>NC_134403.1:116966619-117289119 GCF_038048845.1 Mixophyes fleayi | reverse complement strand
CACCCTCTTAACTCATGTTTGCAATAAGAGAGTTGCTCTATCAATGGGTTTCAGTTCATTTGAGCTTCTGTTTGGGAGACAACCTGTGGAGTTCTACATATCGTCAAGGAAGGATGGGAACAGCAGGGACCCAAGGAGCCAAATATAGTACAGTTTGTGACCCAGTTATATGATCAACTATAACAGATCGGTAAAGCAAAATCTGATGGAAGAACTCATGGTAAATGAAGGGTTATGATACCTGAGCCACCTTACGCACCTTTAACCCAGGTGACAAGGTGCTTGTCCTGGTACCAACTCAAGCAAGCAAGTTGTATCATCATCATCATCACCATTTATTTATATAGCGCCACTAATTCCGCAGCGCTGTACAGAGAACTCACTCACATCAGTCCCTGCCCCATTGGGGCTTACAGTCTAAATTCTCTAACAGACACACACACACACAAACAGACAGACTAGGGTAAATTTTTAGCAGCCAATTAACCTACCAGTATGTTTTTGGAGTGTGGGAGGAAACCAGAGTACCCGGAGAAAACCCACGTAAACACGGAGAGAACATACAAACTCCTCACAGATAAGGCCATAGTTGGGAATTTAACTCATGACCCCAGTGCTGTAATGCAGAAGTTCTAACCACTATGCCACCGGCAATACAGTTAAAAAAAAAAAAAGCAGAAGACAATAAATAACAAAAATCGTGCCATCACCCCTCCATCCCAAACAGCTTAACCAACCCTGGAACTGGCAAAATTGTGGGGACAATTACCAGCACTAGGTTTTGGCAGACGGTGTAGGTGTCACTATAGCAGAGCATCCGGTAGATTAGGGATCCCCTTTCCATACTGACAAACCAGTCCCATGCTGGTCAGCATCAGTAGATTGGGTCTGCAAAAAAGATGTATTCCCCCACCCTACAGCTCTTTCCACAACCCTTGGGTGGGGTAATAAAATGTAATTACTTTAATACTATTAAAAGTAATTTAATAGTAAGAAAGCAGTTAATCCCTGGTGCACTACCGGACCCAGCATGTCCAGGCTGCCTTTAAGTGCTCACTTTGCGCATAGATGCTTTAGGACTAGTTTAGCATTATGTAACAGGGTTTTTTGTTTGCCCTGCAAGGATAATTTGATCTATGACAGATGAAGACCCCTGGATGTTAGGACCTGATGAAGGGTTCATTCCACTCATTCCACTCTAGGCTAATACACTTGTAGTGCCCCTTCACCTTCTACACCAGGCTAATACACAGTAGGTAAAAATGAACTTGTCTTTAATTTAAAATTCTTGCTTACTTCACCCCCCATGTATATGATCCTCTGTTTTCAAAACTCAGGTCCCCTTGGCCTTTCGAAATGGTCACATCAATCTTTGTCAATTATTTTGTTTTCCTTAAAATAAGAATTGTATAGGAGAACGTAGGCATGAACATGAGTGCTAGTGAGGGTGAATATGTAAAAGGGGAGGGGCTGTCACCTCTTCACCTGCGGCAATCCTTATCTCTCCTATTCACTTATCCTCATGCACTCGCCCAATGATGACTCATTGTCTTCAGCCTTTACCATTAAAATACGTCAAGATTAAAACCTTATACATTTAATTATTTCCTTAATTTTATATTTTAAAATGAATTTAAACCTATCCCTATCACAAATTTGCACTCCAACAATGTTGCAACCCCCTCTAAAAAGCCTTGCACCCTAGACTGTAGTCCAGTCAGCCTATTGGATAATCAGGTCCTGCTGGATGTATTTTGTGTTTTTGTTTTGCCAAGCAAGGATCATTTGGATCTATTACAGATGAAGACCCCTGGATGTATTGTAGATGAGCAATAAATAGGGTGAATAAGAGATGTTTTGGTGTGTTTTTATTTCAATTAAGCCTTTTTTACTTGTGTGTGTTTTATTTTCATTTTTATTTGGTATACTACAGGCCCCAGTGGCACTGGGTGCCAGGGCATGCTGGCACTTGTGATTCTCCAAGTGCCAGCATGCCTTGTCAGGGATGGGTATGCTGTTGTTTGTAGTACTACAAGCTACAGCATGCCCAAACACTTAATGGCAGCCATTTGTCCATACTTATCCTTCTGGACCTCTCTGCTGCTTTTAACACTGTTCATCACACTCTTCTATGATCTTTTATTCCATTGATTTTCGTGACACTTTTCTTTCCTGAAGGGGGATTAATATTAAATGACTGAACCTGACACTATGGATTGTTTTATTTTAACATCAGATTTGCTCTCTTCAACATATATACAGTACTATTATGAATGTGAATATTTCTGTTTAATAATGTATTGTGCCTGGTAATTGCTGCTTTATGTCTCCCTATAGTCTTAACATATAAGTGTTATTTGATTATTTAATTATATATTAGAGATCCATCATTATTTTTATGAATACCTTTGATCATATCTATATCAAATAATTTCTTCTTGAATGTCACCATATGATTCATATATGATTTATTTTATATTTATCATTTTGCTTCAATAAATACTTCAGTTGTATGTGCATAATAATTAATAGCAAGATAAGCACCAGTAACATAATCAATGTTTCTTTATTGTCTTTGCTGTCATATCAATCATTTAATCTGTAAAACCACTGTCAAGATCTAGGGAGTTTGGGTTTAGCTGCAGAGGGTACACAGGTCGCGGTTCTCCAAGACAGTCACCGGTGTAGCGCAGTGTTAAGAGCGTTTTGTCACTATCCAATAACGATTGTCGAATCTCGATTTGTGTTTCCAACGCACAAATATTTATTCTCAAAAAGTAGCAGAATAATTCAAGCGAAATAATAATAAGTACAGCCGTTACTTATCGCAGGCGCTCTGGATCCAGCGAACAGTCATTCAATCCTGAAGTCTGTGGACAAGAAGTCTGTTCACTGGATGTGAGGCTCATGCTTATATGCAAACAGAAATACAGTAAAACAATGCAGATGATGTGGCTTGCTTCTATTGGTCCAGGTTTAAGGAAGGTCCAGGGGGTTGTAGATCATAGGCTGATTTAATCTAAGGAATCCAAAGGTGGGGGTCATCTCTCCAGGGGATGAGCTCTGTTCTTCCCGCCATAACTCCAATTACAACCAGTCTATTGGCATTTTACAGTCAGAATCATATTAAAGGTTTATTCCCTAACATCAATAACTAGAGTATGCAATGTGAGATCTCTTCGCCGAATGCACCGGACAGCTGCTGATGTAAAGGGGATTAATATGATATCAAACATGACACATTTCCCTTAACCTGAACCATAGGTTTCATTGGTATGCATATACCTTCTTTATTAAACATGAATTCTACTATATTTCGACATAAATGACTATGTGTTGCAACTACAATTAAGGTGTACTATTTACAAATGTTTATGTTTCTGTGAATGTGTTTAAAAGTGTAGAAACTGTTTATTGCCACGTGTTGCGGCTGGATACGCCCTTTCACTTAGTAGCATGCTCTATGCATAATTTCAGACAAAGACAATCAAGTTTGCTCGATATTAATTGAAATGAATTTATCCAATTTGCTGACTTCGAAAGCTCCACCCTTTGATAGTACACCAAACTATCACATGATAACCGTTTCAAGTTCAGGATTATACAATATTTCTTCACAGACCAAGATCTCGGTATCTCTCACCACCCTTTCAGTCTCGTTTTCAGTGTTTCTCCCAGGAGACTGTTTTCCACACTTCAACACAGTAGGAACACATTTGACACAGGAACCAATTGCTAAGATGACTCCAAATATAAGGAGAAGGAGCTTATCTACACTAGCAACCATTTCCTGTACCCACTCCCCTAGACCGGAGAACCATTTTACAGGGTTCAACCACGAGAACCAACCTGCCACCTTTTCCCCGACATCATATAACGAAGAATTATGATTCCTTCGAAATTCCCATTTCAGTTGCAGAATTTCGTCCATCTTCTGGTCTATAACCTCTTTGGGGTCATCTGTATTATTGGTGATGTACGTGCAACACTTGACACCAAACTGGGTAGCCAAAGTCACACAGTATCCACCAGTAATAAAGGTAAGATAATTCAGTACCAACCTATGTTGCACCAACTCCTTCTTGTACGCTTGTAGCTCCCTTCCAGTATACCTGAAAGTGTCATCATACATCTCGGTGATATTATCTATCAATTTAGCTAGGTCTTTAATATATTTTTAAAATTTAACCTTCCCCGAGCGGTCCTGGTGAGGTCTAGAGCCACCATAACTTGAAAACCAGTAGTTTCACTAATCAATTTTGTAGCTATGGGCTCCTCACCAGGAATCAGATTTCTCTTGTCATGGTGTTCATACTGTGTGTGTATGTATGGTGGTGATGTAGTCTTGTGAATACCAACCATTTCTTCATGAGTAATAGTCATGATTTCCGGAACCAGTTTAGCTAAGAAACACAAACCCTTGGAACTCGGAGTCACCCAGGAATAAGCTTTTCTCCCACAAACAAAGTACACATCATCAGGGAGAACATAAAGAACAGTATGCCCATTAATTATATCACATAAGGTTTTGACAAAACTACCCATGCCCAGTGTCTCCATTTGTTCAAGACACGTGTCGGCATGGATGACATTCTTACAATTGCCTATAGAGACCTTTCCAATGGATACTTTCTTATGTTTAGTTACACGATTTGTTGAGTCCATCAACAGTCCTGCTTATTGGTGACCTTGCAAGTCTCCCTCCAACATGAGTGTGGCGAGCCATTGTCTGATCTGATAGGTTAGCTTCCCAATTCTCCAGATGCTTTGCATGAGAGATGTTTAGGCACAGTAAAGATCTGTCTAAGGAGTATTGTCGAAGCTTCAGACTAGGGGACCTAGTGTTATTGTACCTCCCTTCTATCGGCCTCCCTCCCCTCAATTCGACTACCTCAGAGATGTTTAGTGGAAACGGTACTAGTCCTATGTTATGCTGTCCCTGAGGCACATGTGAGCTCACCCAGCACTCAGTTTGATTTAGAACCTTACCCACTAAGGAGTGATAATCCTCCATAGGATGCATGCCCATGTCCAGGGTACTGGTGGACTGGCATCGCTGGATGTACTTCTCTTCAACTAGGGAGTCACAGAACTTACAGATGCAATACTCATCAGACAATAGCCCCTCACACTGTCTCCGAGTTCCTGAGCTAGCAGACCTTTTCCTAACCCCTGGACTAAGCTTGATAATAGGCTGCTCTGCGTATTCTACTAACTCCATCTCATCCGTATCACTACCAGAACCTGCCTCTGTCCTCCATCCTCCTTCGCAAAAATCGAATGTCCTAGAAAAAGTAAAAACAAGGAAAATCCTGGAACAAAAGAAAAACAAAAACCGCCACTCCATCGCTGGAAAGATAGTTCTGAGGCAACGTCTCTGGTTCAAGTGTCTTGACTGCAGGCTTTAGGTCTCCAGGAACAGGTTTACGAGTGACAGATCGGTGTCGTCGGTCTCAGCTTTATCTCGCACTTTCTCCGGGTTCCTGACTTTCCTACAGTGGGTGGAATGGACCCAAGTGTCTCTCTCTGCAACTTTCAGTGATGTGGTTCTGGTCAGCAGCACTTGGTACGGGCCTTCCCAATGGTCTGTTAAACAACCTGAGCGTAAGAAATTGCGGATCATAACATAGTCCCCAGGTTTAACATCATGACAGTTCGTTTCTGGCATACCAGGTGACAGCATTTTGAGTTTTTGCTGTTGTTGTTTTAGCTGTCTGCTCATTTTGATAAAATATTGTACAGTCACTTCATTATTACACTTTAAGTCGTTTTGCGGACTCACGATCAAATGAGGTTGTCGGCCGAACAGTATCTCAAAGGGGGACAGATTAAGAGGAGGTTTAGGAGTGGTTTGGATGCTATGGAGGACTAGTGGCAAAGCTTCAGGCCACGCTAACCCAGTCTCAGCCATTACCTTACCAAGCTTGTTCTTAATAGTACCATTTACTCTTTCCACCTTACCACTGCCTTGTGGTCGGTAAGGGGTGTGAAGTCTGCTACTGATTCCCATGAGTTTACACATATTTTGGAAGATATCACCAGTAAAGTGGGTACCCCTATCACTTTCAATGATTCTAGGGATGCCCTACCTACACACAAAATCTTGTACAATTTTCTTTGCAGTTAACACAGCAGTATAAGTGGCTGCCGGATATGCTTCTACCCAACCGGAAAACACATCAATACAAACTAACACATACTTTAGATTCCTGCAAGTTGGTAATTGGATATAGTTGATTTGTATTACCTGAAAAGGTACATCTGTAGGAGGGATGTGGGATGGCTCAGTTGGAATAGTTTTCCCGACATTTTTCCTCAAACAAGTAAGACATGACATTGCTTTCTTACCAGCCTGAGAGGAAAATCCTGGAGCACACCAGTATGCTCTCACAAGTTTGCACATACCTTCTTTACCCAGGTGAGTCAGACCGTGTGCTGCTTCAGCCAGGCTTGGATAGCATGTTCGGGGAGCTACAGGCTTACCTTGTCCATCCCTCCAGAGTCCTGAGGACACTTGACCACATCCCTTCGCCTTCAAGACCGCCTTTTCCTGCAGGGAACACAAATCTTGCATTTCAAATAATTTCTGCATGTCTAAAGTCTGAAATACCATCATAGTCTCGGTCGATACAGTCATAGGTTGCCCTGCTGCCCATTTAGCAGCTTAATCCACCCTGTTATTGCCCAATGACACTGGGTCTTCTTCAGAGGTATGGGCTTTACACTTTATGACGGCTACCGTCCTGGGTAACTGTATCGCTGTCAAAAGTCCTTTTATGTGTTGTGAGTGTGACACTGGCGTGCCTGCTGCTGTCGTAAAGTTTCTAAGATGCCAAAGGGCCCCAAAATCATGCACTACCCCGAAGGCGTACCTAGAGTCAGTATATATATTAGCTGATTTACCTTTTGCCAACTCAAAAGCTCTCCTTAATGCTACTAGTACCGCCACCTGGGCTGAGTGAGGTGGGCCAAGGGGTACAGCTTCTACAACATCCTGATCGTCTACAACAGCGTAACCAGTACATAGTTCTCCGTGTCTGTCTGTCTATGACAACTCCCGTCTGTATAAAACGTAAAATCTACATTTTTTAAGGGGGTGTCACGTATGTCGGGCCTGGCAGTAAAGGTCTGGTTCAGGTATTCCATACAATCATGCGTATCGGTACTCTTGCCAAACTCATCATCACCCAGGGTCTCCTCACCTCCCACCCTTTGTGTCTCTCGAGACTTATATGGAAGGTATGTAGCTGAATTTAAGGTGCTACATCGTTTGATGGTGATGTTTGAGGGTGCCATCAGAGATAGTTCGAATTTTGCGAATCTAGCTGAGGAAACATGTCTGGTTTAAGCTGAGTTTAACAGAGCTGATACAGCATGGGGTGTATAGACAGTTGAATCATGTCCTAATTCTACATCCTCGCTCTTACTTACCAGCAGAGCTGTCGCTGCTACACTTCTGAGACATGTTGGGAGTGATCTTGTCACAGTGTCCAATTGTGCACTGTAGTATGCTACCGTCTGCTAGCGTCACCATGTTTCTGTGTGAGAACACCTGCTGCACAACCATCAGCTTCCGTACAGTATAGCTCAAAAGGCTTTTCATAATCAGGTATTCCCAATGCAGGTGCTCTAGTCAGACTATCTTTGAGATTAAAGAACGCTTGCTCTTACTCTTCTGTGTGTACGACACGTTCTGGTTTCGAGGAAGAGACTAGCTCCTGCAATGGTAATGCCAGAATAGAAAAACATGGGATCCAGGATCTACAGTATCCACACATCCCCAAGAAGGTACGAATTTGCTTCTGGCTCTGCGGCAGAGTCATGTGTTATATGGCCTCAATTCTGTCAGTCGTCAGATGTCTTAGCCCCTGGGTGAGACAGTGCCCTAAGAATTTGACCTTAGTCTGACATGGCTGTAACTTGTCCTTTGCCACTTTGTGCCCTGTTTGCCAGAGATGGAGCAACAACAATTTAGTATCATGTAAACATGACATAAAAGAATCAGAGCACAACAACAAATCGTCCACATATTGAATTAGAACAGACCCATTGCTAGGCTGGAAAGTTTGTAAATAGTCATGTAAGGCTTGAGAGAAAATACTGGGGCTGTCAATGAACCCCTGGGGAAGTCTGGTCCATGTATATTGCACCCCCCGTTAGGAGAATGCAAAAAGGTATTGGCTGTCAGGGTGAAGAGGGACTGAGAAGAAAGCAGAACATAGATCAATGACAGTGAAATGACTAGCAGATGGTGGAATCTGTATGAGGATGACAGCTGGATTAGGCACTACGGGGAATTGGCTCTCAACCACTTTATTAATTCCCCTTAAGTCCTGGACTAATCTATAGCCCCTACCCCCACTCTTCTTCACAGGGAAAATGGGACTATTTGCTGTGCTGGAGGTACGAATTAAAATCCGTTGTTGCAACAGCCTCTCAATAACAGGATATACCCCTAGTTCCACCTCCGGTTTTAATGGATACTGTGGGATTTTTGGAGCTATCCTACCACTTTTTAGATTTACCATCACAGGAGCTATGTTTGCCATTAATCCAGTGTCCTGTCCATGTCTGGTCCATAGGGACCCCGGTATTTCCAGCAACATCCCCTTTACTTGAGATGGACTCTGTTCTATAACGGTAGAGTGCAACATTAACCTTTGAGGGGTGTCTAATATATTCTGTACCTCATGCACCACCTTCTCTGGTATATCTAAGATTACACCATCTGGGGTACAGTATATAACACACCCCATTTTACATAACAAGTCTCTTCCCAGCAAGTTAGTAGGAGCCGCCGTAGCCAAGAGAAACGAATGCTTGGTATGCAGGGGCCCGATAGTAACTTCAGTGGGCTTAGCTAAAGGATAATGTAACACTCTTCCCGATACCCCCATAGCTGGAATATTTTTACTGGTCACCTTTAGATTGAAAGGAGAGGTTATCACAGATCTGGCCGCCCCTGTATCTACAAGAAAAGTTTTATTTCCTACCAGCTATGTCAACTATCATTGTTGGTTCTTCTCTCAGACTCTCTGTTAACCTCACTGGCTGTAGACTACAGTTATGACCTGACCCCTAGCGCTGACTATCGGTTTCCCGCACAGCATTTGCTGCTATAATATGCGCGGGTAGGTGTGAGTCTTCTAATCTATGTGAATCCCACTTCTAGGGTTGAATCTGTCCTTTTTACAATCCCTCCTAATGTGTCCTTCTTCATTACAGTTGAAACATCTGATCAATCTATGTTTCTTATTATGTGGGTTGTATGCTGTTGGTCGTGTATGCATCCCCTCTAGAGCCTGTATACTCACGGTCATCAACCTATCACTCTTCTCTTCCTTTTTTCTAAAGATATTTTTATCATGCTTGTGAGGACACCGGGGTTAGAACCAAAGCTCACTAGATACCCTGTCCTCTAAGTTCACAGGTCACACAGGTACGGAGACAGGAAAGAAATAATAATCCCTTTTATTAAACAAAGTGTACACACTTAGTAAAATACAACAGTGCTCCCCAAGGAGAAACTTGTTCCCCCACCAAATATACTGTCAGAAAATCACCAGTGCAAGTAAAAACTCCCCAAAGTCCCCAGCAGGTTACCTCCAAGCACAGAGTCCTAGCAGGCCCAAACTCCTGGTAATAACATCCACAGCTGACAATCCAAGTGGGCCACGGTTTCTGATCCTTAAGGTGGGTCTGTGTATCTTGCTGATCCCAGCCGCTCGGCCAACTCTCCACCAGCTTGGTGGGACCCTGGGTATAGTCTCCCTACCGATGTAGGCTCACCAATTCCCCAGAATCTGCGAGTGTCTCCCGATGGAGTGGTAACAGAATCAGTCCTAGAGGTACACTGTCCGATCTCTGTCAAGAAGCTCCTGCCTTAAGCATTCCTTTAAGGCCCTGCGAGAATACGGTTACTCTCCAACAGTCCAAGTCCTCACTGTCTCAAGATTCTCCAACAACTCCCCTTTTGTCCCTTCCACAACCCCCCACTCATTGTCCTCTTGTGATTGGTGGTGTGAAGAGTTTGGGTGGTAACAGGGGTGGAAATAGTGCATGACATCAGTGGTCTCCCCCCCTGCGGTGATGGTGCCATTCGGACTGTGTTGCAGACTTGCTAGAACAATAGTTAGCAGACAGGGAGAGACCCCCTCCTGATTTTAGATAAGGTCCTGACCCTCCTCTTTTTAACCCGTTCCACTACTTTTTGATGTCACAGGGTCCACAGCTGATTCACACTTCCTGTGAGCTGCCTCTCCCCTCCCTCTCTGGACACCACAGCAATAACAGATCTGGCCACCGGGCGGCATTTAATAACAGAGTGGGCCATGGTTGTTCAGTTGGCCCACTGAGAACAGACCGGGTTGGCAGGATATTCTCAATATAAGGCCCGGGTCTGTCACATATGGTCTCCCCCCTGCGGTGATGGTGCCATTCGGACTGTGTTGCAGACTTGCGAGAACAATAGTTAGCAAACAGGGAGAGACCCCCTCCTGATTTTAGCCCGTTCCACTACTTTTTGATGTCACAGGGTCCACAGCTGATTCACACTTCCTGTGAGCTGCCTCTCCCGGGTCTGTCACATACCTCCCCCTTATTAAATCAAGGGGACAGTTGGAGTCTGGTGGTCGGGCTCCAGATGTTCTCCTTGGCACGGTGGGTTCCTTAATGAAGGGTTCTCCTCCTCTCTTCTGGAGAGTCCGTCCGCATTTGAGTGGTCTTTCCCCTTTTTGTGCGAGATAGTAAAGTTATAACCTTGTAATGCTAAACTCCACCATAATAACCTCCCATTTTCCCCCGAAGATCTTTGTAACCAGTAAAGGGGGTTGTGGTCTGTAATTACTGTGAACTCTTGCCCATAAATGTAGGGTTGTAATTTCTTTAGGGCCCACACTATGGCCAGGCATTCTTTGTCAATTGTGGCATAGGCTACCTCTCTATCCACCAGCTTTCGGGATAAATAAACTACTGGGTGCTCACGCCCATCCTCCCCCACTTGGCTGAGCACAGCACCGAGTCCACACCCTGAAGCATCTGTCTGTACCAGAAATCGTTTCTTGAAGTCTGGGGCTGCTAACACTGGGGACTGGGTCAATGCTGCCTTCAGAGCGTCAAAGGCTCCCTCGCACTCTGGGGTCCATTCTATATGTCTGGAGTATTTTTTCTTTGTCAAGTCAGTCAGGGGCCTGGCAACAGTGCTATACTGAGGCACGAATTTTCTGTAGTACCCTGCGATCCTGAGGAACGCTTCGTACCTGCTTTTGGTTGGTGGGTCGGGGCCACTGAACAATGGCTTCTACTTTTGCCGGTTCAGGTCGTATGATTCCCCCACCAACACGGTGCCCCAAGTATTGCACTTCTGCCATGCCCATGAAGCATTTGTCTGGGCGAATGGTCAACCCTGCCTGCCTGATTCTCCTCAGGACCTCTGACACTTGCACTAAGTGATCCTCCCACGTCTGGCTGAAGATGGCAATGTCATCTAAGTAAGCCTGGGCAAATTCCTGACACCCCCCCAACAGGTCATCAATCAGCCGTTGGAATGTGGCTGGAGCATTTTTCATCCCAAAGGGTATTGTCGTACATTCAAACAATCCCAGTGGGGTTATAAAGGCTGACCGCTCCTGAGCTGTGGGGGGAGGGGAATTTGCCAATAGCCCTTACTCAGATCCAAAGTGGACACAAACTTGGCTGCCCCTAGCCTGTCTAGTAGCTCATCTATTCGGGCCATGGGATAAGCATCAGTGGTGGTGACCTCATTTAGTTTACGGTAGTCCACGCAGAAGCGGGTGGTCCCATCCTTCTTCGGGACCAATACCACCCCTGCAGCCCATGGACTATATGACTTCTTAATTACTCCTAAGGCCAGCATTTCCTCTATCTCCTTCCGTACTTGGGCCAGTACTGCGGGGGTCATGCGGTATGCTACCTGCCTTATGGGATTCTCCTCCCCCGTGTCTACATGGTGGGTGGCTAGGTGGGTACGCCCGGGCTTACAGGTAAATTGGGCCTGCTCCTTCTCCAGCACCTCCCTCATTTCCTGCCTCTGTCCCTCTCCTAGCTGCGTCCCCACTGTCACTGTCTCCACCCCCTTTTCCTCTCTCACCTCCCCTATCATCTCCAGTAGGGGGTCTACCTCTGTGGGACCCATGGGGGGACAACACACCACCATTGCTGCCATCTGCCGTTCCACATAACCTTTTAGTTGATTGATGTGGAAGGTTTTCAGCCAGGTTTCCTCATCATCCAGCGCTACTACATAGTTGACCGGCCCTACCTGCCTCACCACTTTGTATGGGCCATCCCAGGTGGCTTGAAGTTTATTCCGTCTCATTGGGACTAGCACCATCACCTTCTGTCCTGCGTTCAGCTTCCTATCCTGAGCATGGGCATCGTACCACTCTTTCTGTCTTGCCTGGAATCCTTTTAAATGGCCTTGCGCCAGCTGCGCTACCCTCTTCATCCTCTCCCTCATCTTCTCTACATATTTAAGGATAGGCTGCTCATTGGCCTGGAACGTTCCTTCCCAGCTCTCTCTAACCAGGTCTAGGGGGCCTCGTACCCTCCGGCCATACAAAAGTTCGAAAGGAGAGTATCCGGTGGACTCCTGGGGCACTTCTCTGTATGCAAACAGGAGCTGCTGCAGGGCCCTGTCCCAGTCTCTCCCTTCAGACTGTACATATGCCTTCAGGAGGTGTTTCAGAGTTCCATTGAAACGCTCACATAACCCATTGGTCTGGGGATGGTATGGAGTGGTTCGCAGGGGCTTAATGCCCCACTTTTCCCATAGGGTCTGGACTAGGTCCCCTTGGAATTGGGTCCCCTGGTCAGTAACCACTTCCCTGGGATATCCTACCCGGCTGAAAATGTCCACCAGAGCCTGGGCCACATGCTCTGCGTCTATGGACGACAGGGCTACTGCTTCTGGGTATCTGGTGGCAAAGTCCACCAGGGTGAGGATGAATCTTTTTCCGGTGTAACTGGGGATGACTAATGGACCTACGATATCTATAGCCACCCGGGCAAAGGGCTCCTCAATTATAGGCAGGGATTGTAGTGGGACTTTCTTAGGAGCTCTCCCTATTCTCTGGCAGGTGTCACAGGAGGCTTTGTACCGTTTCACATCCTGGGTGACTTGAGGCCAGAAAAAAGTCCGCAACACCCGGGCCAACGTTTTTCTGGTCCCAAAGTGCCCCGCTGCTGGAATGTCATGGGCCAGCGCTAATAAATGGGTCCGGTAAGCCCGGGGTACTACCAACTGCTTCACTTCTGTCCCTGGGTCTTGATCTAGGGTGGGGGTGACTACCCTATATAACAGCCCTTTGTCCCACACTACTTTACTGCCTGCCACTTCCCCTCCCCCAGCAACTGCTGCACTCCTCAGTTTGGCTAGTGATGGGTCAGTCTGTTGGGCCTTCCTAAATTCCCTTCTGTCCTCCTCCCCCAAATCAATTTCTGGTACAACATCAGATCTTTTAGGGTTACTCACCAACGGTGCTGCCTCTGGCTCCTTGGTTCTGGTTGCCGGGGTTAGTCTTGGTGGTCTCCTTGGTGTTGCGGCTTCTTGTGCAGCTGTGGCTTGCACTCGGCTCTGGCTGCGGGTCACAGCTTGCACAAAGTGAGTGACCAATCCCTGGCCCAAATCATTCCCCAAAATCACTTTTTCTGGTAGTCCATCCAGGATGCCCACCTCCACCATTCCAAATCCCGCCCCCCAATCCAAATGTACCCCGGCCACTTGAATATCTGCAAGATGGCCCCCCTCCGTGGAAATCCGGACCTGCTGTCCCTCCATAACTTGGGATATTTTAATTATATCAGGCTCCACCAGGATCAGGGATGCTCCTGAGTCTCTCAACCCCTGGACCTTGCAGTCCCCCACCCACATGTCCTGTAGATGACCCTGCATATTCCTAGGACTCTGCTTCCCCTCCCCCAAAATCAGGTTCACCACATACACCCCGTCCCTTGCCTCTGGCACATCAGGACAGGGTGGCTCGGCCTCAATGCCGATTTCAAAATCTCCTGGGGCATACTGTACAGCGGCCACTGGTGCAGCTCTGGCTCCTGGCAACGGACCTTTGGTACGGGGACAATCTCTCTGGAAGTGCCCCACCTGGTTGCACCGATAGCACCTCTTTGGATTCAGGTCCCAGGGTCTGGATCGGACTGGTTCATCTCTTGGATTCCGGGCAGAGTTCTCTCTAATAAAGGGGCCTCCAGGTGTCGCTAGACTTGCTGGAATTGGTCGGCTCCCCCTCCCTGCAGCTGCTTGACTAGGCATACTAGGGGCTCTCCACCTGGGTCGACTCACCACATACTCATCAGCTAGCCCTGCTGCCTCCTCCAGGGTCTCAAATTTTCTGTCCGCCAGCCATTCACGGATCTCTGGTGCCATTTTTAGAGTCAGCTGCTCCAGCATAATGAGCTCTTTAATTTGCTTAGTGGAGCGGGCCCCTTTCCCTTCCAACCATTTCTCACAGGCCCTCTGTAGCTGGCTGGCAAATTCCTGGTGCGACTGTGACCCTCCTTTATTTAAAGTCCTGAACTTGTGTCTGTAGGTCTCTGCATTTAACTGGAATTTTACCATCAGCGCCTTTTTAACCGTACCATAATCCCCACATTCTTGAGGGCTTAGAGCCTGGTAAGCTTCCAGCGCTCTCCCAGTCACGCTGGGTCCCAGATATTTGGACCACTCTTCCTCCTCAATCCCATGGACTCCCATCAATTTTTCAAAAACCTGGAGATGGGTATCAATGTCTGCATCTGCCTCTTTCAAAATTGGGACTCCACTATATCCCAGCTGAGGTCTCAACCGGGCCTCTCCCCGACCTTCTTCTCTCTGAATCTGGGGTACCTCAGTTGCTACCCCCAACATTGCTTGGAGTACGGCTGTCCTTTCATGCAGGGTTGCCCTTTCCACCAGTGCTGTCAGCCAATCTTGCAGCACTGCTGGAGTGCCGGACGGTGGTCTGGGTTGTGTCCCACTTGGGGGTCTCTGTGGCTGGCCTTTGGCCTCCTCCTCCTCCACCTCTGACTCTTCCATCCCCTCAGGGTGAGCCCTTTCCCATTCCATTAATTTGGCCACCAGAACTTCACGCACGTCTGTGTCATCAAAGTCCACCCCTTTGGTTCTGCAGAACCCCTGCAAGTGTTGTTTCCTTGCTGTCATATAGAATCTCTCTGTGGCTTTTAAACTGATCTGCTCTGCTTCTGTGGCCATTCCTGCTGACTTCCCAGCTAGGTTCTTTTTTTACTAACACTGGTGCGGACAGACTGTTGCCTTGTGTCCTTACAGAGCCTGACCGTATCTGGATACGAGTCCCTGCGCTCTACCCAAAAGTTGGGACTGTGTGATCCCACTGCTGCCACCAAAATTGTGAGGACACCGGGGTTAGAACCAAAGCTCACTAGATACCCTGTCCTCTAGGTTCACAGGTCACACAGGTAAGGAGACAGGAAAGAAATAATAATCCCTTTTATTAAACAAAGTGTACACACTTAGTAAAATACAACAGTGCTCCCCAAGGAGAAACTTGTTCCCCCACCAAATATATCAAGTGTCAGAAAATCACCAGTGCAAGTAAAAACTCCCAAACCAAGTCCCCAGCAGGTTACCTCCAAGCACAGAGTCCTAGCAGGCCCAAACTCCTGGTAATAACATCCACAGCTGACAATCCAAGTGGGTGTTAGGAACCCCTCCAGCCGGCACAACACAACCCGGAATCTACTCTGCCAGTCAGGTGTTCACTGGAGCCCCTGATGGTGGGGACAGACTGGGCCGTAGACTGACAGAGGGTCGTGAAGTGCGTACCAGCTGGGGAGAACCCAGGCAAGAGGAGTCAGGTCCACGCAGAGGTCAAGGGCCGGCAGCAGACAACGGTATCGATGAACAAGCTGAGGTCAGGGGTCACAGGCAAATAGCAGAACGGGTAAACAGGCCAAAGATCAGGGTCACAGGAAACACGAGCAAGGTCCAAATCAAAGCCAAGGGTCATACACGGGGAGTCAAATAGAGATATCAGGATACAGGACAGGAACTAGCAGGTCAGCAGACTGGAACACAGAAGCTATAACCGGCAATGAGGCAGCAGACCTCATTGCCTTAAATACCAGTGGCCACCAATCAGAGCCTAGCTCTGAATTAGACACAGCCCCCAGCATAATTAATAGGCTGCATTAATTAGCCCACAGGCTAGAACATATGGTGAGCGCTGCGCCCGGCTTCCTCTCATTGCCGGGACGCAGCGCCGAAGCATCTTCTCGTTGCCCCGGCAACGGCCGGGTCAGGGCCGGAAGTGACGTCCCGGTCGCCATAGCGACGGCCGGGACGCAGGTGAGTGAGTCGCGGCGGCTGGGCACCGCCGCGGCTCGTAACAGTGGGCCACGGTTTCTGATCCTTAAGGTGGGTCTGTGTATCTTGCTGATCCCAGCTGCTCGGCCAACTCTCCACCAGCTTGGTGGGACCCTGGGTATAGTCTCCC
Organism: Mixophyes fleayi; assembly: GCF_038048845.1. Classification (NCBI taxonomy): domain Eukaryota; kingdom Metazoa; phylum Chordata; class Amphibia; order Anura; family Limnodynastidae; genus Mixophyes; species Mixophyes fleayi. The sequence goes on along the minus strand of NC_134403.1, from coordinate 117,272,632 downwards.
TACCGATGTAGGCTCACCAATTCCCCAGAATCTGCGAGTGTCTCCCGATGGAGTGGTAACAGAATCAGTCCTAGAGGTATACTGTCCGATCTCTGTCAAGAAGCTCCTGCCTTAAGCATTCCTTTAAGGCCCTGCGAGAATACGGTTACTCTCCAACAGTCCAAGTCCTCACTGTCTCAAGATTCTCCAACAACTCCCCTTTTGTCCCTTCCACAACCCCCCACTCATTGTCCTCTTGTGATTGGTGGTGTAAAGAGTTTGGGTGGTAACAGGGGTGGAAATAGTGCATGACATCAGTGGTCTCCCCCCCTGCGGTGATGGTGCCATTCGGACTGGTTTGCAGACTTGCTAGAACAATAGTTAGCAAACAGGGAGAGACCCCCTACTGATTTTAGATAAGGTCCTGACCCTCCTCTTTTTAACCCGTTCCACTACTTTTTGATGTCACAGGGTCCACAGCTGATTCACACTTCCTGTGAGCTGCCTCTCCCCTCCCTCTCTGGACACCACAGCAATAACAGATCTGGCCACCGGGCGGCATTTAATAACAGAGTGGGCCATGGTTGTTCAGTTGGCCCACTGAGGACAGACCGGGTTGGCAGGATATTCTCAATATAAGGCCCGGGTCTGTCACAATGCTCCACAGCAGACTCCCTAAGGGAATCTACTGTGATGCCTCTCCAATTAGGTAATGAGGTTTGCACTCTGGTATTTAAATTTTTCCCTAAGACCATCCATTAGTACTCCTACAGCTACTTCCCTGTGGTGTGGGTCCTCACCTATTTTTGATATCCCAGTGAACCGTGTTATCGCTGCTATAGCTCTAATAAAGTAATCTGCTGCTGTTTCACTATCGTTCTGCTTAATGATGAAAATTTTACTCCAGTTTGCTACTACTGGAAAATAAATGGCTAAATGTTTGATAATTTGTTGTATATTCTCTTGATTAATCTCTCGAACAATCTTTAATAAATTTTTGTATGTTAGTATTGGGAGGAGACACGCCCTCAACACTACACGCCAATCCTTATTGGTTGGTTCTTGTGCATTTCCTAGGTATTTAACAAACCTCTGACATTTAGCCAACTCTTTTCTAGGATCTGGGAATTCTGTCATAATGGAACGTAATTCTAATCTAGTCCAAGGACAATGCATTGTTATATTTCTTAAAGGAACTACACCATCCTTATCCGCCATCCCATTGGGAACTGATATTGTGCGGACTGGATACGTACCCACCGGTTCACTATCTTTAGGGTTAGCTACTTCAGTACCTTGAATATTATCTCTCCTAGTGGTCACACTACTCTCACCTATCTCAGCCATTGCCCCCTTTCCATACTTACACTGAACCTCTAACATATTAACAGCATGGGCAATGGCTGAAATTACCGTGGGTTCATCCTCTTCGTCAGAAACACTTGCTTTAAACTGACTTAAAACAGGATATTACTTAGCAATTTCCTTTTTTTCATTTTTAATAATGGCTGTACTTACTCCTCCCGCCACATAGAGTGGTGGGGGCGCGCTTGCGCTGAGTTCTCTACGCTTCTCAAAGGCTACTTTTGTAGTGCGCGCTCTTTTCACCACGCCGTCTTCCGCTGTGCACTGGCTGCTCTGCCACATGTTGCCTTCCATTTGCCACAATTTTAAACTATCATTATGTTTATTTATCACTTTTGTTGACTTAATCAACCACACTTTATCTTTTACGTTACTTAGTACCTCTGCATTAAAACTCCCTATTGTTGGGAATGGCCTAACACACTCTTTGGTCATCTCGACCCACGTGTCACAATACGCAGTTGCATATGCACCATATTTCTTGCACATAAGAAACCATGCTGAACCAATAGGCCCTTCCTTAGGCAGTACACTGGCCATCTCTAGCGTATGCTTAGCACCCATGTTGAACAGTACCAGTCTATGCAGACCACACTTCCACAAACACTTTCAACCCTTTGCTACAAACACTCTACCGCTAGAGATCTCTTACTGGCTGTGGACGTATTTGCTCAAGCCACGTCCACTCGCTTCCTCTCGTACCAAACGAGGACCCCTAACGCAGAAAATATCACTGTGGGACCCAAGGGCTATCAGCTCCTCGATACCCTGGCTAAACCACAAAAATCTGTTGAGTTTATTACAACTGGTAGAACAAAGTCGATACAATCAACTAGCCTTTCCGATGTAATTCCTCCCCGCTGCCTTCCCAAGTTACAATCACGGCTTTCCTTGCCGTGCGGTCCGATCGCAACGCTTACAAATACTAACTATAAATAAACGTTGCGATTACTATTGGTATTTTTCGCTCCCGGTATACCTGCCCGTATACCGTCCTTCAGTTGGGCAACCTGCCTCGTCAGACAGCAACTGAGCACATCAACAATAAACAGTGTATCTACGTTACAAAATCACACACTATACACCTTTTCTGCGCAGAAAATCAAAAGTTCCCAACAATAGTAATAATGTCTCAGAGGCTTTCACAAGTAATTATACTATGCACATATAATAACTATCAAAACGATTGTTTAACCACGTAGCAAATCTACCGGAAGTTCACATAAGCTAAGCAGGAAGTACACTTACGCTATTCAATACAATATATCAAAATGCAATATGACAGAAAAAGAAACAGTTTTCTCTTTTGTCCCTAGATTCTAGTTAGCGCACCTTCAGATTATGCAAAACAGACATTTGGTTTCACAACACAGAGTCAAATTCAGGTTTTGAACACATTGCGTTCTTACCCGTATATGACGCGTCTCCACCCTTTGTTGAGGAACTGAAATCCGTTGGTCTTGCGTATCGTCCGGCAACGAGACCTCTGCCGCGAGCCCCCAAATTGTTAAGAGCATTTTGTCGCTATCCAATAACGATTGTCGAATCTCAATTTGTGTTTCTAATGCACAAATATTTATTTTTAAAAAGTAGCAGAATAATTCAAGCGAAATATTAATAAGTACAGTCGTTACTTATTGCAAGCGCTCTGGATCCAGCGAACAGACATTCAATCCTGAAGTCTGTGGACAAGAAGTCTGTTCACTGGATGTGAGGCTCATGCTTATATGCAAACAGAAATACAGTAAAACAATGCAGATGATGTGGCTTGCTTCTATTGGTCCAGGTTTAAGGAAGGTCCAGGGGGTTGTAGATCATAGGCTGGTTTAATCTAAGGAATCCAAAGGTGGGGGTCATCTGTCCAGGGGATGAGCTCTGTTCTTCGCGCCATAACTCCAATTACAACCAGTCTATTAGCATTTTACAGTCAGAATCATATTAAAGGTTTATTCCCTAACATCAATAACTAGAGTATGCAATGTGAGATCTCTTCGCCGAATGCACCGGACAGCTGCTGATGTAAAGGGGATTAATATGATATCAAACATGACACATTTCCCTTAACCTAAACCATAGGTTTCACTGGTATGCATATACCTTCTTTATTAAACATGAATTCTACTATATTTCGACATAAATGACTATGTGTTGCAACTACAATTAAGGTGTACTATTTACAAATGTTTATGTTTGTGCGAATGTGTGTAAAAGTGTAGAAACTGTTTATTGCCACGTTTTGCGGCTGGATACGCCCTTTCACGCCATAGCGTGCTCTACGCATAATTTCAGACAAAGACAATCAAGTTTGCTCGATATTAATTGAAATGACTTTATCCAATTTGCTGACTTCGACAACAGACATAGTCAAACAGTCTAGGTCAGAGCCAGCCTAGCAGAACAGTACACAGGGAGGATCCAGAGACTAGTTAGGTCAAGCCAATAATCGAACCAAACAAGTAATAAGGCAACAAATCGTAAAACAGGAGAGTAGTAAAACACTAGCAGAGTGAGAACACAAGGATGAGGGGATCAGAAGTAACTGGAGATGCTGGAGCAGGTAGTGAACCAATACATTAAATAATAATTGGGTGAGCTAGATTTAGCGGTCAGGCACGCTGACCACCAACAGGTTAGCGGGGAAAGCGTCCCATTGCCTAGCAAAAGGACGCGAGTCTGCTGGGCATGCAAATACACAGCATAGATAGAAACAAAGGAGTGTTCTGTTGCTAGGAGGTCGCAATATTGAAACTTCCCCCTTTGAAAAAGTCCCTCTGTGTGACAAAATGGGTTCTAAAAACACATCCTATAACACAAGCTACATGTCATGTAAAAATCAGGAACAGGAACTGAATGTGTGTTCCAAGGTACAAGGACTGCTATTTGTCCTGCTCCAGGGTCTGGAAGAACCCATATGGTCTGATTGAGTTGATGCTATCATTCAAGAGTCTAATGGAGAGGGAGATATTCACCTGGGACCCTTCGCAAGGCTCAAGACTCTGTGGCTCACTAACCGCAGCTACTCTCAAGGAGGGTCACAAGCGAGACCAAGAGGAGAATCAAGTCACAGGAGTAAGATGGTTGCTGATAGGAGTAATTATGAGGAATATACTCAGGTAGACGAGGCACAGAGTTCCTGTGGAACTAGGAGGCCCCTGGGGTCAGGATCAAGAGGAAGTGCGCTGGTTTGCAGGTAGATAGCGAACAGAAGCACCGATGTGCAGGAGATGGAGACTGGCAGAAACACTGATGTGCAGGAGGTGAGGACATAAACCTTCCATGGAGCACAGTGTTACAGCATCATCCTGCAGCAGGATGATGCTGTTACACAACTGAGAGCTGAGAACAGGTATTGGTGGAAAAACTCTGCAGAAGGATAGTGCTGGCACACTGGAGTACTGGGAGCAGGTATAGGTGGTAACACTCTGCAGCAGGATGACACTATAACACAGGAGAGCTGGAAGCAGGTAAAGGTGGTAATACTCTGCAGCAGGATAAGGCTGAAACACCGAATAGCGGAAAGCAGGTATTGGTGATCGCACTCAGCAGCAGCAGGAGAACATCAGCCAGACCTGAAGATCTGGCACTTAGATAAGAAGACAGGTGCTTTAAATAGTTAGGGCTGACAGGCAATCAATCAATCAATCAATCAGGTCAATGGAAGGAGTTTTGAAAAGACTGGTTTTGCACATGTGCAGTTCAGACAGGCAAGAGCTATGTGGGAGATGGTGTGAGCAAAAGGCATGAAATAAGACATTAAAAGCTTAGCATCACTATATTTATATAGATTTACTAGACGGAGGACTCAGTGTAATACATACATATACCACCTATTACTACAGCTAAGTTCAGTAGTGCAGTGGTAGTCTTTTAAATGACAATCTAAACACCGACTACACATACCCCAACATAATGACACCGAAGCTGTCAACCCCGACAGACTGGTCAAATCGACTGCTTGAAAAAAAGACTTGAAAGAATTCTGATCAATAAAGATCCCGGAAGACTACAATGATGACACTTTGAAGGACGACACAATTATTTGTGCTGTTAAGGTGATAATTTAAAGAGGCGTCGGCTGTACAATGTACAATCTCTAGTGGGGGAGATTGATTTTGTTTCCAATACCCTTTGGCTTGGTTGCTGGTGATTTGGGTGCCAACACTGGCTGGCTTGTGTTTTGCCAGAAAACATTGCACAATCTGCGGACTATGCTTGGTGAACATTAGTTTTATGTATGTAATGACTGAACCACCATCCCTTTAAAGAGTAGGCTTTGGTACAGTTACCACCCTAGGGGGTGGGTTTTTGGGCTGCGTTGTGTCATCCCGGAAGGGATGCGGGTTCTAGGATGCTTGGGATAAGTGATCCCAATTTTAAGGGTAAAAGTGCGCCCCAATGAAATTGTTACCTATTTATTGATATATAGAGGGTAAGTGACCCTCACTGTGATATTAGGAGCATTGGTCCTAGCTGAACTGCCTATCATTTTGTCCTCCACCTTATAATGTTTCGTTTTAATAAACTCCTTTTTATCCCACAGCATTGTACAGTGTAATTTATTATAATAGAGTGGTAAGAAGGGAGGTAAAGAGGAGGACCGACTATTATGGTTGCTTTGACAAAGCTTATGTGAAGTGAAACGCGCGTCGGCTCGGTGCGCACCGCCAGCTTTCTTCTCTAGATTAGGGTTTTTGAGTTCTTGCTCCCAGCGTGTTTCTTTATATTTAGATAGGCTATTTGGGGTACCTATATCTGATACTTTATGGGGCACATTTCCAGACTCCTTAGACTAGGAATTATATATGATTAGTGCACTCTATAGAATGTATCAGTATATCCAATAACACTTTCAGCTGGAGGCTTTCACGTTAACAGAGACCTATATGAATTTTGAGGTCTCTTGTTACTCTCTCCTTATAAAGGGAAGCCTTGTTTGCATCTATACCAGCTAAATAATTGTATTTAAGGAACATTTATTTAACTCACAAAGACATAACAGTTCACAATAATTAAAATAAAGTGCCATCTCCGGATAACAATCGATAATTACCATAAGATAATATGGTTAATTGGGAATTTGGACTTTAAAAAAATCTCTAGCTAGGAAACTATGTTATAAAGACATATGATATACATATGAGCTGTATGATTTTTTTAAGTGAGCATGGTCTCATTGTAGCAAGATTGACACCATAATCTGCTATTGATACCGATAACCCTTTGTTATTTAACAACTAGGAAATATATCAGTAATTATATAATTATGGGAAGTTAGCTGGCAGGCGCGGCTACAGCAGGGAAACTTTCTTCTGCTTGTTTTTATCAGTTTACTATTTGGTATTCATTTCTCACTTTACAATTTTAATATTTCGCTCATTTTTGTCATGATAATTAATAAAGACTTATTTTAACTGTTTATTATAAGAATTTGGTAATATAGTTCCAAGAGTGCCCTATATACACATACTGCTCTCTTTTTCCTGTACATATTTAATGGTGTGGGTGCACCACCTTTAGGAGATTTGATTATATGAAAAATAAAAAATAAAAAATATATGTTCTAATCTTTGATTAAACCTTTCTCCTAAAAGGTTGGGGAACTATAGGATCACCTGGTGCGGTATATTTCCTTTTCTTTGTACAATATTATGGGAGAACATCAACCGTTAACCATTTTAATTGCTGTTATATGTGTTACATGCTCTGTCTTGCCAAATGACCCTGTGTATGGCGCTAAGCATTTACTTTGATGGGGAAGTCTCACTTCCTAATAAAGATAATATACAATTAATTTATACTAATGTCAATTTATGAGTGTGGATACTTTCTACTATTTCTACTACTTCTATCCTTTTTATCTTTTTTAATTATTGCTTTATGTGACCACACCTTTGTAGGTTTTAGCATTTTACCATTTTCAATCAGAATCAAAACTGCAAGTGTTTTACATATCTACCAACATTTAGAATCCTGAAAGCAGGACAAAATAAGCTCAACCCACATCAGTCCAAACTTCACCAACAAATTGACATATTGAGGAAGAGCACATCCACTTTCCAGTTAAAGTCCACCCCTTTTGTGGCCCGCAAATCGGTTTGTTCACCCAAAATCAGGACAGTTGAGTTTTATGCATTTAGGTGTAGATGAAAAGAGACTGAGATGATTGAAGATAATGAAAAAGAGAAAAGGTCTAAAGGTAAAATAGTTCAGAATGTAGATACCAAAAATTATATATCCTTTAATGAATCTCAAGCAAAATAGAATTTTAGCCCACCTACAAAAGAGTAAGACCATACAAATATGTAGAAATTAATTGTATTACTAAAAAGCGGCTTAAAATGTCAATGATCAACATCTTCAACTCGAGTGACAAAACCTTCATTACTTGCAATGAAGCACTGTGACATATAAAGAAGCAGTATGCACACTCCAAGGAAGCATTGTGTAATAAATAAACTGCTTTTTGATTGGCAGTTGGCACTAGGAGACATGACTGCCCAAAAAAGAGACAACAAGCTCAGCCAAAGTATAGCTACAAACACATGCCTGTGATTAAGAGAACTACTTTACAGAAGATACTCAGATTTTGCTTGGTGATATTTCAATGTATACTGAGGCTGACATTTTGTCTCTACTACTGGCACTGTACAAGGAATATGTGAATTGAATGCTATGATTCATAGTGGTTCAATGACATGCACTTAAAGAGAAAAAAATATAGAACAAACTCTTTAAAGCTTGCTGAAATTTTGTCCTAATACATAGTAATATCGTACTAGTAGGTTGTGGTAGTAGCCAAGTGAAAACAAGAAATCAGCATGTGATACAGCTAGAATATTTAACTGTAAAATGATAAATTGTGACATTTCAGCTACTGTATTTAAGTGAATTCTAGTTATTTTTTTACCTTTTAAAGTGCAGTGTACTGATTAATATTATATGTATACCCATGTAATTAAGAAGCACTCCTAGAGCATATCACAATGTTTCCAACTTATGAGCCAGGGGCTGATTCAATTTATTTTATTCACCCATAAATGGATAGTAGGAGATGATTTTACTACTTTTAAAGCAACCTTCCAACTATAATACTGTGTAATCCTACTATTGGCATCAGTCTAGAGGAGTTTCTTCTGTTTTTATTGCTGTTTATTACTACTTTGGTTGTCATATAGCACCTTTTAAATTAATTGATATACATAGATTAATTTACTTTTGGCTGCAGCTTGGGGGGATATGCATTCTCCTCCCTCCTCGTCTGCATACAGCTGGGCATGTGTCACGATCTGTATGAGGATGTATGGTTACTTGCTGGTATTGACACAACTGTACAGGGAGATGCAGAATATAACGTCCATCTGGTCTTCATCAAGATCCCCGGCAAGGGAGTTTGGATTTCGCTGCGAGAGATTCAAAGGTTGTGAGAGTTGCCAGTGAAGCAATGACCAAGAGAGTTACCAGTGAAGCAATGGTATGGAAAGGATGGTCAGGCAATCTGTGTCGGAACTGTGTGTGCAGGCAGAATACACAGGGATGATCCAGAAAAATAGTCATACAAGCCAAGTTAATACCATGCGGGCAATAGAGTACAGAAGAATGATCCAAGAGAGTTGTCAGGCAGCCAGGTCAGAGGGAAGCCAAGTCAAACACAGGAGTCAATCAGGAAGCTGGAGAGCAACACAGAAGGACGCTGGAGCATGGGGACCCAATAGCACCCTAATAGTGCCAGAGGCTTCTATTTATATGGAGAGAAGGAGGTGTGAATTACTAGTGGCAATGACGTCGGCAGTCGCGCCGGGTCCAAAAGTAGTGTCCCTTTGCCTAGCATTGGCACACGCATGTGCGATAGTCCCAGCTCGGTATCTGGGACCTATGCAATGCGTCTAGTTGCCGAGCAACCAGACGTATTACAGGAAGCAGGCTCCCGTCCCTGTGCAGAAGCAGAAACACAAGGACGGCTCTTGACAGCATGTTTATTGCTGTTCTCTACTAGCAAACTCATAAACGTTAACTACCTGAAAAAACCTTTCCAAAAGATGTTTTGCATCTCTACTAAAGAAGAGATATTCAGTTACAGAAATAAATATATTGTCTACAGGGTGATTCAAAAGTCGCAGTACACCCTTTTATTTCAAAAACTCTACAGGAAATTAGGAAACCTGAATACTCCAGTAAGGTATGGGTGACGTGGTCTATCTTTTACGGTATGTACCAAACATGGGCGCCATCTTGAAATCGGCCAATCGGCCCAATTCCTGTAGAGTTTTTGAAATAAAAGGGTGTACTGCGACTTTTGAATCACCCTGTATTTGTTTTCTAAATTCCAAGAGGTAGCTAAGAACAGTTTGCTATTTTTAGTGTATGTTGGAAGACACAAGTATGTCTTTTGAAAAACAAAATGATTCTAATAAGTCACAAAGGTTCGATTAAGATACTTAGAGCAGTTTTTCATTTAGTAATTAAAACAAACAACATATCAGTAAGTTTGAGCAAATGGTAACATAGCTGTTTATAATGGGCACCTCTTTTATGGGCACTTGCAAATTTCAAGGAAATACAAACAAAAACTGTAATTTTGAAGCTCCATCACTACCTACCAGAAATAGAGAGGTCTCCTAATATTTAGTGAGTGCACTAATAGGTGTGGGGGTGAGTACAAGATAACTTTTATGGTGGGGGCGACTGCCAGGAAATAGAGCTCTGGCCCCAGACACTCATCCACTGCCTCATCTGAACCAGACTTTTTCATGGTGAATATTTAGGGTATATTAATTGACAAATGTCTAGGCTAACAAAACTCTTAATAAAGAGGGCAATATTGATGAATTATCTTATATTGAAGAAAATGCCAGATGTACATCAGATCTGCTTTCACTTTCTTTTCTTAGGAATTAAAAACCTCCCTTGCCACAGACAAGAAAATGTAGTAATTAGGTAATAATGAAAATAATAAAAAAATACACTTTATTGACATGTTGTCCAAAGTAGGTTAGAAAACACAATATTTTAAATGATTCTTTATTCTTATACAAGGGTTTATTAATAACGTAATCTGTGTTTATGTCTATTAATCTATGTACTATTATGCATATTGTGACAGAAGCCCTGGGCAAGTGGTAGAAGGCAGGTAAATAAGTCCCAGGTTCCTGTCGTTTGTATTTTAAACAGGCTAATCAAGAGATGCACCTGTGAGATGCCTGTGAAAAGGCAGCTGGGATATGCAACCAGCTCTCAGACCTGGGGAGGAGGTGCGTTGCCTCCTGAGACACTCTGCTGCAGTGAGCAATAATAGGTAGTATTTCTGAGAGAGGGTCTTGCTAAAATGTATTAGCTAGTAGCCAGGCGGCTAGAATTTTGTTTATATTTTGTTTTGTTTGCAAGCTGGTGAATAAACTGGCTGTGGCTGTTAACCTGAAACCTCTGGGCTTGTGTGGTTTGCTGCTGCTGCTCACCGCATTACCACAGTGCTCTGCAGAACTGAACAGCGGGGAAATTAAAGCATACATAAAATAGGGATCTACAGGGTAGACAAATAAAGTGCAGACGTGAAAACAAAGGGTATGGTGACAACTGATTTTTAGTTCTTAGACTTACAATATCTAGGGTGGTCACTGCAGCATTTACTTTTACTGCCTCCGACCTACCGCCCTTCCTATCCTGCCCTCCTCCTACCTCCCTCCTCGTCATTCTCCTCTCCCCCCTCTCCGTCTCTGCCTCCGTTCTCCCCCTTTCCTCCTCTTACCCTTGCGTCCTTCGAGCAGGGCCTCCTCTCCTCCTGTTCTCCACCACCTTAACTCTGCTCTCCAGCTCCTTGTCTCCTCTGTGAGGTCCTCCTGCCCTTCTACCCCTCTAGCTGCCCCGCTGGGGACTCTCACCTCTCATCTAGCTGTACCTTGAGCTTCCGAGTTACTGTGCTTTTTTGTTTACTTTACCGTGCTGTCTCGCCCTGTATCCTGTTTCTGTCTGTCCCTGTACGGCGCTACGGACACCTAGTGGCGCCTTATAAATAAAAATTAATAATAATAATAATACTTTGGGAATACTCCATCTAATTTGGGGCCTAGAGTTCACGTTAAAGAAAACATGTTAAAGATAACGGGTCTGATTCATTAAGGATCTTAACTTGAGAAACTTCTTATCTCAGTCTCCTGGACAAAACCATGTTACAATGCAAGGGTTGCAAATTAGCATTCTGTTTTGCACATAAGTTAAATACTGACTCTTTTTTCATGTAGCACACAAATACTTGATAGCTTATTTGTACGCTGAAATTTAAAGTTGATATTTGTGTGCTACATGAAAAAACAGTCAGTATTTAACTTATGTGGAAAACAGAATGCTAATTTGCACCCCTTGCATTGTAACATGGTTTTGTCCAGGAGACTGAGATAAGAAGTTTCTCAAGTTAAGATCCTTAATGAATCAGGCTCAACATTAATATCCTACTTGCCCAAGTCTAATGTGAAGTGGGCCTAGAATTAATAAAGATGTCTCAAAACTGTAGCAATCATCTGCAAACCATCAGCAATTGCAGAACCACCCATATGCATTAACGGCAAGTACTTGGACTACAATGTGCGCAAACAGACTTTAGCAGTGATCTATTTACTATATGTAGTAACAGCTCAATGTATAATGTATGCATTTTAAAGGAGTAGGAATCCTTCGGCCACTTTACAACATTTATCATGATGTAGCTGGGATCTATTAATGAACATTGGAATTAATACATATCCCTTTAGCCCTTTGTTATGGAAATACTTATGAGCAGGACAGCTATATATACTACTGTGAATTCAAGTAAGCTTTGCATTTCATGAGTTTTAAAAAAAAAAAATCAAACATTTTATTTTAAATTTATTGGTATCCTTGATTTAACTCTCCTTGGAGTATCCTGTATTGAATTATTGGCATGGGTCTTTTAAATGTATTGTAGTTATAATTTTTGGGGGGAGATCCTTTATTTTTCCCTAATCTCTCCTCATATCAGGGTAGCTAGAATAGCACATGCATTTTTAGTGATGGGTTTGGTTACAAATTGTCTTTGCTATGTCTTTGAAAAACAGTAAGCCCAGCCCATTCAATGCAGGGGTCTGGTTAATTTGACCAGGAGAAACTCCATGTTCCAGGGCTCTGCCATTTCTTAGCAGCCAGGGCAGGACTTATGCAAATCTGTGGCTTTCAATAAATTATACTGTCCAAAATTAAATCAATGGTTGAAATCTGGATGTGGCAATCTTTTCAGTGCCGGGACCTTTAGAATAGATATTGGAGTGGATTATGACTTTTGGACTCCCTTCTGATATAAGTAACAATGCAAATAAGCCCTAAGTTTTATTTTGATTGCTATGATTAAGGGTGGTCTAATGTTGCACAGGGGCACTATAGAGGTTTAATTAGTGTCACCTCTTGGTGCTTCATTAATGGTTACCATGATTTACCATGATTACCATGATTTATTGTGATTCCATGTGGAAAGTCTCTATGAATTCATGCTGGCCAGTTCACATTGACTACATTTTAGTTAAAACAAATGAGGTTGAGGGAAAACTGCTCCCTTTGCATGTGGGGTACTGAAAATGGCCTTTCTGTCTCATTTTACCATTACACAAGCATGGGAGAGGGGAAGACATTGCCCAACTTTGAGTGGGAGGCTGGTAAATTGTATCCCAGGGGGCACTTGGTGCAGCAGCCTCTTAGGCACATTTTTTTTTAAAAAATATATAGGTGGCGCAGTGACCCAGCCCAAAGTAGCCCACTATGGCACCAACCCAGATGCCCCCCAACCCAGCCTGCCCTTATCTGCCTCTGACAACCTTGTAGTCCAAGTGTGGGTTAAATGTGAAACGTAGGATATGAAATAATGCTGTCATATACTTATCCTCGTTTAAAAAAATAAAAATAGCTAAAAACACAGTTTAGATTCTATTAATAGCTAAGTGGCTGTGTTCTATTTTCCCCATACCTCTATATTGTAAGTTCTTATGAGGAGAGCCTCCTGATCTTTGCCTCCCCGTATTTTGTTTGTCAATATACCATAGTGCATTTACCCTGTATACCAATGTACCTTAGGTTCAATGTATATTGTTCAGAGCTGTAGAATTCTGTGATACCTTTATAAATGAATAATAGTACTATCATTACTAACAATGACATCAATAATGAGCTGTGCTATCAACAGTTGATACAAATCAATTTAAACAAAACAAGTACGTTTCGGCCTTGCTAAATATAGATTTGGATGTACTAATGGTAGGAAATGTATACTTTAAACATGTCAATTTGGTTGTATAGCTCTTTTTAAAAACCTAAAAATACTTTATTGGCATAAAAACTCATAGGGTTCATGCAGCTTGATTTTACGGTATAATATGGCATTCTCATCATTGTAGGTAGGGAAAAATGAAATACAGATGTATGTTCATATTCACATTTATTCAGCAATACATAATTTTAAAGAATATCTGAGGATTGTGTACTTTGGCAAATTAAAACTGACATGTGTCTTGTTTTGGATAAGGTTCAAGGCCTCTCATCACAAGCTAACTTTATTTTTTCTTGAGTTTATACCACTGAATTTTAATAGGTTTGGGCCCCCTTACTACACTAAGCCCTGAGCTACAGCCCAAACTCCAATTTTATAATCTATCACGAACTAGAATATGTAAGTTGTATAAGATAAAAAATCATATGGCTGTCATCAATATCCATTTATCCATTTTGAATGCATTATGTTTGTGAACCTGACCTTTGTCTACCATGTAGATTCAGCTTGGATTTGGCCATTTGAAATTAAACATATAAAAAAAGTCAGTGCATGTATTTCTGTTGACTACCTTACTTTGTGGTAATTGTAGTCTTTCAACTGAAACTGGCTGATGTTGACAATAGAAAATCTATATAAGGCAAAATATAGAAAAGACAAGTGCTAGAGCTAAATCAAAGTGGAAGCTATTATTCTATCAAACTTCAAATTCTAGCTTTAAAAGTGGCTGATAATATACCAGCGTGTGACTTTTAATGCTAATTATATACTAATGATTCTAATGTTGTAGCAAATTGTGAACGTGTTCCTCTAGAATACCAAATGTCTGTTTATTATTAGTCATTCTTTCTTAGATGTTACAAATCCCTACACTATCTTATTAAACTGCATATTGTTGATGCTTCTTTCCACTGCACAATAAACCTCTTCTTTAACACGTTAAACGTATTACTGAATGAAATAAAGACATGGATACAGATATATAATTGTCCAATCATCATCATCATCATTTATTTATATAGCGCCATTAATTGCGCAGCACTGTACAGAGAACTCATTCACATCAGTCCCTGCCCCATTGGAGCTTACAGTCTAAATTACCTAATATAGACATACACAGACACAGACAGACAGAGATTAGGGTCAATTTTTGATAGCAGCCAATTAACCTATCAGTATGTTTTTGGAGTGTGGGAGGAAACCGGAGCACCTGGAAGAAACCCACGCAAACACAGGGAGAACATACAAACTCCACACAGATAAGGCCATGGTCGGGAATCGAACTCATGACCCCAGTGCTGTGAGGTAGAAGTGCTAACCACTAGGCCACTGTGCTGTCCAATAAGGTCATAGCTTTAATTAACAGACTAATACTAAACCGAAATATTGGATGGCCAAATGATCCAGAATTTACTAGACCAAGGATATTACCCCTTACTGAATGGCCAGCACTTAATTTGGCATCAGAGAAACTGCATCTCCTCTAGACTCACAATGACGAGCTCACACAAAACTGGTCAAGGGTTCCCCCACACAAAAGAACCAAAAGCCAGTTTTAATTTGAAGGTGGCATTGACCTGAGGCTAATCAGCGAAGCATCTTGTACTACCTACTGACCGCAATGCTTATCGGCCAATGCTGTGGTCCTCTAATGAACACACAGCCCACTACCAAATGACCTAACCAAACCACCTAATTTCCAATAGATCTGTTCTATGAACAGCCACAACCCCTGGCCCATAAGATGTACCGCATCTTGTCTAAACAAGCGAACTTGGTCTACTACAATCAAGGAATGTTTAATTACCACACACCAGACTGCCCTAACAACATGACCATTGGCTATATTCAAGTATTACAGTAGACTCCTCATAATGGGGGCATGGATATTACACTTCCAGCAGATCCTAGGGATGACAGAATGGCCAGCACAAGTAAACTGCTGGCCATCTATTACCTTAAAATCCTCCCTGATTTAATCAGCAACTCTAAGGATTTGTGATTACCCAAATCATTCCCTCCAAGATGTATGACAAGTATGTTGGGAGGGCCTTGATTCTCAACTTAAGATCTGACCAGCACAAACCCCCCTTGTCCAACCAACAGATCTTAATGGGTTTGAGAAAGTATGCCCACTCATGGGCCACATGGTGCCTAGATATCCAGAACACAAATGAATGACCAGCCATGTCAGCATCTGCACTGTGTGCACACCTCTAATTGAAACAACCTTATGTCAAATGATGTCCTGATAGACAAAAAAATAAAATACACCCGCAAAAAGTCACTTTGTTGAAGGAGGAGGGGCAATGTGGTAACCCATATGAAGGTAAAAAACCCATAAAAAATCTCAGAGGTACATAGCTAATCATGCCATCACTAAAAGTGACAAGCAACAAAGCTTTTTGCTTTATTTATTTTGCTGTAGCTGGAATAGTTGCTCCAAATTGAAGTTTAGTCTGGGGAGAAAAGTCAATGTGTATACAACAGCTACATACTCCGCTTCTAAGGCAACCGGACATATGGTCAGATCCACATGTGAACTGATGAAGACAAAATACCCGTTACCTAAATTGAATTTCTTGGGCCTCTAAATATTAGTCAAAAAGTGAGCAACTCTGTAATACATCTAATAAATATGAAGACCAACTTTGTAGGTGAACCCCAGATTGTAAAAATATATGGTAGTAACAGTATATTTTCAGATTTTTGTTAAATCAATTAAGACAGTGTATCAACAAAATTGTTACAATTGTGTAAAGCAGAATTTCCCAAACCCAGTCCTCAGGGCTCCCTAACAGTGCAGGTTTTCCTGATCACATGTGACATAATTAGGACCACCTGTGGATCTGTTACAATGTGTCAGTCAGTAATGAATACACCTGTGCTCCAGCAAGGAGATATGGAAAACCTGCACTGTTAGGGAGCCCTGACGACTGGGTTTGGGAAACCCTGATGTTAAGTGTAGTGGATAAAAAACTAGACACTGGAATGATCTCATCATTATAGTATTGTCTAAAAAACATGTTATATTAACTTCTCAGAATAGAAATTCGTGTAGGTAACAAATGTTAATTTGTGGTGCACAAAAACAAAAGATGTCATATAAATTTAAATTTACTGAAAACTCTGAAATCATTAAAATGTGTAAGTGAGTTAAAAACTAGACATGGGAGTGATCTTGTTGTTCTATTCTTTGTCTAAATTGTATGGTATGATATGTCCAAAATAGAAATTAGTGTAAGTTAATTTTAACTGAGGTAAGATCCAGTGTATTTGCTGAAGCAAGAGCTGTTAGGTATGCTCTGTAATCACAAAGGGCCTGAGTCAATAAGGAGAGCAAAGCATAAAAAAGGAGTAACATTTGCACCTGGGCAAAACCATGCTGCATTGGAGGGGGAGCTAAATTTAAAATGTGGGGACAGATTTATAGTTAGGATAGGACATGTCCTAGAACAACTTTAAATTTCAGTGTAATAATAAAGCTATCAAGTATTTGTGTGCTAGATGAAAAAACTGCCAGTATTTAACTTATGTGCAAAATAATAAACAAATTTGCACCCCTTAAATTGTAACATGGTTTGTCCCAGAGAACATTTACTCCTTTTTTGCCTTAATGACTCAGGCCCAAAATCTTTGAAACCATAAGTCCATAGATTGGGTAACACAAATTTAATCTTAGACAAATCAGTTGAAATTAGACTGGGCCAAAAGTGAACATGAATTGTAAGGTCCAGTAAGGGAGTTGTAGATTATTCTCACTTGCTTACAGAGCTAATGGTAAATCTGAGTCTACTAATAATAGTACCCAAAGCAGTCTCTGTTTCGTAGACTAGGTATGCCTCATAATTAGCGAGTCACTGAGCGGCGGGTAGTTATGATAAACTAGCCATCCTTTGCACATTATGCCAGATACCAATACTGCATTAAAACTGTGTAACCCCATCAAGGTATCCATATTCAATAATAGATATACTTTGTACACATACTCGGCAGTTAGGCCAGGTGGAGGGAGGGGGTGAACGGCCACTTGTTTGCGGCTTGTAGCCTGCCAAGGTGAAACTGCATGTGAAGCCACTGCCAGAGGACTTTCTTATGCCTGGGGGGATGAAGGAACAGGAAGATGGCTCCCCAGACATACAGGGGAGCCATCCAGCAAATGAGCAGAGCGAGAGAGCATATGTGGGGCAAGGCATTGGTGGAGAAGACGGGAGGAGTAGAATTATCGGATGGAGAGGAGCAAATGAAAGGAAGAAAAGGAAGGAGAAATTAAATAATTGACAGAAGAGAAATAAAAAAAATAGTTAAAGGAAAAGCAAGAAGGAAGAAAAAAGCAAGAAGTAAGGACAGTCTGGAGGGAAGAAGAGGAACAGGTAAGTACAAATGAAAAGATAGATGGAAAATGGAAAAAGTAATAAGGTACTTGAATCAATACCAGTTAAATTGATAATAATAAAATGTTAACATATACCGAAATATAAATTGCAGTCCCTTCTCTAATATCAACATAAAAGTTAAGGAAAAAAAAAACCTTTGGGACAAGTTATGAAAGGACAATGAAGAGGAGATACACACACACACTGTGAGGCAGATGCACCTAACTTAAATAGTGTGTAAAAACCCTTTCTGCCCTTAACCATGTACTGTTAGTCTCCATCTTTTTGCTAGATATTAAGAGTTAACAACACTTTGTATCTCAGATATTATTTTCATAAAGTAATTTGGCTACAAATAAGTGTCTTTCCAGATTTAATATAACAAGTTGTTTTTTGCTTTTTTTTTACTTTGTTTCTAAATAAAGTATTTGTAAACCCCCTGTAGAAATCCTGCATTGCTGCTGCAGATTTGTCACACAAATACGGTAGATTAACATGATAACCAAGGATTAGAGTAGCTGATTAAATGTTTCTCCCCATGAAAACTAAGCTATAATTGTATCTTTTAAGACAACTCTGATCCATAATGCTGTCATTTCTGTCTTATGCATCCTCCTCCAAGACCTATAACTTTCTTTTTTACCCGTTAGCTACCCTTTAAATTACTTACTAGACTTTGCAAAATAAATGGAATTGAATTAGTTATATATGCAGTTTGTAATAAAAAAATGCTTCATAACTAATAATCATTAATAAATGTAATTAATATTATTACTACTAGTAGTAGTCATAGTAGTCCTAATAGTAGCAATTATAGTAGCAGTAGTATATATATTTTTGTGTAATTAATATTATTATATGACACAATATGTCAGAATAAACAGTGCAAAGCATTCTAATTTTAACATTAATATTTTATTAAATTATGTACCTGTTCTGACTTGTTTTGCCTAAAACTGATATATCAGCTCCAGTTAGTTTATTCATTAAATTAGCTCTTGTCAGCTCCAACATCTATGTTCCTGCATAGTGACATAGTCACCAAAGTATACCTGTAAGTCTTGATATATATGTGTGGCAAGTTCACTTATAAATAGCTTATTGTATGAATTTACTTAAAGGAAATGCAGGGTGCTTATTTATATAATTGCAGATATACTGGTTTTGTTGTATTGTGTTGCACTTTGTATAGGAAATGCATTCTTTTCTGAGGTCTGATGCAATAAGCATTTGTTTGAGGTGTCTGTTGTGTAGCTTCAAGAGGAAGTTCTCATTAAGGCCAATTAAGTCTATTCATGTGAGGAACCAACATGACTTTTTTAGCCTAAATTTACCACAGGAGGCCGTTACTGTTGTTCCTGAGTGGCCTTTTGTCCATAATATTAGAACCTGTCTGAACATTGTAAATAGCACGTAGGATATCACAGATAAGTGTATAATTTGTTAAGTATAAATTGCATTAAAATCCATGTTTGGGGAAACATATTGCATCCTGATACTAAAAATAACTCAGAATTCTTGGGGCCAGCAAAGAGTGCAGGGGGCTGGCTTACCCCTTGCTAGGCTGCATCCAAAACTGTATAAAAGATCACTGGTTTGTACTGAATGCAACATTATTGTTCCATCTTACTTTTTGATCACTGGTGCCTTCAATCAGTGTGAACTGTCCTTGTCAGAACACTTGAGCTAAATAAACATCACTTGCTTCAAGGCCTGTTTGACAACTTCTTCCCTGCTGCAATTTCCTGTGACCTACATATTAGACCCAATTCTAAACCATTTCCAGTTGTTCTGAGGTTTGGACCCAGCTTTCTGGTACCACCATTCTGCCTGCTACCTAGAAGCTCTGGTCAGGGGGTATCCATCCACAGCAACCCTGATCTATAGGAAGAGGTCAGGGGTACCAGCCCAGGTGCAACAGCAACGGGGTACACTAGCAGCGACTGTTACCCAGAAGAAACGCAGTTCTGAATGCCGTGAAGGAGTCCAATGGTGGCAGCAGCTTAAGCCAATCCTACTGCAGCTAGAGGGTGCATTTGGGATAAAGAAAGGGAATGGTGGCAAAGTAAGCCCAGCCGGTTTTCAGCAACAACAGACAGAGTGGCATAGGCGGTCCAACCTGTCACAATATGCAATACCGATTTCATTTAAATACTGTAGTGAACTTTAGTTACTAGGTCCTAATAATATGGACAATTAAATATAATAACACCTCCCATTTACCGTAGCAAAAAAACAATAAATTGAATAGCACTGAAGATATCTTGCCTTGAAACTTGGGACAAAAGTATATTGTTCTGGATAGATCAATTTTCTATAGATGTGGATGATACAATGGGATATAAAAGTTCTCTTATTAGGTGGCTTTCACAGAGACTGTCAATCTTGCTGCACGGCACTAATGTATATGTGGGTAAGGCTAAAGTGGTGTAAACTATGTATTTACTTCAGTACTATAAAATAATAATAACAATTATAATAATAATAATAATAATAATAATAATAATAATAATAATAATAATAATAATTATAATGGAAATGTAAGGGTGAAATTGTATGATTATTGATATAATATCTATCATGTGCTGAGCTTTAGAAAATAACGTGCTATAGCCTTAAAAGAAATTAGCAGATATTTTACTCAGAATGAGAAAAGAAAAATATTGAAGCCTTGCAACAATGTTACAACAAGATGTTCTCGGAGAACATGAACAATTCAAGGGTGCACAACTGAACGTACCGTTCTATGTAAAAGTATCAAGACTGATGGCAGAATGCCTGAGAAGATAAAAACATAAATAAGAAAGATGCAGAGTCTGCATAATTAACTTGTTGTTGTTTTTAATAATTTACTGTTTTATGATTGGTTGTTATGCTTCTATACCTCTAATAATTTACTGCCTTATAATTGGTTGTTGAACTACTATACCCCTATTATTTTACTCTATAAAGAGTCTGAAGTGACCTCTGATTGGAACAGAATCAGAATTACTCAGCATTATATCATACAGGTATTGTGTGTTTTTCTGTTCCCCAGTCGACTGAAAATCAAGGGAGATCTGACTGACATTGCAGGGAATTGATAGAAGTATCGGTGAACCCCGATACCCCAACAGAAATAAAACCAGCAATGGATCACAACACTTCTCTAAAAGAACTGTGTTACATGTGTATAGCATTTTTTTAAAATTTATAATGTATCAGTTATAACTCTAGTTTAGTCAAGATCTATTAGTGATAGCAAATAATGTGTGTCTGTTCTCTTTAGTAATAAAGATTTAAAATATACAATACTTTGTCAAGCTGCAATGTGCAGATATTGCCTGGGCCATACGTTATCTGCATTTGACACAATATAGGAAATACATTAGAGATTAGTCCCAATTTACAACATTTATATCATATTTTCACAGTTGCTGAACAATGCAATGACCACTGAATGCTTGAGCCCAAATAAGGCACTTGTTTTACAGTCAAGGCTTGAAGACCCTTACAAAAGCAAAAGGCAAATTATCAAGCAATAAAAGAAAGGTCAGGTGGACAGACATGACTATTACAGAGGAATATAGTATCTTGTGTTTTGTTTTGATATCTATTGAATATGACTATGTAGGCAATTTTAGGTTAAAAAAAAAACCACAAATTGCCTATTCCAGCGAAATGATAACTATCTATATCAACTCTCTTGAAAAAGTACTTCAATGGCTTCACTGGTTTTTGAATAATACAAGCCTCATTGCTGTCACTTTGTAGTTTTGTTTTGTTTAGTTTTTTTTTTATTTAGTAACAGATGTTGTCAACTTACTGTTTAATACATGTTGTGCTGCCAAAAGCTTGCTATCTTTTTTCTTCCTTTTGTTACAATTAACAATTAACATGATTGTCCGCTTCTGGATTTAGCCTGTAGTGTGTAGTGTTGTATTTGTCAAGTTTTTTCATTGCACATTATTTTCATTTTAAGATCAGTTGTTTTGTTCCATTCCTGAATTTTGTTGGTGACCATAGCAACTGTTGGAAATCTTGCTTCAAATATTTTGTCACTGTAACCTGTCTCACTGAATTTCACAGAAATAATCGAGACAGACCGAGTTATTGTAACCTGTGCCATAGAATCGCATCTAAAATATTTTGATTTAAATTGATGGTGTTTTTTTTTTTTTTTTTCTTTTATGTGTTTCAAGGTATTGGGAATTTTGTCTTGAGATAACACCTATTTGAGTGGTTTCATGTACATCTTGTAAAGATTGTTTCTTACTACATATAGAAAAGTATAGTTTTCCATTTAGCGTGAAATGTATTTCATATCATATCTTAAGTTGTGATGTATGCATACAGAAAAGAAAAAAATATTTTCTCAAAATCTTATGTTTAATATTCAAAACAGATTAGATCAAATGGTTAAAATTATCTTGAATTTTCAAAGGCTGCGCCTTCCAGTGTAAGAAAATGGGCTGATATAGAGTTTGACATTAGTACATTTTCTCTACGGAAAAATGTGGCATAAATATAGCTGAATTTACAGTTTAACATAGCTTAAACATACAGGGCCTGATTCAGAGTGTATGTGTATGTAAGCCATATTGTTGAAGATGCATTCAGGTCTGAATGAGTAGCAGATGTTTCCACTTAACAGCAGACACACCACTCGGACGCTTGTTTCCAGCTTGCTAACATGCACAAAAACTTTTTTATCTTATGTTATATAGCATATGCATTCCCCCCAACATTTAAAATACCAAAAGAGGGACAAAACAAGCCCCGCCCCGGCCCACCCAAACTCCGCCCACAAGTGGTACATTTCTGTAAAGCTCCGTCCACTTCCTGCTAAACCTCACCCATTTTGCGGTCTGCAAATCGGGCTGTCCCGCCAAAATCAGGACAGGTGGGAAGCATATATAGGGGTTCAGGGGTATGTAGAAAGGGATACATTTGGAGTAGAGAAAATATTTAGATGGGGTACTGAGCGATATAGCAGGGGTTGAAGATTTGGGAGGTATGCACATGCCCCCTATGACCAAATGCATTACACACATGCACCCTCTGCCCACATGCATTACACAAATGCCCCCTCTGCCCACATACTTTATGCACATATACCCCCTCTGCACACATACTTTATATACACATACCCCTCTGCACACATACTTTATGCACACATACCACCTCTGCACACATACTTTATATACACATACCCCTCTGCACACATACTTTATATACACATACCCCCTCTGTACACATACTTTATATACACATACCCCTCTGCACACATACTTTATGCACACCTACCCCCTCTGCACGCATACTTTATACACATATACCCCCTCTGCACGCATACTTTATACACACATATCCACTTAGCACACATACCCACTCTGCACACATAACCCCTCTGCACACATACATTATGCACACATAGCCTCTCTGCACACATACTTTATGAACATGTACTCCCACTGAAATCAGGACTGTCCCGCTGGAAAAGGGACAGTTGGGAGGTATGGTATGTGCCTTATATGTATCTACGTTTATGACCTAGTGTGAATGTACACAATTGCCTGAACACACCCTTACTGTACATTGCTTACTTTAAAACACCAGTTCCCTTCACCATTAGGCTTAAGGAGACTTAAGTGGCAAAAAGTGTCAGGTCTAAATAGCAGTTGCTATTTAGACCTGCTATTTATATAGCTTGTATGTTTCGGTGGCTGTCATAATTCTGACAATGAAAATGTCTGTAATAATCCTGCTGACATTAACATGTTGGCAGGCTGAATGCTAACACTTCTATTGTGCTGATTGGTTGACAATGTCGACATTGTCATCCTGTCAGCACAATGGAAGTGTCAGCATTTAGCCTGCCAACATGTTCAAGTGCCGACATTTCCAGTGTCGGAATTACCTACCCTACTCGTACGTTTACTTTCTGAGCCTGCGCGGTGAAAAAAAGACAAAGACGCGATAAGCAAATGGGCTTATGTCTCACTCTGAATCAGGGCCACAGCTGGCAGAAAGATTAGGAGCATTTAGGAGCAAGTTATTTACTGTAAGAGCATACAAAAGTAAGATTTGAATGCTCCTCGAGATGTAGCTTAGCTAGACTTAACTGCATGTGCTGATGATGATGACAGCATCTTTATCTTTGCTGTTAAAAATAAATAAATAGTTATGCATCCTGCTACACACACACACATTTTTATTGCATCATGAGGACTCATGTCAGGAACATGGCACATAGGGATACCCCTTTCCTAATGCCTTGTCAACAGGACAATCATATCAGAATATGTAGGAGCTGTTTGTCACCAGAGTTACCACTTAAGATTTACAGTTTCACTTTGCTCAAAGTACTGACATAGTGGGCAAAGATTCATGTATTTTGACTGTCTGAGAACATGCACATGCCTGCATGCATTGACGCCTAGCCTTTGAGGTTACAGTTCTGGTCAAGCACTGCATTTCATTTCAACAACTCTTATATGGTTCTTTATGTAAAATTCCAACCCTGATCAATTCAGATCTTTCAGTGCTGATGGTTCAGCCATGAGGGAGATTTTTCGGGCACCCGACATGTTTGGATAAAGTTGATCACCCACAGCTTAGATCTCATCTCTCTCCCAGGTTTTTCTCCGCACTTCTTTACAACCTGAAAGGAAGCAGTGCTGGCCATTATGAATCTGCGAAATACAGAGAATGCAAAGTGCTTTTGCATAACAAAACTGTGTGCTACACTAACCTGTGGAAACCTTGGCTGGTCCCATGTTGCGGGTCTCTATAATGTCTCTTTTCTGACATGGAAGTGTAGTCTGAATGCTTGTCTATTTGTCTCACTGTCAATGAGGATTGCACATCATCCAACCTGTCACTCTGTGGCTGGACTGATTCTAAAAAGAAACAGATATGTAAATGACTGAGATAAAAGTCAAAAGCATACATCAGACTCAAGATTTCTAACTTACCGTCTGGATCAATTATAATCATCATCATCATCATTTATTTATATAGCGTCAACATATTCAATAGTGCTTTCCAATTGGGGACAAATACAGTAAGAAACAAACTGGGTAAAACAAAGAGGTGATAAGGCCCTGCTTGCAAGCTTACAATCTATGGGATAATGGGAGTTTGATACGTGAGGTTAAGTCTACATTTTGCATTTCGGTCCAGCCAGGCTGCAAAGGTAAAAGTGATTTGTAAGCTAAATGATCCCGTCACACAACAATGTTGGTCAGGAGGTAATTGTCTTGTGTGAAATTGTGTAACAGGTGGTAATAGGGTAATCTAGTGAGGCTAAGGATCAATGTACATCTCATCAAAATTCTTGCATTTGCATTCAGCCAGTTTGCTGCTCTTGGCATGTTGGAGGGTACCTTCTGAGAGGTGATAATGCTGCCAATGCACACTGATGTCTTGCCCAAGAAACTCTGCCAACTGATCCAAATCTGTGTTGTTTAGGTTGATAGGTTAGGACCTTTAAAAGAGTGGCAACATGCTTTTAAAAACTTGGACAGTGGAGGACAGTGTGTGGGGATTTTTGGCTCCACACACTCAGACAAACAGGCGTATACAAGATGTTGAATTGCACCTTGTATGGCTGGTATCTGTAGGATCGTAACTTTTCTCACTTGTTTTTTCCTGAATTTCAATCCGTGTGAAGTTCTGGCAGAGCCTCCTCTTAACCTCGGAAAGCGAAATCTTCGTGGAGATCTGAAATATCTCTTGAAGAGAAGGTAGTCAACATCTTGGAAACTTCCCCTTCCCTTCTTCGATTGAACAAGATCACCTGTGCCAGGGTGACTTCTGCAAGCAATGCTCAGCTGTTAAGCGCAGGCTCGGTGGATAAACTCCTTCAGTATGCTTGCTACGTCTCATAAATTTATAAGTGCATCCTTTTTACATCTCCAGTGAAAAGTAAGAGATGAAGTATATTCCACTTCGACTCCTTGAGAGTTTTCAAGGAAGCCAATGAGATCAACTTATTCTAACTTGCCTCATAGATATTTCTGAAGTTACGTGCATTTTCAACCTTAGCAGTGCAGCCCTCCATCATGGCCCCACTCCACAATGTTTGATATCTTAAGCTATGCCCGACCTTCAGTGCCAGCAAGGGGGTCTTAAATATACCTCTCTCCTTGTTATTGCCAGCTACCAGCTTCACAGCATTTACTACCTGCAGAAAGTTTAATGGGATGGTAAAGTCTTCCAACATCTGACCCGACCCGGTTGAAGAGATGCTGCCCCATTTGCATGATGCATTGGTCATTTTTAACTGTGAGTAAGATTTCATCTGAGATCATGTCGCTCAGGAGCTTCAAAAAGCCACCACTGATGTCAGGGGGAACAGGCGAAGCAAAGGTGCATAGATACTGGACTGTTTTTGCCAGGTTTGGTCTTGTTACCCCTTCGGGTTAGCTTTAATCTCCATGTGTTTCCACAGGTATTTTCTTGCAAACAAGCCTTGGCACAGTGCATGAAGCTTTCAGCACCCATCTCTTTGTCTGAAAGTTTGTATGGTAAAAGAATGCTGCATCATGTCCTTATCACCTCAGCATTCTGAGAAAATTTGCCTCTATTGTGAAGATGTGCCCAATACATGCACCTTTCTTTCAAGTGCTTGGGGAATTTCATGGTTCAGGCTAATTCAGTCTCATTACGGTGAACAAGCTCCATACACCGGTCAATTTTTAAGAGGGCCTTCTCGTGGTATAGGCAGTACTGCTTTTTGTTATAAGCCCTGTAGCCAACATTGTCTTTGGATAGTGTTTTCGACCTTCTGTGTTTAAAACACAGCTACCATGAAATCAAGAATAGTTGTGCATAGAACACATCTCTGGGTACCTGCACATTGTTTTACCGCCGGGCAATAGAGCATCTCTGCTGGTGTCTGAACCACTTGCCCTTGAAGTTTCAAGGCATACTCATGCCCACTGCTCTCCAGGCTATAGTCGGAGCTGCCAATGGGCTGTGTCATGCTTCATTTTACTTTCAGCAGCAGACAGATGCAACCGTGTCTCATCCTAATTTGGTGTTAAAGGGCAGGGAATCTGCAATCTCCTCCTCTTCCTGCTCATAGTGGAACACACACATATATATATATATATATATATATATATATATATATATATATGCCACTGACCTCTAGTAGTGGTGTGCACACACTCTACTTTCCACATCAGACACCCACACACTTTTGGTCTGACAAAACTGACTTGTGTGGACATGCCAGATTTTGATGCAGATTATATCAGCAAAGTGCCCTGCATTGACTAGCATTGGTAAGCTTTGTGGGGTCCTCATTTTTGTCCCCACTACAACCAAGGTCCCCACAGCGCTGGTGTGTAATCAGGTCAATGTTCTCACAAGTATAGGATTGCAAGTACACACACACACACACACACACACACACACACACACACACACACACACACAACCAGCACCACTGACAAAAACTAGGGATTGTTACTACTAAAGCAGGTGGATATGGAGTGTGGAGTCCCCTTGTAAAATTCATAACATCTGGTACCCTGAATTAATATGAACCAGCTTCAGTCCTTTTATTAAACGAATTAAGCCCCAATGGAAATTTGGCCTCCAAAAAATGTCTCTGCACTCAATGGACTTTCAGTTCTGCAACTAATTTAATCTAATGGTTTTTTTTTTACTGTATCTATTATCCTGGCATTCAATGCACTAGGAGTATCTGGAAAAGCCACAGCCATATTGATCCATGGCATTGTTTGGCCTTAGGGAAGTACTCATTGTTTCCAGCATCAATATCTTTGGGGCATCAGAACCCACGCTGAATGCACTGGAGATGGTTCTCATTGTGAATCACACCATGTATCAGGCCACTCTCTAATCTGTTTTGTCACTCTGCTCAAGAATTCAGCTTGCTTGCTTGCCTGTAAAGTTTGGCAATAAAGAATAAAGAAATACTAGATATCTCTCCTTCTAGGTATTCCCATAACCATCATCATCAACATTTATATAGCGCCAGCAAATTCCGTAGTGCTTTACAATTGGGAACAAACAGTAATAAAACAATACTGGGTAATACAGACAGAGAGGTAAGAGGGCCCTGCTCATAAGCTTACAATCTATGGGACCAGATATGAACCCCTATAATCTATTTTGTATGCAGTAGCTAGGCTTTCATTCAAAAAAACGTTCTTCTACATTTGCTCCGCTATGTCAGTTTCTACATTGGTTGCATTTTACCAAAACTTATATAAATTACTTCTAACAAAATACAAGACCATCAATAAAACTGCACCAACATACACCCCTTTACTCTCACAGCATTTCCCAACTCCTCTGCTCTGTGCAACATCTGTGTCTCTCATTCACATTCCTTACTTGCTCCCATTCCCAGTTACAGGACTTTTTTCAGCTGCAACCACCTTGTGTGATGTCCTCCCTCATACAACAAGACACTCTTGGAGCCTCCAAACCTTCTAGCGTCCCCTGAAAACTAACTTCTACAGGCAAGCTTATCTAATTTCTGAACCATGCTATTAACCTTCCTAGGCTACTAACACCCGTCTATTCTATTCACCCTGATTACCAACCCTCTACACTCAAAACTTGCATGTGTTATCTTTCTATACTCAAACAACCATCTGCCTTCCAGACCAAAATTGCTGTGTGACTGGATCATTATCATCATCATCATCATCATCATCATTTATTTATATAGCGCCACTAATTCCGCAGCGCTGTACAGAGAACTCATTCACATCAGTCCCTGCCCCATTGGAGCTTACAGTCTAAATTCCCTAATATAGACACACACTCACACACATAGACCAGGACAGACAGACAGGTAGAGACTAGGGCCAATTTTTGATAGCAGCCAATTAACCTATCAGTATGTTTTTGGAGTGTGGGAGGAAACCGGAGCACCCGGAGGAAACCCACGCAAACACAGAACATACAAACTCCACACAGATAAGGCCATGGTCGGGAATCGAACTCATGACCCCAGTGCTGTGAAGCACAAGTGCTAACCACTAGGCCACTGTGGATCATTTAGCCCTCTAAGAATTTGTTACACTTTAAATCTGGCTGGATCAATATGTAATTTGTGGCACTTTACCCTATGTCCCAAATTCCTGTAATATATAGTGCAAGCTTGCGATCAGTGCCCTCTTGCATCTTTGTCAGTCTCATTTTACTAATGTGCTTGTTACCAATTGTAAAGTGTTACAGAATATGCTGGTACCATAAAAATAATGTTAGTAAATAAATAAAAAATAATCATAACATCAGGGTTGTAGATCAGCCATATAGTTTCTGCATTCCTGCAGGATCCTGTATAGGCTCAAGTATAAGATGAACACATAAACAGTGTTGCAAGCATCATACCTACAGCTTCAGTTGGAGATGTGGTGCAAAGGAGTGAAGAGTAACAGGAATGTTTCCTAATTGTTCTCAGTCAGTAAGCTCCAGATCAGCAACTATCTGTCCCACAACCTCTGACAAACAACATTGTGCATTTCAGTGTATTTCTCTTTCAATATCACTTTTTTTATTTGGAAGGCGGCAAGGATTTGCTGCTATACAGAATTACGTTATTGCTTAAAAAGAAGAGCTAGTGTACTCTGGAAGAAAGAAAGTTGCTGATACTGAAGTAAAATCAAATGTAAATATCTAGAAGATCGGGGAAGTCGGCAAATGTAACAGCTCCCACAGAACACTAGATAAAACATGATGTATGACAGGTCTTCACCTACAGCAAGGCGCCTTTCCCATAGAGAGTAATATTCTCACAGGTACTCACATGTCCTCATGCCCTCAAGACTTGAGCTCAGAATATTAAGAATTTATTTTAGATGCCAAGTAGTGAAGAATCATAGAGACTAGCAGTAACTGGCATACTTATCAATAGAACACCAGGGGGTAAATGTATCAAGCTGAGAGTTTTCCGGCGGGTTTGAAAAGTGGAGATGTTGCCTATAGCAACCAATCAGATTCTAGCTTTCATCTTGTAGAGTGCACTAAATAAATTATAGCTAGAATCTGATTGGTTTTTCAAACCCGTTGGAAAACTCTCAGGTTGATACATTTACCCCCAGGCGGTAAGCTGGAGTGAATCCCAAGAAAATGCAAATGTTCAAGGCAAGCAACAAACACGGATAACCAAATATAAACCTAAAAGGTCAGGGCAGGCAGCAAGCAAGGGAGGTCCAGAAACAAATCCACGAGTCAAGACAGGCTGCAGATAGAGAATGTCCAGGGACAAGCATAGGACAGGCAACAGGTAAAGAGCAGACAAATTACAGCAACACAGCAACCTCATACATACAGGAATAAATGCATGGTCTACTATTGGAAAATTTTATTAGCCATCTATATGAGTCAATCTGATTCCTTTTAAATAGTCGTTCAGAAACTCAAATTACTCTCTACTAACAAATTGCATCATTTTGCAATACATTTTCATTTGATATTGCTTTCAAATTTTAACTTCCATGTATCCTATTTATACAGTGTTTCTACTCTAAATCAGTTCTTTGGTAAAGTTAGGTCAGTTTCTAATATCATTGTTAATGTGCTAAAGTGAAATAATTTGTCAAGCGTGAGACAATCCATATTTTTTAAATAAGTAATCTAGTCAAAACCATACTGAGAAATAAAGATTCATGGCTGCATTGCACATAATGTCAGTGTTTGGAAGATAATTACTTCCAACTTCTTTTGTGGCTAGTAAAATGACAAAACTTGTGATAGTTTCTTACAGTATGTTTCCATATTGTCAGCATAAATAGAATACGTCATATTGAATTTTGTTAAATGCATTGAAAAAACATTGTGTATGTGAATTTCAAGTGTTACTGTATATATATATATATATATATATATATATATATATATATATATATATACTAGGCCCCTCACTCTAAAGAAGGACTATCTCTGTATTAGTTAGTAGCTAGATGGCTAGGATTTTGTTCTGTTTGCAAGCTGGTGATTAAAATTAGCTGAGCTGTTGACCCTATTTGTCTGGCTGAAGTGCAATCATACACTCCAGAGGACTGCAACCCCAATACGATCCTGTGATGAAATAGATATGTAGATAGATAGATATAGATTTTGATAGATATATACATACACAAACATTTGGTCTTCATATCTCTTGTAGAATGGCATTGTTTTGAAAGTAATAAAATATTCCATTTGTGGGTTGTTTGGTTCTGTAAGCAAATAGCTTAGAGCTTTTGACTTCATTTTTGCTACAAAGTGAAATCCTTAGAAAATAAAATTCAAATAAGAACTGACCACTTTCTGAAGTTACACATAAACGCTCATTTTACTTGGTCAAAAGTGATACAGCTACAGTGTCCGACCTACAAAATCAAACATGTTTATTAGTTAGAATTATAGGTTTCATTTATTACCTTCATTGGTGTTCACTTTGGATGGGCCAGCCTCCTCGACAACTAATGCTTCCTCAGGGTTGACGTCTGCAACCTCTTGCACTTCCTCCGTCTCTCCTTGCCCTCCTCTTTTGACTTCTTCTGCCCCTCTTTCTATTCCTGTGTGACCTTCTGCACATCCTTATGTGTAGCCTCCTAGACATTCCGGACATTCTAACCTTGGCCCACCTCTTCCTGTGTGACCTACTGTTGTTGGCGTCCCTGTGAAAGAGACAAAATAACAAATGGTTGGTTGTCTCTTATTTTTTTAAAGTACATTATTTTACAAAATGTTGTGAAAGTCAAATAATTGGATGAAGTAAACCAAATTAATTTATATTGTTTTACCGTGCAATTGCGATTAGTACACCACGTGTTATGAAGCAATTTCATGGATTAATAACACACACATTGTAAATAATATACATTTATTAAGGTTTCAATCCACATTTATTTATTAGTGAAATGTATTACAGACTATTTATACATAAATGATAATATATTAAAGGTATCTAAGAATCAGGAAATAGGAAATGTATCATATTTAGGGGTAAATGTATCAAGCTGCGATTTTGCAACTCCAGCGATTTTCTCGGGAGAGTTGAAACTCGCCGATGTATGAAGCTGAGTTTTCATACAAAATCGCCAGAGTTCTGCTTCTGTCAAAATCGCTACTTGCAAAATCGCCAGAGATCAAACTCACCACTGTTTGCCACTGCAGCTATACAAGTCTCCAAAGTATGAAGCTGTGAGTTAGCAAACTCAGGAGAGTTTGCTTCTAAACACGCCAGATACAACACGCTGCTTGATAGCAGCGTGTTGTATCAACACATCACTGTTACACTGCCCTGGCAGTGTTAAAAAGTGAAAGAACAGATAAAAGTAAAAAAAAAAAAAGCATGAGGTCCCCCCACTATTCATGCTTAACCCTAGTGCTGCCTGACTAGTGCTGGTCCCGTGCAAATCGGGGAAAAATTTTGCGTGGGGTCCCCCCGATTTCCACTTTACCAGCACTAGGCAAACCAGCCAGGGTTGGCGGCACTATAGCAGTGGGATGCGAAGCAGGGGTCTCCCTGCCATAATGACTAACCAACCCTAGACTGTTCAGCGCTGGGCTGGATTCCCTAGGGAGTGGGGTCCGCCAAAAAAAATGAGCGGGCCCCCCCCTAGAAAGAACCAGCCCAGTGCTGATAGCACTAGGGCTCTTCCTACTACCCCTGGGCTGTGGGTAGTAGGGTAATACGGCTCTAAATGGTTAAAAAAAAAAAAACTGACACCAATTTTGTTTGTGGAACTACAAGTCCCAGCCAGCCAGGTTGCCCTAAAAACTGTGTCTGTAATACGGTAAATACAGCTTACGCAAGTAGCATAGCACATGCGCAATGCACTACGTTAATTGCGTAAGCGCTAAATACAGTAATATGTGATTTCCCCACTAGCGTGGGAAAATGCCATGATACAGTACTTAGCTCTTGCGCAAACAGCGTAAGAGCATTGCGGAACGGACCTCCTACTATGTAGGAGGTGTTTGTGGCGGCTCCTGTTTTTTCCGGTGCGCTTTGCAATTGGGGACAAACACAGTAATAAACAAACTGGTTAAAACAGATAAAAAGGGGAAAAGGCCCTGCTCGCAAGTTTACAACCTATGTGACAATGGGAGTTGGATGCAGGAAGTTAAGTCTACATATTGCATTTAGGTTCAGCCAGATTTCAAAGGTAAAAAAACAAAACAAAGAACATATTAAAGGGATTAGTATGCTATATGATCCATTCACACAGCAATGTTTAGCAGAGGGTTGTTGTCTTGTGTGAATTGTGTAATTGATGATAATAGGGTAAT
The DNA here is from genome assembly GCF_038048845.1 of Mixophyes fleayi. NCBI lineage: Eukaryota > Metazoa > Chordata > Amphibia > Anura > Limnodynastidae > Mixophyes > Mixophyes fleayi. The sequence continues at coordinate 117,239,395 of NC_134403.1, read as the reverse complement.
CTAGTGAGTTTAAGAAGGGGGTTGAGGAATATTATAAGCTTGGTCCGTGGATCTTGGAGCTGTATAAGGGTTGCGTATCGCGGGTTATGCCCTTCACTATTTACAAGAACCTATGCTGCTTTACATCTGGTATGTCTTTAATTGACCTATCAATATCGGTGTGCTAATTTTATGTGCTTTAATGTAATTGCAATGTGTTTACATTTTTATCCATTAAAACCTTGTTACACTTGATATTTTTTCTATTTAGCTTATTTTGTGCACTAATGACGGAAGAGACAAGGAAACTTATGCAGGCTGAAATGTGTTGGCTATCTTATCTCCATCCTGGGACTGACCGCCTGAACCTCGAGAGTTCTCATCACAGCACGCGGGCCCTCTGTGTGAAAAAAACGCATTATAAGCCTTCACCATCGGCCATATCTGGTAGGCGGCCATTGCCTAGAATTGGAGAATCATATCAATCTATATGTTTTTATGTGCATTATCTTTTATGTGCACTATTTTTATGGTTGTTTTAATAAAGGTTGTAATGAAGCACACTATTGTAACACACTATTGTACCATCCTTCTCTTGTTTCCAAATGTTTATTCTATGTGAATATGAGCACCTTCAAAATGGATGCTACACAGATATTATAAAGAAAGGACATTCACCTTCTTTTGACTGAGTGAAAAGGACTTTTTTTAAATATTGGATATATGTATCTACTTTCATCTTTATCTATTACCTATTATATACGCTGTGCTATACTTTTGTAGCACCCAGAGACATTTATTCTCCTTTTGCTACATTGAAATATAAAGATTATTTCTTTTTTACATTTTTTAAAACATATTTGCGTGATTAGTATTCTATACATTCATCCTTTAAAAATGTGTTTACTTATTTTCAAAATGTCCCAATTATGCATAATAAATGAAATATAGAAAAAAAAACAATAAATCCACTCTCTTTGAAAGTCCTTGCCATAAAATTCATGCCTGTGATGTAAATGAAGATCACTTATGAAACATTGTTTTCCAAAAGTAAAAGAAAGATCTGGCTCATTACAGTTAAGATGAATGCTTCTTGAAAACTATTGAGAAAGAGTTTTTTAAACATGAGACTAAAAGCTAGGTGGCTTGTGATGACTGTGCATCCTGGTGGGTTCTTGGAAAATCACCTAGGCAAATTGTTGCAACCAAAAGCGTGGTTTACTCAGCAGATTGCAAAACAGTCAATGTACAGACACCAGGAAGAAGAATTTCTTACAAGCCCAACATATGCACGTGGTTAAAGCGCAGTTGGTAGTCACCACAAAGATCACCAGTATAGACCAAAAACACAGGTTATAAAACCCTCATTATTCCCACAGTGTTGGGGCTAAAGGGAGACGTATTAGGTCAGTAGCTACCTTAATGATAGGGCAAATTCTTCCATTGCTGGCTGGGGACTGCTAGTTCCCTTGGGAGAGGGTGCCTAAGAGTCTGTGCAGGGTACTCTTATGCAGTGTCATTGTTGGCCAGATGACAAGTGGATGATAAGGAGTTTGTTTGCTCTCATTGTTTAGCCAAGACCTTGTGTTCTATCTTATCCCTGAGTAACTATTCTACCTGGTGCCAAATAAGAATAAATCTGTTTAACATGTAACCAATGGCCTAAAATGCGCATTGGAATATAATAACGTTTGTTAGCAAATGTATATAAACAGAAATTGCAATAAATTGTAACACAACATTATGAGGACAGTTCCATATGCAGGAAGAGGCAATCAAAGGCAAATGTCCGTGTCTTAACCGCTTGAGTCCAAACTCACAGCATGGCTTTCACATAGCTCCATTCCCTTTCTGGTCCCAGAGGACATGTTTTTCGATACTCAGTATTAATATCCTAAAAACAAGAGATGAGAGATCTTTTTTTTTCATACATAGAGAAGATCTGTGAAAATGCACATGCATGGGTAGAACTCATTCTTAAAGATAAGGGGGAATATGGTTACTTTACAATATTATGTATAGCGACTTAATAGTTAGACAGATTAGTCAGAGTGGAGTATGATGCCAGTTCCATGTATAACAGAAACTAATGATATTCTCCCAACAATGCTAGACCTTCATAACTAAATTTTGGTGGTGCTGCATTTTCTATAATGATACCATTGTCTTCACAGCAAACTATGTTAGAGAAGTGCACATGCACTTTTTGAGATTTTTCAGGTTCAGAAACCTACTAAAGACATACTCGAACTTTTGTGCCAACGGTCATATATTTGAAAACAGTCCTTCTACAGTTTTTCTTCTACAGTCTGTCAAGCAAATTGTAGAAAATGTTTTTGTGATCTACAATGGTTGCCCTCAATATGAGGCTACAATTAGTTTGTTTAAAAAACTCAGCAAGTGGACGAAATGCTTATCAGCCATCCAGATCAGGCATGCTTTTGTGGAGCTCTATTCAAATAGCGGAATACCATCGCCCATCTGAGGTTATCCAACAACCTGAACGACCACAATTGCCACAAAACCTGGGGGTATCTTTCCCTGCAGGGCAAGTAACTCGAATCAGACTTCATAGCCGACCCGGCTAAGCAACAGAATCTGGACCTGCATGTTGGTGGATCACTTGGCCATATCGGATACTCCTTCAGAGACCAGAGAACCCCGTAAGAGTGAGGCACTCATCTTTCTTCTTCCTGCTTTCACCCTGCTCCCGAGTGCTGCCTACATAGTGGAACTGCACTGCTGGTGGGGGTGAAGACGCTGTGACTGGTCCTCTGGGATCGCCCCTGGGCAGGTTGTGAGTCACTTACCTATTCGTCTCCGGTGGAAGTCGGCTCCCTCCCGTGCGGCCCTTCTGTCTCTCATCTTTGAGAATGGTGACAGACAACCAGATGTGCCCGCCGCAATAACCACCTTTTCTTCCATTGCGCTGTACGGCGCATGCACATTGCCTTACTAGAATCCCAGCATCTATAAACTGATTTCATCAAGCAGCTGGAATTGAAAGCTGTGAATATACATCTCTCTCCCCAAGACACTACTAAGGGAAACTGTAGATCAAGCTGCCATAGATTTCCCTGGGACGAGCTGAACATATGTGATATACAGCGATTGTATTCAGGCGCCATCTAGTGCATACCACTACTCACCATGCCTCAAGCTTGGGGAAATCATATTAGTGAGCTGCACTTAGAGACTATTCTATCTCTTGCAACCACATTAATGCCTCATATGTGCACTTATTACTAAACTTATATGAAGCATAAGGTAGCTGCACGCTGCATGTCACCTCATCTTTGCTGACCTGAGGATGCACACTTGGCAGCTTTTCCTTTTGGGCCATGCTCTAACCTAGTTGCTGTTCATGCCATAACATCCTTTACCATACTCGCTAATGGAGCTCTGGAAATGTACAGTTTGTTTACCCTGAAAGTATCTGGGCACTATGCCAAATAAAGAGGTGAAACCTAGCAAATCAGCACCTCAAGTGAACTTCTTTGGCTCTGGCCCAAACGCATCTTCATCCAAAGCGGCTACTTCTCAGGCCATGGGACGGCAAACACGTCAAATCTCCCAAGTCTCCCCACCTAGTTCACAACGTGAACCATTCAATGTACCGAATGAATCACAGGACTTGGAAATTGATGGCCCTGTCACATTGAGATCCAGTCAATCTCTATTGTCTGACCTTAAACAGACATTACCTCTGAACTCAGAGCATCGATCAAAGATATTAAAGCTGAAGTGACCTCCCTTGGTGCTTGAACAGATCATCTTGAGCACAAGATGGACGAATTAGTGTCTCGCAACAATAACCTGATCTCTGCTCATGACACCCTGCAGGAAGAAGTAACTGAGAATAAAGTCAAAATGGTGGACCTCGAGGACAGGTCAAGGCATAACAACATCAAAATCCGTGGCATACCTGACTCTGTTGCTAATGCTGACCTGTATGAATATGCCACTGACCTATTTCATAAATCATTACCATCAGCCCCGAGCATCGACTTCCTAATAGATTGTTTACACTGCCTGCCCAAATCTAAGAATGCCCCGAATTCTGCACCCAAGGACACATCACTGCTAGTGCACTTCTAGAGGATTAAAGAACAGATCCTACGTGCCTCCCTGCCAATTTCTTCAACTCGTGCAAAGCTGGGAGATCTCCAACTGTTTAAAGATATATCTGCCGCTACGCTGACTAGACACAGATTGTTTCACCAGATAACAGTAGCCTTGATGCTACTGTTATCGGCTAGCATACAATACCGCTGGAGTTTTCTAATGAAGTACCAGAAATGGTACTTCTGTGAAAATACCATCACCTGACAATGTCTTAGCGCTGTTGAAACAATGGAACCTAACTCCCACTGCTAAGGTAAGTCGTATCCCTAATGAATGGTCTCCATTCAACACTTGAGACTCTCACAGTTCGTTTCATCTGTTGGAGCTGACTTTCATATTTTGTTCCTTGTCGGCATAAACCTGTACTCCATATCCTTTCAAACAGTTTACACCTCTTGGTGTTCCAAAGGAGAAATCCCATAACCCAACACCTCGACACTTTCTTCTCCTTTTTCGTGGCGGTACCATGTACACTAACTAACCTGTTTTGGGTCTATACCCTATTATCACTCTATTGATGTTATGACTCAAATTGCTATAACTGTTGTGCTATTGGTAATACCTATTAATTTTGTATTGAGGCAATTAGTGACTTTGTGATAAGTTACAGCTCTGTCACGGAATCAATTAACATCATATTGGTATATTAATGGCTTTGAATATATGTTATGTATAGAAGGTTCTAGGTTGGGGTGCCAATGACCTGGACACATGCCCCAACTTATATACTACTTTTCTGCAACTTCATTTTTTTCACTCAGTGGCATAAGTGTTAGTTCCCTTATGGGTACTATTTCAGTTTTTTCCCTTTTTATTCTTTCTCCCCCTTTCCTATTGTGTCCTTTCCAGTTTCCCCCCGGACCCTACATCGGTCATTGAAAGCAACTACCAACCTCTGCTAAAACAATTTGATATGCACACTAAAGGGCTTATTTATAAAAGCTTTCCCCCCTGTTAAATCCCCGAAAACTGTTGTTTTAACCGCTAAATTGCTATTTATGATTGTAGTATTGCAGCAGATATCTCAGATATCTGCTGCTTTGCATCTTTTATCGTTTTTCTGAGGACTCCCCATAACAGTGTATGGCGAGTGCTCAGTAACGCTATTTAACAATGAACAAAATTTTCAATCATGTTAATGTATGCCAGCTCAAGCTGGCGTACATTAACATAAAATTTAAGTGAGTCATGTAACATAAAAGTTTCACTGCCGACAGCTATGCTACGAAGAGCCCGTTGAGGGATCACGGGATCCCTCCCTGTCACATGACCCACCATATTGCAATTCAGATCTCTGAGCGTATGCTCGAGCTTTTCAGTCGGTGCATGCGCACAGCGATTCAAAGCAAGCCGGAAACCACATTGTAGAGGATCACAAAGGTCCGTAAGTGAAAAGCCTGTGAAAAGTAAGTGTAACACTTCACAGTTTCATTTTCACGGAACAGCTGTTCCTGTGTTGATTTTTTAATAAATATGAGATATCTTTCAATCCTCATCTATTCGATGAATATTGAAAGGTATCTTTCATAATATGCGATGCTACATAAAGAGTATCTATTTATGTAGCATCGCATAAATAGCATCAATAGTTTCGATCTATTCCCTGCCTAGTTCCCATGGCCCTACTCAATAAATTCTATTCTATTGCATTTATATTCATGTGGCATAATAAGAGACCTAGGCTATCTAGAGAGTGAATGTTTAAATATAAATTAAGAGGTGGCCTAGCCACGCCTAAGTTCAAATCTTATCAACACTTACTAGATAAACTTAGAGATTGGCAGGTTCCTTCTCCACTTAAACCTTGGGTGGTCAATGAACACCACAGTTCCTCGCCATTCCTGTTGGCAGACCTTTTTTGTGGCTAGATAAATATAACATACCAAGTTCATCAACTACCCTCCGCTGTACAAAAGAATCCCATCCTTCCCATCCTCTGGTTCTGAGGCTGCCCCCCCCCCCCCATGTATCCAATTGTTGCTCTCTCTCTCTCTCTACCCACGCAGCTGATATCTCAGGGTTCTCCTGTCGCCTAGTTACGCTCGTTACCTACCGGTTCACTCTATTTGGGAAACTGATCTGGGGATTAGTATCGCAGCAGAAAACTGGGAGGAAATCTCCCAAAACATTTTTCAAATATCTAAGAATATTAATCACTCAGAGATGTTGATTAAAATGGTACACAAATTTTATTTCACTCCTGATAAGCTACACAGAATCTGGCCCTCAGAATCTAAATACTGCTGGAGGAAATGTGTTGAGATTGGTACATTGTGGGAGGCGATCTTCCACATAATATCACAGGTCGCCAAGTCCACTATTTTTCCTTCCTCTACTGTGGCGCTTCTACAGTTATACCCTACTCACCACCAAAGACATAATCAATACGTCACTGGACATATACTCATCGCCACTAGGGCGGCAATAGCCCAAAACTGGAAAGCCTCACTACCTCCATCTCTCTCTAAAATTATCATCAAAACCTAACGTAGTTACAAGAAGGAAACCACCGGCTTTAAATATTTAACAGCTGTATCCTCCCCACTGAAAAACAGTTCCTGTGGCATGAATATTACACTGAACACCGCCCTTTACAGACATCTTAATCACTAGCCCTGACTCTCTGAACCTTTTAACATTGTCAGACCTAAATGTACCCATTTTATATGCTGTTTCCCTCTGTATATGGCTCCCTCCTCCCTCTCAGCCTTTCCCCTTTTCTCCCCATCTATGTTTTGTATTTATATTATGTCTCTGTATAACGTTTTTGTTATACATAGGCAATTTTAAGTGTATAATGTATTTACATCACAGACTGTATCCAGAATTCATTGCTTTATTTGTCTTGTACATCTTTATAAACTCAATAAAAAAAATTCTCAAATTAATAAAAAATGACAATAAATGCTTCTACATACCAGTGACAACCTCTGAAACACACAAGAGAGCTTCCACGAGTAAAAAAGTAAAACTTTTACCTGATCAAGATCATGTTAAGGACTTCGAAGTACAGACACATCACCAATTTAACATATGATTGAATAATAGCTTTAAAGTTCAAGCCACTAAAGAAAATAACCCCTCTATGCTGAAAAGTTGTTTATCTGGCATAGATAGTTTGCACAACAAATTTTGGATTTGCAAAGATCTAGGGGCTCATTTTGCATTTTTGGCACATTATATACTTTTTAAATCTGAGCAGTCACTCAAACCACTAGTTTCAAAACTACTGGTTTGTGCACTTGAGCAGAAGTAAAAAAAGCAGATAAAGACAAAAACACAATTTGTGTTCAAGCCCCTTAATCATTTAGGTAGGAAAAGAATAACTTCAATGAATAATAATGGAAATGTGATCTCCACTGCTACCATATAATAAAGATTTATGGATATAATGTGGAGGTGATTCTATAGTGAAATTGAGAATATAACTGAAGACTATGAACATGATTGGACAACATCATACTGAATTTATTATATACAAAGAAAAACTCACACCAGGGAATGTACTGTATGATTTATTTGAATATAAGGAGTTTAGTATGGATACAGGGATAAGACAGGAAATGTCATGCCTCCTGTGCTGTTAAAGAACCCCACTCAAAATACTAAATCGTAAGGGGTCCATCTATTCATTGTGTACACACCTGTTGCTGAAACCCATATGTTCTGCTCTACACCTAAAATAGTTTTTCAGAGTAATTAATCAAGGAAGCTGATTGGATTGGACCATGTGACTTATCTAATGTGAGTATCGCACCAATTACAAGCCCATCTAAGCTGAAGGATCTTTGTATAAATATAGATACATACCTATAACTTCCCTTGAGCAATGAAAATAAAGAACTAGCATATGTGCTGAGATGATGTGCAACATCTCTCATGCTCATGTATGTGTCCAAGCATTTAAAGAAAAACAATGGTAGTCATTAATTGACTGTATTATTTACAAAGAACAACATATTTCTATTTGTTCCTTAAGTAATTTTGGTTGCAGTTTCCTTTAGATCATTAAAAAAAAGTATTTCAAATGGAGTATATGTAAGCAGATTACTTTCATGGTTATGCAAACATTCATTATAACATCTAAACATGCACAGAATAAAAACTGAGCTGTAGAACAGTATAATGATTAGGATAATTTTTGTTGGTTAGATAACTGTGAAAATCTATGAGCCCCCAAAAGAGATTATTTATAACTTTAATATAATCACTGGTAGTAATGAGGTTTGTTGTGAAAGGCTATACCATGTACATCAATCAGTTTTAATTGCTTGTTTAGTAATAACAGAGCAATTGAGTTTTCCAAGAAAATATTAATATGGAATGTATATAATAATATCTGCAATTTAATATATCTTAAGTGTCACCTGCTGCTATGTATGCACGATATTTTAATTTGAAATCTTTTTCTTTATGTATTATATGGAAAATGATAACTGCTCTTCTTAGATTGCCGATGGCTCTATATAAAGTTTAGAGAGTTAGTGAATTAAGGACAGAGTGTGAATTGTGGAGCATTATGCAAAAGAAAATGTTGTTGCTTTTTAACCAGACATAAATCATAATATACTGTTTGCACTTTAACAAATAATATCCTGAGTAAATTAAACAAAACTTTCAAACTGAAGAGGAAGTTTCTCTTCAACTTGACATAACATCCAGAGAATCCTACAAGAGCATCACTGGAGTGGCTTAAAATAATGAAAATGAGTATCCTGACTCTAATGCCCATGAATATGTGCAAGACTTGGGGGTAAATGTACCAAAGTGCGATTTTGCAACTCCAGCTATTTTCTCGGGAGAGTTGAAACTCGCCGATGTATGAAGCTGAGATTTCATGCAAAATCGCCAGAGTTCTGCTTCTGTCAAAATCGCTACTTGCAAAATCGCCAGAGATCAAACTCCCGACTGTTTGCCACTGCAGCTATACAGCTCTCAAATGTATGAAGCTGCGAGTTAGCAAACTCAGGAGAATTTACTTCAAAACACGCCAGATACAACACACTGCTTGATAGCAGCGTGTTGTACAAACACATCACTGTTACACTGCCCTGGCAGTGTTAAAATGGTAAAGAATAGATAAAAGTTGAAAAAAAAAAAAGCGTGAGGTCCCCCCACTATTCATGCTTAACCCTAGTGCTGCCTGACTAGTGCTAGTCCCGTGCAAATCGGGGAAAAATTTTGCGTGGGGTGCCCCCGATTTTTACTTTACCAGCACTAGGCAAACCAGCCAGGGTTGGCGGCACTATAGCAGGGGGACGCGCGGCAGGGATCCCCCTGCCATAATGACTAACCAACCCTAGACTGTTCAGCGCTGGGCTGGATTCCCTAGGGAGTGGGGTCCGCCAAAAAAAACGAGCGCCCCCCCCCCTAGAAAGAACCAGCCCAGTGCTGATAGCACTAGGGCTCTTCCTACTACCCCTGGGCTGTGGGTAGTAGGGTAATACGGCGAAAAAATATGAAAAAATTAAACGGACGCCATTTTTTTTTGTGGAACTACAAGTCCCAGCCAGCCAGGTTGCCAAAAACAGTGAGGCCATGCTGGTGCTTGTATAACTACAAGCACCAGCATACCCACGGCAGCCAGGGCATGTTGGCACTTGGAGAACCACAAGTGCCAACATGCCCTGACATCTCTGGCTTGCTGGGACCTGTAGTTCCACAAACAACAAAAGTTAAATAAACAACAGCACCCTAGTACAAACCACACATATTAATTACAAATAAAAACCCCACAATAAATACACTAACCACCCTCATTTAAACCACATCTATTTAATAAAAATAAAAAAAAACAAATACTCACCAAAGATGTCTTCTTTCTTCTTTCCAAGATCCGTGCTTGCCCCAGTCCCAGCAAATTATACTTCCAAACTGGATGGCTTGTAGAATATCTTCTTGGCTTCGGCCAGAAGGGCCCCATATTTGTAACATCCCGACTCTGTGTTTTTGATTGTAGTAAAATAAAATAAAACTTGAGGCGCCGCAAACACCTCCTACTAGGTAGGAGGTCCTAACCGCAATGAACTTACGTTCATTGCGTAAGCTATAACTACAGTATAATGTGCTTTTCCCACGCTAGTGGGGGAATCACCTTATACTGTACCTAGAGCTTACGCAAGTAACGTAGCTTATTGCGCATGCGCTACGTTACTTGCGTAAGCTGTAATACAGTAAATACAGCTTACGCAAGTAAGCACTTTTGCCTCACAGCGCTGGGGTCATGAGTTCAATTCCCGACCATGGTCTTATCTGTGTGGAGTTTGTATGTTCTGCCTGTGTTTGCTTGGGTTTCCTCAGGGTTCTCCGGTTTCCTCCCACATTCCAAAAACATACTGGTAGGTTAATTGGCTGCTATCAAAATTGACCCTAGTCTCTGTGTCTGTCTGTCTGTGTGTATGTTAGGGAATTTAGACTTTAAGCTCCAATGGGGCAGGGACTGATGTGAATGAGTTCTCTGTGCAGGTCTGCGGAATCAGTGGCACTATATACAGGGCTGCCAAGAGGAATTCAGGGCCCCGGTACAACAAATTGATGGAACCCCCCTTATAGTTGAGTAAGCAAAATTTTTCAGGGGTGTGGTCACACGATTGGGGGTGTGGCTAGCACATCAAAATCACTAGGCCCTGAATTCACCAGACTGTGACATCTGTACAAGCACTCCTGACTTTCAGGACATCTAGCACCCTTGTGTAGTATAGGAAGAATGCAGTGTGTACAGAAAGAGTTCAGTCTTGGCCTGCGCCCACTGGGCTCACTAAACACTCACCAAACATTGGCATTGTCCCTACTAGAATGACAACATTTCACACACTATGCTGCTCTGTCCTACCTGTTCTTCTCACTTTTACCACATGTGGCTGCTGGTTTCTTTAGTTGCAGCTTGTCCGGATCCTGGAATGTTGGAGGACCTATTTGGAAAAAAAAATGGCTACATTTAGAAAATTACAGCCAGCCCCACCATTAAATCAATAGCATCCATGATTGATAATTAGGCCTTCCTCCAGCCCCAACATTAAAATAGTATTCCCATTACCCCGCAAACAAAATAGCAACCATTAATTAGCCACAATCTACCTCACACACACTACATTTCTTTAACCCCCTGTGCCATGCTGCTTTTGTCCCTCTTTTCTTTAACCCCCTGTGCCATGCTGCTTTTGTCCCTCCTTTCTTTAACACCCTGTGCCATGCTGCTTTTGTCCCTCCTTTCTTTAACCCCCTGTGCCATGCTGCTTTTGTCCCTCTTTTCTTTAACCCCCTGTGCCATACTGCTTTTGTCCCTCCTTTCTTTAACCCCATGTGCCATGCTGCTTTTGTCACTCCTTTCTTTAACCCCTTGTGCCATGCTGCTTTTGTCCCTTTTTTCTTTAACCCCCTGTGCCATGCTGCTTTTGTTCCTCTTTTCTTTAACCCCCTGTGCCATGCTGCTTTTGTCCCTCCTTTCTTTAACCCCCTGTGCCATGCTGCTTTTGTCCCTCCTTTCTTTAACCCCCTGTGCCATGCTGCTTCTGTCCCTCTTTTCTTTAACCCCCTGTGCCATGCTGCTTTTGTCACTCCTTTCTTTAACCCGCTGTGCCTCTCTGCATTTCTCTTTCCTTTCTTTAACCCCCAGTGCCATGCTGCTTTTGTCCCTCATTTCTTTAACCTCCTGTGCCTCTCTGCATTTCTCCCTCCTTTCTTTAACCCCTCTGTGCCATGCTGCCCACCCCCTTTTTTAACCCCTTTGTGTCAAGCTGCCCCCTGTTTTTTAACCCCTCTGTGGAAGGCTGCCTTCCCCCCCCATTTTTTAACCCCTCTGTGGCAAGCTGCCCCCCCCATTTTTTTAACCCCTCCGTGGCAAGCTGCCCCCCCTGCTTTCCTCCCTTCACTTACCTTTTCTTCTCTTACTTTCTTGGGCTTCTCTGCTGCTCTGTGCTCCATTGATCCAGACTGACTGAATGCTGGACGTGACATGATTACGTCACACCCGGCATTCAAATAGTCTGAATGGAGCGCAGAGCAGCAGAGAGGAGGGACGCCGGCGCCGCGATCACGTGAGTATGTTTTGTTTTTTTTTAACTACCCTGCTCCCCCCCCTGTTAAAAAAAGGGGAAAAAAAAATTGTCAGTGCAAGGGCCCGGACCGGGCCCCCTGCCATACCCGGGCCCGGGTAATTAGTACCTGCTCCCCCCTCCCTCTCGGCAGCCCTGACTATATAAATATATGATGATGACCAGTGGCAGTATTTTCGACAGTGAAAATGCAAATGGAGATAATACTAACACAAAAATCCCAACAGTGTTTATACACTACCACATGCCATTGCTATGTGTATTTCCTACCACTGGTTCAGTGTTTTTGATAATTGCTCGGTCTTATCATTTAACACTATTGTGCCCAGAACAAGATTGTTACTGAATACTGTATGATATTTTATCTGTATACACATTAAAGATTCATTTGCATTTACTGCTTTACCTATGTTTAGAACTGTACAGTTTATACACTATATACAACAGATCATTTTGTGTATGCACATGCCGATATATGTGTTTACTGGATTATTGTTTACGTTATACATAACATTTTGGACAGACCTTATAACAAGCGCCAAGGAGCTCTATCACAGAAAATACCTACGATCTATATACCAATATGGAGAAAATACCTACAGTCTAAATACCTACATGGAGAAAATACCAAAACGTAAAAAATGCCAACAGTGTGATTGCTGACAGTGAAAATGCCTATAGTCACACTGCCGGCATTAAATTGGCAATACAACTGGGCAGTAGGCAGTGAAAAAAATAAATAAATAAATGTTGAAAAAGTGGCCCCTCTCCAGTCATATTAACCCTAGTGCTATCAGCTTAGTGCTGCTCAGAGAAAAATTGGGGTGGACAAACAGTGTGGGATCCCCTTATTCTCCTTTAAGCAGCCCTAGGCTTAGATCTCCACGGGAGCAGATGAACCTGCAGAAGGGCAGGGGCGCACGCAGGATTTTTAGGGGGGGTCCCCACCCCCCAAAAAACCAGAAAAACCCAAAAAACGCGAGAGAGCTGGAGACCCAGAAACCCACCCTGCGTGCGCCCCTGAAGGGGGTTTCCATGCTATACTGTCAACCAGCCCTAGGTTAGTCAGCAGAGGACTGGATTCCCTAGGAACAGGGTTCCACAAAAAAGATGAGTGCACCCGCTGTAGCGGTACCAAGCTCCATGATATCAGCACTAGGGCTCTTCCCACACCCTTGGGCAGTTGGTGTGAGGTAATAAATGTGTAAAATAAATAAATAAATTAAACACTTTTTTCCATTGGTGAACTACAGGTCCCAGCAAGCCCGGGCTGCTGGGACCTGTAATACTACAAGCATCAGCATATCCATGGCTACCAGGGCATGTTGGCACTTGGGGAACCACAATTAATGAAAAAGAAAGAAGATCAAAAACTATTCCAAGAGACGTAAAAAAATAAAGAAGTTCAAAAAATATTCCAAAGGATAAAATAATAAAATTCCATATGGCACCTTGATCACCAAAATAATCCAGCAGGAACATACTTCTCAAAACAAAAGAAGTCTTCAGTGATGCTGCCACATCTTCTGCATACCGCTGAATAATAAAATTACTGCTGAAGAATAAAATTATAACAGCCACAAGGTCTATTTTTAAACTGATGCTTTTTCTCACAATGTCAGAGACACAGCCCTAGTTTATAAATAGACCTGGCAGCTGTTAGAATTTTATTCTATGGCAGTTTGCTTTATTGACATTGTCACTTTTAATGCCTGCAGCATGACAATCGGCATTTTCACTGTCAGTATTTTCTCCATGTAGATATTTAGATTGTAGGTATTTTCTCTATATTAATATTTACACTGTAGGGATTTTCATGTCAGTCTTATTTCCGTCAGTATTTTCACAATGGGAAATTTGTACCCAATCCCTTAGGACTCAAAGATGACAGGGAAAAAGACTCGCCACACGTGAGATTCTTCCTTGTTGGGATGGTACCCCAATGTCTGGTAAAGTCCAGTGAAGAACAATGGTGACCTAACCGGGCAATGGATACTCTTACTCCCAGTTAAAGAAGAGAAACCACAAATTGTTACCCCTTCCAAATTCAATGACATTTAAGGGTCTTTCCGGTCTTCTGGATTCCTGTTTTTGGTCTTATGGCATGAAATAGATTCCAGGAAACTAAAGAGCAGCCATTTGAAGACAACGGAGAAACGTATAACCCACCTGACTACATTGAAGAACTGGCCTACAGACAGTTCATACCTTGCAGTGTGTGCACAAAGTCTGGCACATGTGCAGGGCATAGGATGGCACTGGCTGAGCGCCAGCACACGCACATACAGCACATACATGCACATACTGCAACTAACTACCAGCGGCCATTATAGTGTGGTCTATGCTCCATCCGCTGTGATAACATCATCACAAGATGGCATGCCAGAACATAGTAGCACCATTTTCAGAGCTCTTTCACAGTGTCTTATCCCTTCACTATAAAAAAATAAATAATAATAATAATAATAATAATAATAATAATAATAATAATAAAATTACATCACACTATGACAGCTGAAATGTCTTTCACGACCAACAACCTGAGACTGTATATACATACAGGTCTTACTTGAAAATAGGAAACTTCCTGACACTGTAGTGAAACTTCTAATAACTTTTATATATTGTAACATGTTTAAAGTATTGATGTTTTTCTTTAATAAAAAAACACAAAATAGTATTTCTTTGGGCCAGTTCCTTATAAAAATGCATTACTTATATATACACAAATATGAATTCAAAGAAAATAGTTTAAGTACATTATTTTTCCGGAAAATATTTTTTATATGGTAGGTAGAAAAAAGCAAAAGAATGGAAAAACTACAAGAAGCATTAAGGCTGTTATTCTACAAACCTCAAGCAAATGAATATTATTATGCAAGTGGAAGTTACCATAGCAACAAAAAATTGCAGATATTTTCTTCTTGAAGCACTGTAGTTAGATAAAATGCTCCAAAAGCTCTTAAATAGACAATTATAGTAAGCTGTGATAGGGCAAAAATCAATTAATAAAATAACTCTCTTCAAATAGTATCATTAAAATTACGTGATTATTTACAACCTTTTTGGTCACCACATTGTAACTATACAATGTATGATACATACTGTACTGTGTTGATATTTTCATCTAAATTCATGAAGATGTAACAAATTGACCTTTAAACCTAGGTTTGGGATACACAGAGACTTTTTAAATAAATATTTTCTAGTCATTTTTCTTTCCCTTTGTTTTATAAACACAATGTCTGTGTACAAATGTATACCAGAAACATGACCTAAATCACTCTAAATCCATGTGTCATGAAGGTTTCTGGATGCACTGCATTTGATGGGTGATTTAAAAAATGGATGTGCAATTTAATTTAAATCAACCTTTTTTTTAAAAGTGTAGGTATGCTTTAGTATTTCCCATGTAATAAATCTTCATTAATGCTGCCAGAGATCTTGCTACATTTGCAACTCAGCAAGTAACTTCATGTGTTGGTTCTTCACACTACACCAGCTTCTCTGTTTTTTTTTTTTACACAATAAGTTTTAAATATTTTTTAATTACAAAGCATTTCTTTGATTACAGTAAAGTAAATATTTTTACTTTATAGGCATGAGAGTAAAATAAGGAAATTTTAAAAAAAACACCTCTTAATGATTCTTCCTTTAATTACCCCAAAATTATTTTATTGAGTAGTGGAGGGGAAGTATTGTCATTTGTTTTATTCATTTGTTCATTCCATATTTTAAATACTCAGTAGTTTAGATAACAAAATTAATCTGTATATAAAATTTGACTTGATATATTTTGTTTTTCTCTGAGGAATATATATATATATATATATATATATATATATATATATATATATATATATATTTATATAATGAATGTACAAAGCCTTTCTTTTTCATTTGGCACAGATAAGTGCAACAGCACTTCGATTTAATTTTGCCCTTAATTATCACACAGTATACACTGTGGGCATGTTTTTTTGTTTTTATTTGGAACAAAAATAATATAACAAAAGGACGCTACATGAGTGACACTGGTCCTGATTCATCAATGCCTGTATCTGCCAATTTTGAACGCACCATGTGCAAAATCACTCTGCGCTTGCCCAGAACCGCACTATATGCCAGTAAATGCAGCCCTGTCCATTCTGTCTTCTTTTTTTTACTGTTTTATCCTTAATGCCTTTATTATAAACTGGTGACATTAATTGTATATATTTTTAATATATTTTTTATCTATGTGTTTTGTTCTGATTTTATAATCCACATAGGCTATGGATGCATCCTGTAGTGTCTTGTGTAGTCGAGCACAGCAGACCTTCATCAGAGCATGTATCTTGTTGTCTATTCCTTGATGAATTCGGGAGTGCACATAGCCAATTTACGCGTGTTTTAAAACAAATGATGAATCAGGTCCGCTGTGAGACTGGCACCTGACAAACTTTAAACAGAATTCAGTTTTGTTGTGTTTAACAATCACCGGTGGACATCGGTGTAAGATTGTCCAAAGCATTGATATTATTAATACTGAAGTTTCAGGGATTAAATGTCAGAACAAATTTTTTCCTAAATTAAATGAACAACAGATGCAAGGTTAGAGGTTTCTATCTTCCTGGCAGCTATCCTTGACCCTATACTTTCGTCCTTTGATGCTGTTTATTTTATTGTTCTATTTCCCAAAATTATTACAAATTATGAAATATACAGCTTATTATATTCTGCAATTTCTAAAATTTACAGGAATGCCAAAGGTATGTTTTTATTGGATGTTTCTGCTATTTTTGGTCATACCATTTTAATATATTTAAATATTTATATATTCCACAGACATAAATTGACATTCAGGTCTATGGTAGAGCATGTAATTATACACTATATGGACAAAAGTATTCGTACACTTGACCATTACACCAACACAGACTGTAATGACATTAATGACATTGTATTCAAATACATATACTTTAAAATAGAGTTGGTCAGCATTTTGCAGTGATAACAGCTTCCACTCCTCTTGGAAGGCTTTCCACAAGACGTTGGAGTGTTTCTGTAAGAATTTGTGCCCAATCATTCTGTAAAGGATTTATGAGGTCAGGCACTGATGTTGGACAAGAAGGCCTGGCTTGCAATCTCTGTTCCAGTTCATCCCAAAGGTGTTTGATGGGGGTTCAGATTAGGACTCTGTGTGGGCTAGTCAAGTTCTTCCGCACCAAACTCGTCAAACCATGTCTTTGCAGTCATTGCTTTAAGCAGCCATGTTGGAATAGAAAAGGGCTTTTCCCAAGCTGTTGCCACAAAGTTGGATACATAGCATTGTCTAAAATGACTTGGAATGCTGAAGCATTAAGATTGCCCTTCACTGGAGATAAGGGGCCTAGCCCAAACCCTGAGAAACAGCCCAATACCATTATCTCTCCTGCACCAAACTTCATAGTTGGCATAATGCAGTCATGCAGGTAATGCTCTCCCTGCATTCGCCAAACCCAGTCTCGCCCATCTGTCTATCAAACAGAAAAGCATAATTCGTCACTCCACACTTTCCACTGCTCCACAGTCCAGTGTCGGTGTACTTTAAACCACTCCATCTGAAGCGTGGCATTGATCTTGGCGAGGTGAGGCGTGCATGCGGCTGCCATGGAAACCCAATCCATTAAGTTCCCGCCACACAGTTTTTGTGCTTACATTAATGCAAGTTAAAGTTCGGAACTCTTCAGCTATGGAATCAGCAGAGCGATGGTGACTTTTGCACACCGTGCGCCTTACCAGTCATTGATTTTACGTGGTCTTTCACTTCATGGTTGAGTTGCTGTTGTTCCTAAACGCTTTCACTTGACCGTGGAATATCCAGCAGGGATGAAATTTCACGAACCATCTTATTGCAAAGGTGATATTCTATCACAGTGCCACCTTGAAGTCACTGAGCTTTTCAGAATTACCTATTTTGTATCACAAATGTTTGCAAATGGAGACTGCATGACTAGGTCCTTGATTTTATACACCTCTTGCAATGGGTCTGATTGAAAAACCTCAATTCAATAATTAACAGGTATGGCCAAAAACTTTTGACCATATACTGTATGTTCTGCCACTAAGGGTGATGTGACAGAGAAGACATGTGCCTTACTGGACCCAAATAATTTCTTTAATGCAGGAAACAGGTATTATCTCCAGTGTTTGCTGCTGTCCCTGGGTCATCACTATGGTACATAGGTATAGTGGAGTGTTTGAAATACCTCCCAGCTGACTAAAGTTCAATGACGTTATAAGCTGAAGTTTACTCTAGACAACTTAGATCGCCATGGGAGCAGGAGTTGAGTAATATAGATTTGTCAGTGGCCTCCTAAATGTGGGAAAAGAAATTAAATGACCTCTACAGTTGTATAACTCTATTTTCAACACTGATTTATTCATTTTTATCTCAAATTGATGTGTGCATACAGTGTGCATGAGAGAGTAAAGCTTTTACAAGGATATCAGGGAAGTAAATGAATTTGCATATTACTTATCAAACCTGTTAATTGAATATGTATATATATTTAAAAAATATGTTGTAATTATTATTATTATTATTATTATTATTTTATTTATAAGGCGCCACAGATTCTGTAGCGCTGAAGCATCTAACAAATAGATGCGTTAATGCATGTCAGTAGCACAGACTAGTGTGAGTAATGAGTGAACTCACAGAGAGTGCAGAAAAAGATGTGACAGTGGACAGAGTGGGACAATAGGTAGAAAGACATCCCTGCCCATGAGGGCTTACATTCTAAAAGGATGGATGGTGAGAGACAGTAGGACCAACTGGGAGAAAAATTTAGATGGCAAACAAGGCAGAGAAGATGATGGATTGTATGGTTAGGAGGTGGTGGGATAGGCGAGCTTGAAAAGGTTAGTTTTGAGTGAGCATTTGAAGGACTGAAGGTTGGGGGAGAGTCGAGTGAGATGGGGTAGGGAGTTCCAAAGATTAGGGGCCAGTATGGCAGAAGTCTTGTAGGCGAGCATGGGAGGAGGTAATGAGAGGTGAATTGATGCGGTTGGTCAGAGGTGGAGCAGAGTGGCAGGGTAGGTATGTATATCGAGACAAGGTCAGAGATACAAAGGGGAGAATTGTTGGTAAAGGCTTTGTAAGTGAGGGTAAAAAGTTTAAACTGAATTCTGAAATGGATAGGGAGCCAATGAAAGGGTATACGCAGAAGAGAAGCGGAAGAGTTGCAGTGGAAGAGAAAGATGAGCCTAGCCGTAGCATTCTGCATGGATTGAAGGTCAGATGTGCGACAACAAGGATGATTTCAGAGTTTCTTGAATTTTTGATCAATTAGAAAGGTTTAGCTAAATTTGAGAGTCGTAAAAGTTCAACTAGATTTGAGATGGTTCGACTACGGTCATGCCAGTTCGCCCACATATGAGACAGTTCACAAATCTCAAACATGGTCAACCTCAAACAAAACATGGTCACACATGTTTGAAGCACACCTGCTGCAGTATTTACTGAGCGATAAAAGGGTGTTCATCAGATAATTTATTGTAGCAATTTCTGTATTGAATTGACTGGAAGAATTGCGTATACACCAATTTCATGTAGCAATTAAAATAAAAATATATACAAACTATTATATAAGCAAAATATATAGTACAAATTATACACAAAACTATACATAATCAACATATATTGATAATGTGAATATTCAACAGGAGAAGTACACAGATACATGAATTACTGTTCCCAAACAGTATTCATATTTGTATTTATTATACATAACATATACACTAAATAGTTTATCTATTGGTGAATTAATACATTTTAGGATGATAGCTGATTTGGTTGCTCACTAATTATTCAACAGCTCTGAATGCTTACTCTGACAGTACAGGGCTAATATACCTAGGTTATCCCCTGACAGCCTTAACTGTTTTTGCACAGAATACACTTGTATTGTATTGTATGCTTCAGTTTTAAAAAATTTCCAAGCTAACTATATTGCCACTGCAATGGAAACTTGCTTCTTGGGTGATGTCGGACATAAATAATACTTCTTTAAAAGAATGAGTGTGACAAAGATCTAGCAACCATGGGACTTTAATTTATTGCAGTGTCATTTTCTGTTGACTGTTCATAATGGTATATTTTTGAGAAGTATTGAAAATGACTTTAGTTTTTTTTGCAGCTATCAGTGATGCAGGTATTGGGATTGACGTTTTTTTTAAAAAAAAATCTAGTGTTTTAAGAGTTCTATCTTTTCCAGGATGCTTTACATTTTCATCTACTGTACATCCTCAGACTTGACATATCGGCTTTGTGAATATTGACTGTAGAACATTAACTCACCCTCAGAGGTATTGACAACAACAAAGGGGTTTCTAAAATGCTCAATTTCCTGTCACAAATACAATAAGGTAAAATATGTGAGTATTTGGCACTAGCTATACGCTGTTATCTCTGTGAAAAAAGGCAACTACAACAAACACAATTTACTATCACAGCTAGAATACAGAAAATTATACTACCTTGAACCTTACTCACCACTGAGGCATTTATTTACTAAAATTATTACCAAAATGTCCACTTAAATGGGACATTTGCTATATGGTATAGTACTGAATACTTTGAAACTGGCCTACTATTTATTGAAGGAAAAAGCTATTTACAATATACAATTTTCTGCCACAACTGCTATATAGTACCTTACGCTACCCTTGCCCCACATTGATCTCTACATCCACCCCTATTGTGGAATTTGGTTGATATTCCCAAATGTATTTTTACTTTTACTGTGACATTAATTGAATGGCAGAGCTGTGTAAGCTCAAGCAATAGTCTGCTTCTTCTCTTACAAAAGAAAAGAGAATGAGGTGGGAAATAGCTTAGTGACTCTTTATGACAAGAGTGGTCGTAAAGCCAAACACACTTAAACTCATGAAGTTTGTGCACATATACTCTTAACCTACCAAAGGTTAAGGTTTTCCTGTAGGCTTCTTCTAGTGAATCTGTGGGACCTGTGTGAAACATCCAAGGCTTAGTATATCTTGTCACTGAGTTTAACAGTCTTCGTCCTTTATCTGCCTGCTTTTATTGGCACCTAGTCCTTCTATATTTCTTTCACTAATCCCTATAACCTCCTTTCAAGATGGCTTCCTTCATTTTAGCCCAGCACCCCACTCATCTAACATAGGTCCTTAAAATGTAGCAACATTTAGCTTGGTTCTACCATCACAATATATAATCTATAGGCAAATCTAATAGAAAGAGGTAAGAATCCTGTTATAAAAATGAAATGTTAATGTAGATAATCATCTGCATGTGGTCCTACCTTGTTGAGGTAGATGGGTTTTGACTCAAACATCCAAATGTATACTAAGAACCTCAGGTTTATTCCAGATAAATTATATAGCAATATTGCAGTTTACTACACAATTATTTCCTATTTTGATTAGTATGCCTTTATATATATATTTAGTCACAGCAGTGCAGAACCTTTCCATATATTTTAATAATATGATCATCATTATTTAACAAATGTGACCATCATTATTTATCACCGAATTACAAAAAGATAAAATGGAATAAAAACATATATTACATATTAACATGGTGATTTTAGTTTTAATGTTTTATTTTTTATTTTGTGGTAATAATTTTTATTTTAACTGACGAAAGCAATGAAAGGGCAGAAGACAGATGACTGAATAAAATAAGATGCCAAAAAGCAAAAAAGCATACGAAAAAAGTTAGTGAAAAAGAAGAAAGTTGAGGGTGGGTAGAAGTAATAAGATGTAAAGGTATGACAATTAAACAAAGACAAGTATGTTTAAAATGGAGGTGGATGGGAGTGTATTTTTGGTGGGACTAGCTATATAGTATGCAGGCATCTTATGGATAAATTGCCCAATACTCAGTGAGGCTACAGAGGTAGTTTTTTTTCCCCTTGCCCAGTGGTTAAAGTGGGGATGTATATCAAAATTGACCCTAGTCTCTCTCTCTCTCTCTCTCTCTCTCTCTCTGTCTGTGTGTGTATGTATGTTAGTGAATTTAGACTGTAAGCTCCAATGGGGCAGGAAATGATGTGAATGAGTTCTCTGTACAGCGCTGCGGAATCAGTGGCGCTATATAAATAAATAAATGATGATGAAGATGATGATATAGTGGTATGCCATGCCACCGCTTCTCCAACTGCCTTCATCGTAAAACTATTAAATTCCATTCCCTTACATTTCTACCACATTTTTGTTACATTTTTCATGCCACCACATCTAAATTTTCACTTTATTATTATTATTATTATCATGTATTTGTTAGGCGCCATAAGGTATCCGCAGCGCCGCACACAGTACTAACAGTAGACTATACAGGGTGAAACCATACAGAACAATGAACAAAAAATACCAATACTTCAGAAACTCCGGCTAGTCATATGCAGTAAAAACGGAGCGGAAGAACAGGTATGGAGACAGGAGGGGAGGGGGCCCTGCTCATACGAGCTTACATCCTAAGGGAGGGTAAACAGACCAGGCACAAGAGGAGCCAGTTGAGGCAAGAGGAGAGAAGGGAGGACGAGCAAAGGGAGGAGATGGGGGTTAAGTAGATGGTTGGTAGGCTTTGATGAAGAGGTGAGTTTTGAGTGCACGTTTGAAGGAGCACAGAGTAGGAGAGAGACGGATGGAACGAGGGAGGTCGTTCCAGAGAAGGGGGGCTGCATGGGAAAAGTCTTGGATTCTGGAGTGGGAAGAGGTGATAAGGGTGGAGGAGAGGTGGCGGTCGTTGGCCGAGCGCAGGGAGCGGGAAGGAGTGTGAATGGAGAGGAGGTTAGAGATATAAGGGGCAGTAGAGTTGGAGAGAGCCTTGTAAGTGGTGGTGAGGAGTTTGAAAAAGAATTCTGTAGGGGAAGGGGAGCCAGTGTAAGGCAAGTCAGAGAAGGGAGGCAGAGGAGGAGCGGCGTGAGAGAAAGATGAGTATAGAGTGGAGGGGGGAGAGACGGGAGTGGGGGAGGCCAGTGAGGAGGAGGTTACAATAATCAAGGCGGGAGATGATGAGTGCATGGATGATAGTTTTGGTGGCATCCTGAGAGAGAAAAGGACGGATGCGGGCGATTTTGCGTAGTTGAAAGCGACAGGCTTGGGCAAGGGAATGAATGTGGGGGGCAAAAGAGGGAGAGGAGTCGAGGGTGACACCCAGGCAGCAAAGTTGGGTGACAGAGGAGATGGTGGTGTTGTTGACGACAATAGAGGTCATCGTGGGATGGGAGTCTGGGCGGAGGAAAGACAATGAGTTCAGTTTTATATATTGATTTTGAGAAAGCGCTCGGACATCTAGGAGGAGATGGCGGAGAGGCAGTCGGATACCCGAGCGAGGAGGGTGGAGGAAAGATCAGGAGAGGAGATATAGAGTTGAATGTCGTCAGCATAAAGGTGATACTGAAGACCGAAGGAGGAGATGAGAGCACCAAGGGAGGAAGTGTAGAGCGAAAAGAGTAGAGGGCCAAGAACAGAGCCCTGCGGGACTCCTACGGGGAGAGGGTAGGGGGAGGAGGAAGAACCAGACGTGGATACAGAGAAGGAGCGATTAGCGAGGTATGAGGCAAACCAGGCATGGACAGAACCAGAGAGGCCGAGAGAGAGAAGAGTTTGCAGCAGGAGGGGGTGGTCCATGGTGTCAAAGGCTGCAGAGAGGTCAAGGAGGATGAGTACGGAGAAGTGACCCTTGGATTTGGCTGATAGGAGATCATTAGTAACCTTGGCCAGGGCAGTTTCGGTAGAATGGAGGGGGCGGAAGCCAGATTGGAGAGAGTCAAGGAGGGAATTGTCCACGAGGTGCCTGGTCAGGCGGCTGCAGACAATCCGCTCAAGTAATTTGGAGGCATAGGGGAGAAAAGAGATAGGGCGATAATTAGCAAGAGAGGTGGGGTCAAGATTGGGTTTTTTGAGGATAGGAGAGATAAAAGCATGTTTAAAAGAGGAGGGTACTACACCAGAGGAGAGTGATAGGTTGAAAAGGTGTGCTAGGCAAGAGCAGGCCGTTGGAGAGAGAGAGCGAAGGAGGTGGGAGGGGATGGGATCAAGAGGGCAGGTAGAGGATGGAGAGGAAAGAATAAGGGAGCAAACTTCTTCACCGGTTGTAGGGCTGAAGGAGCACCAGAGTTGGTTGATGGGGGGAGGTGAAGCGATGAGGGTGGCGGGAGAAGGGGAGGAGGAGATGTTCAGTTTGATGGCCTCAATTTTCGAAGAGAAGAAAGTGGCGAAGTCAGAAGCAGAGAGGGAAGGCGGGACAGAGGGGGAGGGGGGGGAGGAGGGAGCTGAAGTTGGCAAAGAGGCAGCAGGGATTGGAGGACTGAGAAGAAATGAGGGACTTAAAGAAGGATTGTTTAGCGAGGGAGAGGGCAGAGGAGAAAGAAGAGAGTATGAATTTAAAGTGGAGGAAGTCAGCCACTTCAACCATTGTCTTGCCACCATCACTACAGGATGCATAGAAATAGTTTTTCTATATTATTTAATTATGATTTTTTCAATTAGTACATAGATAGCTTGTAACTGTAATATTAGGTTTTAGTTTATAAGTTCTAGTTATTAGTTATTAGTTTTGCTGCATGGAAATTAGCTCCTGGGTCCTACCCCCAGCAGATGTAAACTTACTAGTTTTATTCTGTTGTGATAGCTAACTATACCATTTTGCAGGGACCTGTTATACTTTTACAGACCACTACTGTTTAATTTAGTCAGATACTATGCTGTTCCCTCTCACCAGTGTGCACAGGTGTTGATTATTTGATTGATTCACTCCATCTGTTTACGGTTTTTAAGGGCATTTGGCTTAGTTTGATGTTAGTCTTGATAAAGGGCTGTGTGAAGTCTGAAACATCAAGCTTGCTTCCTGACTAGCATTGACAGTTCTTTGCTGGTTCACTCCTGACTTATCTAAATACTTTCATGCATCTCTATCTTTTGTCACATTTAAACCCTCCTCTTCCAAAAGATTTTGTGGTCGCACAGTGCCCTGTTTTTTCCCCTTTTTTTTATCACTCTAAACCTTCTCTGCTATTTTCACATGAATGTCCCTATGCTAACTAAAGCTAAATATGTCCAAAAAAGATCTAATCATCATTTAACCTTTCTAATACTCTTGAAGCTTCATTGCATATAGATTTATCAAAACACAAATTTACTGCAATCCTGTTATGGTAATTTCTGTTAACATGATATTGATTCTTTTAACAAACTGAGTGCAATAGAGCTAATCTTTTAGTTGGTTGTTCTACAACATGAACAAAAAATGATTTCTCACATCATGCTATGATCTCCTTTTCCAAGAAATCTTCCCTTGGCTTTTCTCCAAAATTCATGCTGCCCATATCTCCTGGAACCACCTAATCATCTCCTGGCTGGGTAGTATCATTGATATTAAAATTAACATTCTTTCCACGTGGCTTTATCTCTTTTAGACCAGCAGGGGTATGACATTCATTTGCCCCTTGATTTCCATTCTTTTGTTCATGTGTTGTGAAAAGAAATCCACCATTTAGGCCCCCTTTTGGCCCTGTAAAGGTGTCTCCTTTATATACCCAGGACATAACAATACTCTCCTAGGCTTACTGTTGCAAAATGATTAGAACATGCCCCCTCTCCTTGCTAGCTCTATATTATCACCCAAGCTCTCACCCACACAATCTCCAACCATTTCAAGCTTTCAATTATTCTTAAAATCTGATTACACTCTCTTATATCTTGGTTTCCTGTTGATGTTTTTGTTTTAGTTTTATTGTTTCACCTTGTCATTTACTATTCAATTATAAGAAAAAAAGGATAATTCAATATTTCACATGGTTCTCCAATTTTTCATTTCTCATATTTCAGCTCCCTCACTGACCATCAAATTTAGATTGGATCATATTTTATGCTTGTAGCTGCACAGTTATAATTGTAAAATAAATATTATAAATTCAACATAAAGCAATAACACCATTAGAAATGTTGAAATTGATAGGCATATATTTTTTTTCCTTCTTTGGCCATGTAATGATGTCAGAGTTGTAGTACACAGGCTACAAAACACAACATAATATATGCTGAAATAAAAATATAACCAAAACAATGAAACTATTAATAATGTCTCTTAGTGGAAGTTTAATTTAAGCAGTTGTCACTAGTACTCTGATTATACATTTAAAAAGAGGAATAAATTAATATAGCTTTAGAGTAAAAAAGTCAGATGGACCCGTATAAGAAACGGGCCCGGAGTTACAGCTATGCTCTGTAAAAATATTTGTGGCAGTGTTAATATGGCACAGATAGTCCTTGAGAGCCCTTCACTGAGCTTGATTTTTTAAATGTCATTAATTCATTTACAACCATAAAAATCAGATTTAAAGTCTAATTAGTGAATCACAATGATTGAACTTGACCACCCTTGTCAGGTGTAAGTGAAATTAAATACATTAGTCAACAAGAATAATGTCATTCGACATCATTTTTTATCATTGTAAGTTTTGTTAGAGTTCTTTAAGTACGTAAAGTCAATATCTTTGAATATCATAAAAAAAATGTTCTTTGTCTTGACATTTACCGAGGACATAAAATGCTGACATTTCAGCAGTTATCTTGTGTTCTTTCAAGCACAACACTTATGACATATAAGTCATATTTGCAGAGATAAAAGTTTCCCAACTGAATTTAAAATAGTATAATTCAGAAACTATTGTGATTTTGAAAGATGTGTATCAAAATATTTCCCACTAGTACTTAATTAAGAAACACTGGTAATATATAAAATAATTAAATGAAAATTGTTAAGTCTAAAACACTGTTTATTTGATACTATTTTATGTGATAAAGGGGGACATTGTGACTAAGTCATGTGATTATCTTTATATTTTTATTGAATTGAAATTTTTGTGCTAAAAACAAATTGCTTTACTGTATAAAGTATACAAACAGACAGGACCACCAAGAGGCATTTTGGGCCCCTGTACAACAACTTCTTGGTCCCCCTACCATAACTGCTGAAGGAAATGTGGCCACAACAGGTTGATAGCCCCTCTCACTACACCCCAAAAAATCCCCAAAAAAGCCTGCTCC
Source organism: Mixophyes fleayi (assembly GCF_038048845.1). NCBI lineage: Eukaryota > Metazoa > Chordata > Amphibia > Anura > Limnodynastidae > Mixophyes > Mixophyes fleayi. The sequence continues at coordinate 117,212,177 of NC_134403.1, read as the reverse complement.
CTAGTACTTTGTACCCCTTCCCCCTCGGTGCCCCTGCAGACAGATGTCAGATCATCACTACCTACAGGGATGTGTAAAATTCAGGATATTTTGTGCGAGGATATAGGATTTGTGGGCACTCCACAGAGACTGCCCTTAACAAGTGAACCACAAGCTTATCTCAGCTAAGTCGAATAGTCACTTACACTTCTCCATGCTTATCATTCTTGACTTCTCTGATGTTTTCAACATCACAGTTCTCCCTCTTTCCCCACCTAAAATTCTCTCCAGTGGCCTCTGTGATGTTCACTTCTATTTCACCCCCTACATATCACACAGCTATTCTGCGTATTTACCTTTAACTCAATCTCCCCTTAACACCACTCCCTCTATCTATTGGGGTCCCAAAAAGATCAATTTTCATACTGTTGCTCATCACATTATACCCCTATTCACTTTGAAAACGAATTAGCTCATTTGGCCTCCACTACAACCTTTACGCCAACTTTCCCACTTGTACTTCAAACTTCTTCCAATTTCTAATACCCTCTTTCTGTTTTAAATACATTTACTGTCCCTCTGCCTCATTACTGTCCCAATGTTACTGTAACTGAACCTCAACATGTTCAAGACTTCGCTCATCATCTTCCATCCTCTTGGCGCCAACATACCACATTTTCCTCTGTCCTACAAGTTTAAGGCCTTGGTACAGCCCTTAACCCTGCCTTTTCATGTAGCCACATCCAGTCCATCAATGCCACATAGAGATTGATTTTTCACCCCTTCTCTTGCTTCCCATTGCTTCATAAATCCATTTCAAAATTCTTCCCTTAACTACAAACCCATTAACCACATCTCCCCATCTTACATCTCTACCGGTGTGAATTTATATGCTCACTCCTGTCATGTCTGCTCTAAATCCATTCTGTACCTCACTTCCTCAGTGATAACAACCTCCAACTCTACACCTCATTCTGCTTATGGAACTACCCTTCAATGGCAATTCAGAATCTCCCACAGCTTTCAGAGTTTTAAAACTTGAAAAAAATACTCCCTCCTTATGGCTGGCTCACTGACCCTGCTTTCTTCTTTCAATCGCAATCCCCATGTCACATTCACTTTTTGTTTCAGCCCTCTCCCCTTTAGAATGTAAACAAGCAAAGTTCTCATTTCCCCATGTCTTCCCAATTAGATCTCTCCTCTTCTACATTGTACATTTTTGTGTTATGTTTTAATGTTTGTTATTTTTCTTCACTGTCCAGTGCTCCAGAAATTTATGGGGCTCTGTAAATAAAGTGTAACAATAATTGATATTTTTTTTCCATTCAAAATCAGTTTATAAAATTTCTCAAAAATGTTTGTATGGTAATTATTTCTGTCACAAAGACTCGGATGCTTTCTCGGACAGCTGGGAAGTCACTTCCGGCCAGTGCTCCCTGGGCATTGCAGACAGAGTCAGACTGCTGGGGCACGTGCGTGGAGCAAAATTAATTTATTAATCACCTCCTGTGGTGATATCAGGGCGCTTTCCTGGCCTTATCTCATTGGCCATTAGTAATATTTAAGACAGGGAGGGCTTAGCCTCCCTGTCAGTTATAGTTTCTGTGAACCACATTACTGACCAGCTGTGAATACCTGTAAATAACCTGCCCAAATCTGACAGATATCTGTTGTGACCTTGGCTTGTTTTGGACCCTGTTTCTTTGCTGATTGTCCCTGACCTCTGCCTGATTATTGGAAACTCCTTGCTTGCAACCTGCCCTGACCTTTAGCCTGTCCCTGTTTATTCTGTTTACTACAGACCCACAACCCTTGGACTCTTCCTATAGTTGTCTCTTGTATTCCAGTTACTTCTCCTACCTCTTGCGTCATGGTTTCTATATATAAGCTCCTAATCTGCAAGAGTTAAGACCTGGGGCCATTAAAGTACCTGTGAGCATATGGGAAAGGTGGCTGCTATAGGTGAAGACCTCTGCCATCTGTTCTAGGAGGTTATGTCAGTGTCGTTAGCCATAACAGTTTCATAAGTACAATCACAAATATTGAGAAGAATTCATTAAAAAGAAGTTTAAAAAAATCCAATACACAGTTCACAGTGAGAAGGAAAGGCTTGGACCATGGCCCAATTTTAGTAGAACTGCTCATCCTAATATGTCCAGTGCAAAAGAGACTGCCTACCAAGGTAAAGCATCGTCTGTAACTTCACATGTATTACCTTCTAGTTATAAATATAAAACAGTCTTCTCCAAAATGAGCACATACAAGAATCAGAAGAAGAGCACTGAGACTGAAAGAGAACCAATTGAGCCTTTGCATAATCCTATGGGACTGTGTAAGGGCGTCCACAAGCTATACATTTGACACTATTATACTGGGTGACCATGACTGTCATCAGTACAGACACTAACGAGGATAAGAATAATGAATAAATTGAGGAAGATGCCCACTCTCAGCCTGAACCCTAATCCATAGTGCAAAATTTATGATAATTTATTTTGTTGGCATAAAGGACAGAAAGTACTTTAGTGCTACAGCCTTTGACCAATGTTGCTCAGAGTCTCAATAATGTGATGAAATCTTTCTGATGAAGCGGGTAGCATAATGGCCTGTTCATTTAAGTGCAGTGTTAAGGCAATATCGGAAGATATTATAAAACTGCTTAATCCTTGAATAGCAATGAAGCCAGTTTTGCAAGCAAATCCCATAGACATGGGAGGAGCAGCACAGAAATCTGAACTATTTGTCACACTGCTGTTACAGTTTGCCATAGAAAACCCGTGAATGGTCTAAATCTGGATGGAACTGGAAAGGTTCTCTGACCTATAACTTCACACAACTTAATATATCTTCTTTCTCTGAGTATCAATGTTCAATACACCACTGGAGAGTGAGGCTTTCTTGGCAGGAATCAAACAACACAGGAATAGCCACCATCACTTCATAGTGTCACACTACATATTCCACCAATCAGTGAGAAGAAATAAAACAGGGTTACTTGTGCCATCATTAAATACCAAGTAAATATTCTTCCATTCCATTCCATATTCCATTCCTGTTGCAATAACTTCTTCCACCTGTTACTTTTCAGAGCGCCCTACAGGGTAATACCCATATTTTGTACCCTGGTTGGTGTTCCAGCCTCTTGGTGATAGTAAATTTACTCTCAGGGATCACTATCACCTTTCCCAAATGTTGTCCTTTTTTAACATTCCAGAAACCTTTGATATACATCTGTATTACATAATCCACTAATTCATCTTTTCCAGTGTATTCTGCCATTAGCAGTATTCCCTTAGAGCATGTGTGGGCTAAATATATATTCCTCTCCCCCTTTTCATATCAATCATGTAAATCTCATAAGGTTCATCAGAAGTGTCACTCTCTGGGTCTACAAAACATTCATATTTTTTAAACATACAGGCTTCTGAGGCCTTGATATCAAATTAATACTTATCAATAGCTTTCTGATGTTCTAGTAGTCAGAACTACAGTCAAAACTACACAGTGAAGGAGGCTAGGGGCAGGATTGTCATCGGTGATTAAAATGCATTACAAAATAGATTGTCATCATAATTTGGAATGTATTTTAATCACCGATCACTCACACTCCTACTGTCTGTTCCTCCACCCTATCCCATCTCCTCTGATGTGAATGAGTTTTCTGTCTTGTGTTTCTCCATGCAGCATAATATCATCAGTGTAATGATACAGGTGTCAATCAATCTCCATAATATTAACCAATTATCTGGCTACTGGTCCATGACAAATTGTTGAAGAATGCAGATAGCCTTGTGAAACCACAGTCAGATATATTGACTTCCATCCCATGTAAAAGCAAATTGATCTTGACTTTCATTTGCAAGTGGAGTTGGGAAAAATGCATTTGTCGAATATACTACTGCACGCAACTCCCTGGCTTTCTCTGATATCTTTCTCTGCAATCCATAGTTATTCTATAGGACCCATCTGGTTTGCGTACTGTGTATACAGAAAAGTGGAAAGGGCTTAAGCTTTCCAAAAACACCTGCTTGTAACTAGGCTTGAACAGTCTCTAAAACTTCTTTAAGACCACCTTGAATACGGTAGTGCTTGAGGTCAACTGGGTGTGCTGGAGTTGGTATAAACATGGGAGACCATTTAGCATTCTCTCTCTATACCGATGTCACTGCAGACATCGTGAAGGATCTTAGAGTAACCAGACACATAAGTTCCTAAAAGGGTGCTTATGGTTTACTCCCTTAGAATACCAATGCCAGTTATGTTATCTGGAAGCTCGGATGCCAATACCTGTGCATCAAATATGAGACTTTTCCCAATCTGGGGTAAATGTATTAAGCAACACTCTTTGAAAATCACCAATATTTTTTCCCCCCCTTCAGTGTAATCTATATCTTTGTCATTGTCTGTATTAGAAACCAGAGCAATAGTTAGGATGCCTCTGGATACATATATGGTTCCAGCTGAGGTAAAAGAGTTGTTTACAAGTTTCCCCTTTTATAAATAAGACTGCTGACTTACCAAAAATTCATATCAATGACATATATGTTTATATGCTAGGTTAGCAAGCGTAAGCAGTTCTTTCTTATTCTTTGTCGGGCAGTTTAAAACAGTTTCTGTACCTTCATGTGATTTTTTGACCTATAATACAGATACATTGTCCGTCTCATTAAAGAGGGCCATGCTCGTGACAGCTTACATTCTAGAAGGAGAGGGTGATGCTGAGAAAACAGGAGCTAATGGGACTCAAAGTGGGCATGGGACTGCAGCTGGTAGATCAGGCAGAGGCAGTAGTATCAGGTTGGGGTAGGATTGGCCATAGTAAAGAGGTGGGTTTTGAGATTGCTTAAATAATTTAAGGTTGGGTGAGAGTCTGATAAGGCTGGGTAGGAGGTTGCCTAAGAGGGGAGCAGCATGGGAAAAATCTTGGAGGAGGGAGTGAGAGGTGATTACCAAAGAGAAGGGGAGACATGAGTCATAGGCAGACAGAAGAGTTGATACATCAGTCTTACTGCAGTATTTAGGATGAATTGTAGAGGTGAAATATGGGTGAGGAAAAATCCAAATAGTAGAAAGTTGAAATAGTCAAGTCAGGAGATAATGACAGAATGGATAAGGATTTTGGTATCCTCCTAAGTGCGAAAGGGGCAAATTCGGACAATGTTTTGAAGCCAACAACAAGACAGTGCAAGGAACTGGATGTGTGGGGTTACGCTGAGGGCAGAGTAAAGGATGACTCCAAGGCAGTGGGCGTAGAGCACAGGGAAATTATGATATTGTCAAACCGGAAGGACACAAGAGTAGGGGTAGTGACACTAGGAGGGGGGAGGAGAAATGATTATCTCTAATTCTGACATGTTGAGCTTTAGGTAGCATTGGGACATTCAGGGAGAGATTGCAGAAATTCAAGACAAATGGAATAAATAGAAAAGAGAGAGGAGGTGATCTGCATAGCGGTGGTAGTGAAGGTTAAAAGCAATAGATAATAAACTACTGTGCCTAGTATTAGTACTGGAGGACACTATAGGAAAGAAAATAGGCTATTATAGGCAATAAAATGAACTGACAAAATCATTGATTCTCTACTTAAAAATTTAAAAGAATAAAATGGTAATAAAAATGAAGCAATGAATAGACAAATTAAAAATTATTTTTAATCAACAGTTATAGCTGTTTGGATTACGGTGCTGTGTATATATTTTGCATTCATAATAATAAATAATAATAAAACAATGTTTTAATGATTAAACAAGACATAGCTTACTAAGGAAATAACTAAAGGAAAGTAGTATAATAGTACTGATAAAAATAAAACATGTTAAAATGCACTGTGCTATTTCCAGTTGTACTTTTACCAACTCAATATTAACAAGTTTATCAAACTTTTTATTAATTATACAAATTAGTTAAAGCCTGCTGAGAGCATGGGTTTTTAAGAGGCAAAGTTTTGGTAGGCAGTAATAATGTGCTTAATTTAAATACTTAATCTATAAAATCACTAAAAAATACTGTAGTAAATCATAAACATCATAGAAACATAAAACATAAAACCCCAATTGAAGATTGATAATTTAATTAATATAGCTTAAATGATTCATTATTTGCAGACATTTATGTTGACCAGTGCAATGCTCACTGTTTAAGGTTGTGTCCCTCTGGTTAATGTTAAATCACCCTGATAATAATAGTTATGAAAAGGGCTCAACATAATTCCAAATTAGATGTTGTTAATTAATGTAACTCTGGGGAGATTCAAAATGGCTTTTATAACTCATTGAAACTGAAGATTTTTGAAAACTGGGTCCATCTAAAGTATATGTTGATTGTATAAGATAATAGAGAACGCTTTGACTAAAAAGTAAAAAAATGGAGTTTAATTAAAATGTACTCAATTTTAAAAGATCTTCTGGATGACAAATACTGGTTAATTTATACAAAATTCAAACCTCAAAAGTCCCCTTGTACCTTCATCCCTACTATTCCAAATAAACAAGATCCTGCCTCCAGAACTATATTGGACTTTACATTGAATGTATTATCCGGCAGTACCTTTTATCCACCAGAGGTGTTGCTATTGTGTATTTCTTCTTCTTTCTACTAAGGGTTAATTGTTACCTGCACTGGTCATTATTGTTTGTGTTGCTGTTCTTCATTGTTGTTTTCGCCTGCTTTTTCTGTGCTCTGGGATTTTTACATGCTGGTACTGCTGCTGCTGCCATCTCTGCACCAGATTTCTCTCTACTCAGACATTCCCCCTGCATCTGCTGTATTCCTTTTTGCTTCCTTTTTCTATGCTTGACTTAGAAATCCCTGTTCAGTATCTGCAATATTTGGTTTGTATCATTTCCTGTATTTTCTGATTTTTACTTGTTTAATAAACATCTTATGCTTTAATCATATCCCGGGCTCCATAGCTATGATTTCCAGTTTTCTGCATTGAAGCGTGACACCCACATAGGCATGGATATAAGTTATGTCTTTTATATACTATCACAATAATTAGCCTGCTTTACTTTGAATTACAGTAGGGAATGATTCCTAAATTAAAGGGCAATTTACTTGCCTCATTACATATGCAATTTACGTCTTGTATTGCCCCTGTGGCACCAAATATGTTGTATCAAACTGTTATAATCTTAAGGGAGAGGATGTGTGTGTGTCAGAGAAATATAAAATTAAGAATCAATACACATGCTATCTATAAGCATTTTAGGGAACACAGCAATGTTGATCCTAAATTATTACAATTTCATGAAGTAGGGATATTAGGAATTGCCTTTAGGGGATAGGACAGAGTAGCATTATTAAGACAAAGGGAAACATTTTGGATTCTCCAATTAAATACATTAATTCCATATGGGTTCAATGATAAACTTGAATTTAATGTATTTTAGAGTAATATTCATTATCCACAAATCACTGCATTATATTTTCAATAATTTTAGAATGATACCTATAAACTGCTTTCAATTTATTATTTTCTATAATAATAGTCATTTACAAATACATTTGTTATTTCACAGATGCATTCTTCAATCAGGGATTTTTAATTGCTAATATTATTAACCAATGGTTTCTCACCTTAGCCCCACATAAGCGTGGATAACAATTATTTATACTTTTAATTTCTTTTATATATATCACAAATATCATTAACTAATACTAATGCAATGGGCCTAGTATATATTGATGCTACAATGCGCCTAACAAATAAATAATAATAATAATAATAATAATGAACACATCTTTAATATTAAATCAGCAACTGTGTCTAATACTGTACTATCAGTTTTCTCATTATTGTATTACAACATGTAATAATCCTTTAGGGTGTACTACTGTTTTATTTCCTTATTACTTCAATACATAACATATTGTATCTTTAATGCTAAACCAGCAATTTCTACTCCCGGGAAATGGTGTTCAAACACTTTGGGCCTGATTCAAGTCCTGGTGTACAACTGTTTGTGTAGCCTATCTTGTGTTATTTTTACAGTGTATGCCCAAAAACCAAACTTATGCAATTACAAAAAATATACTGTATATCCTCACACATCTGACTCTGACAAAGGGGCTGACTAACGTAGACCATGGAAGTAAAGATGTAGTCACGTAGATGCAGCCTATTCCAATCCTGTGTTTAGTGTAAGTGGGAGCTTTCACCCATATCTTTTGCACCTTTTTCAGGGCAGGTATAAATGCAGGATGATAGTGGTGACCAGAGTGGTTTTATCTTTATTTACTACTGTGGTGAACAGGGAGAAATTATAAGGATTAACAAATAGCAAAACTGTGGGGAATAAGGCATAATCAAAACTGCATTGTATATATTGTATATCAGATGGATCCATTTATAATTTAAGCTTCTTTGTAAACTAAGTTGTAAAATGTGGGGCCAGTACTTCTGTTTTTATTCTGTGGCTCTGCACACCCCTGTGTTACAAGATAACATTCGTCACCTTTAGGAAACTGAACAGCTTCAAAGACCTCATCGAGTGAACTGGCATAACGAGTGGGTTTTGACACCTAAAGAGCCATTAAAGAGACTTTAGGGAGCCGTTCACAGATTGTGGTCTTACACAATTATGATGGCTTGCTATATCTTATATAGACAAATATAATTCAGTTTCCAAAATGCAACTTTCAATAAATATAATTAGTGATCAACAACATACTCTGCGATGTCTGCCATGCAGAGAAGGGGATGGAATCATTATCAGCTCAGCTAATACACTGGACCTCTGCTGTTTGGTATCTAGAAATTTGTAAATCTGTATTGGATTTATTAATAATAATATTGGGTCTTTGTGACACTAACCAAGAAAGTTAAGCCACATTTTAGAATTGGGTATTAAATCAGGGAAGATGGAAACAGTAGTTGTAAACAGTGTAACAGGTCCCTTCTGGAGACCCCAACACCTGAAGGAGAGAAAAAGTGTAAAAGTGTATTTTAAAAGATGAGACCGGTTACATGAAATTGTCAGACATTTGAGAAATCAATCAACATTGACAAGCTGTCCATCTTCCAAGCCAAATTCCATTGGTGCAGATTATACAACTCACATGTTATATTCTGGAAATGTATCCATTTTATCTTACATGTTTGATTATGTATATCATCTTAATTGTTTTTAGTACCTGTAAACATTGTACTTTTGTATATTAAATCTAAAAATGTAATAAGTGCTGTCCTTAGTGCTCTAAATGAATTCACAGCCTTTTATGAAGAAGATTGCTTGGCTATGCTATTCCGTTAAATGCTGATGTGTGAATGCTTAATACATTTGTCTACCAAGCCTAGTGTGTGCCTACATGTACATTTGTGTAACTGAGTCTGGAGGTGTTAAGTGTAAACCCTTCTATTGCTGGTGTGTGCAGGGCTCACCTGTGTGTAACAAGGAGCATATTATACCAGTGTGGGAAGTGTTCACTCGTTTAGCTATCAGAGCACAGAGAGTGCTCAATTGGGTAATTATGTCATAGGTTTGCTAAGCACCTTAAACGTAGCTGGTTGCAGTGCGGAGAGTTGTGCAAGTATGCACTGGTGTTGGGAAACGGACCAGTTAGATTTGTAGCCTAAGAGAAAGGTGATAGTGAGATTGAGACTGGAATTCTGTGTGTTTCCGTACAGTAAGCTTCCAAGCCACAAGTGCACAGAATGCAGTTTGTGACCAGTAAAGGTGGTCAGGAGCAGTTTCCTGACGAAATAGAGGTGATATATTGTGTGACTGTTTGATTATATGATAATACATTAAATCAAGGATTGATAGAAATGGCTATCCCTGACAACTACCGTACTCACTAGCTAGCACAGAATAACTGTACACATTGGAGATTTGTCTATTAGCTATATTAAAATAATAGATGACTAAAAAAAAAACAGTTCAAATATATAGGTTACCAGTTGTTATTTTAGTTTATGATTATATAAAAGTGGTGGTAGTCACTTTTCCGATGACAGTAACACCGACAACAGTGACACTGACATAAAAATCACTATCAGTGCGACAGTGAGTATATATCTACAAACCATAATTTAAATGTACAGCATCTCCGACACCACTTATAGCTGTCACCTCTAAATTGCGAATACACAAAAGGTGTTGACTGGTAAGCTTGTCATTTACACTGCTCAGAGTGCGATTGACTCTTTTAAGGCGGCAATGGGTGGACCCACCGCCTCTATAATGTATTCTAGTGCCGTGTCCACCTGTTGCCGCCTAAATTATGAAAAGATAATCCCATATGGACGAAAGCACTTAAACGCATACATGGGGAACATAAGTGAAGTTAACTTTACCTGCAGGAGTTAAATTGCCACATCCCAGGCCACCCAATGAGGGACGAAGGGGAGTGCCTGTAGTTTTGTTTATATAAGTTCTAGCATGTCACATGCCCTTTCTCATTCACTGCTTGAGATCACAGGAGAAGAGCTGCTGTGAAAGGATTCGTATATAACTCTATATCATTTGTGAAAAGCTTGCTTTTGTCCCCTGTATTGTATTCCACCATTTTTTTATTATATTTCCACTTACCCTCCACTTTTTCCATAGATTCACCCTCCTCTCTTCCATCCACAGCTCTCTAGTTTTATCACCCGCCTCTCCCCCCTTTCATTGCCGCCCCTCCCTGTTCTTTTTCAGAGCCAGGCTTTCTCAGTTGCCCCCTGTCAATTCAGCATGCCCCAACCTAAGCGTAGCATTTCACGGCAGTGACCATAATACAAATGTATTGCAGAGTTTCACCAGCAGAGCGTCTGTCCCCACATGTCGGCTCCCTAGCTGTGCCGCTACGACTGAGGACCACTCCCTTGCTCCTGCTCAGCCGAGCAGGAAGAGGAACATACAGTCGTGCTGCCCGGCGGTTCAGAATAAACCACCGGAGGCTGTGCGCATGCGCCGATCTCGCGCACCAGAGCGGGCATCTCTGATGCCCTACTCCGGTGCTTCAGGTCACCAAGGGAATACTCGGGTTAGTAAGGGTAGGGGCAGATCTAAAAACCACCCAGGCAACCCTTCAAGCCGCCGGGCAGGGACCCATCACTCCACCGGCAGCTGGTCAATCATCAGGGCTGCAACACACTTATCCAGCAGTGTGACTTGAGTCAATGTAAGTACAGCATACCAACCAGTCAGTACTGCCATTAACCCTTCCACTGACAGTGTCTAGGAACGGGATTTTCCATCCTGCACCACATCAACTTTATTTTACACCTAGCCCTTTTTTAGTTAATAATCCCAGAGGTTCTGACTGGGGAGCTCAGCTCCACAGAACCCCTCCCACGGCATGTCTATTCCTTTACCAGCAGCAGCCCCTCTCTGATAGAGATAGCACCCTGTCTGTTGCTGATGGCAATATACCCAGTAGGAGCTATATACGGACAACCCTTCACATTTTCCCACCATCCAACCAGGCCGTTCCCCTAATGAGCTTGTCAATTGGCACTTACGGTTCACAACATGTCAGCTTCCACTATGTCCCGGCTTTTGAGAGTTTGTGCAGCTACATGAATGTCGATGTCCAGAATTTCTCCCCACTGCTATTCCCAAATTCACCAATTCGGCGAGCGTCAATATGACCTCATTCAAGTTCACTCTTACATCCCTTCTCTCAGTTCCCCCTATAATTCTGCTAGGTTTGAATCAAAAACAGGCCACCACAATAGCAGAGTGATACATTATCATCATGCTAGCACCGATAGCGTGTCAGATTTACATTTTCCCCCAGCCATATTTAGGAGTGGAGCACAGGAAGTGGGTCATGATGTTTTGTTTAGCGGTTCGGGGTCTGATTTTCCAACAAGCCAGGGGTTTTGGGGTAGGGACCACAGGGCCCCAGACCCCCTCCCTGCAGTCGGTTACACTAGGAGTCAACTTAGCCTCCCTACTGGGAACATCGGCCAGTCACTTCACCAGCATAGTAATAGGCAAGGGGACGGATCGTTTAGGCCACGAACCCCGGTGCATCATGCTTCACAGCGGGAGGAATGCACTAGACTTGATCCTGTGACCCCAGACACCACCCTTTCTATCCAAACCTCGGCCAATTCCCTCAAGATGAATGATAGTAGTGTTTTGGGTACTAACGTTCCTTTGGTTGCAGATTCTTAGATCCAGGATAACATCATGACAGACAGTAACACCACCAGCCCTACCAATGTCGACAACCAGGCCAGCAGTGCAGTCTTTTCGGTGACGGACCCTCCGGCAACAAGGACTATCCATGAGGCAGGAGCAAATTTTTGGTTACTACACACAATACCTTTCACACCAGCCCACCTTTAGCTAGCACTAGCGATGACTCCTCTGACAACGAGCAGGGCCTAAGCAAGTTTCTAAGCTCTTACAGTCATCATTAGACATGCCACAAATAAAATCAGGTCAGGTTCTTTGTCCACAAGTAGGTGGTCGAGCAAATTACTCTGGCCAGTGTGATCACAGGTCCCTTACGTTTGGAGTCAGATTTAGTGTCAGGGACAGGATTAAAAAGCGATATTTCACAATCACGGATATGAGCAAAAAGAGTCTGGCAGCAGCGAAGGATAAGGACGCTATAGGAGAAAAGGCGTACAAGTCCTTTGCAAACTGGTAAAGTGGTTACTGCTTTTTCGCTGCAATTTACATTGAGTATAACCCAGACAAAAAAAAATGTACGTCTGCTGGTATCTGCAGATAAATAACGATATGTTCTAGATGGATGACCCCTTGGTTTGGCGCTCATATGATGACATCTTTAGAAGGAAAATGAGTGGTTGGGCCAGTATTCCTTTAGGTACCAAGGATATTGACACCTGACTGGGCCTGATGCGTCCTAGCAAACAGGCTGCAAATCTTGTAGGTCAGAAGCGACTTCATTCAGCCGGGAAGGGGTCAGCAACGCTTCCACCCAAAAATAAGTGTTTCTCATTTAACGTGGGATCATGTTCCTGTGGCAATGCATGCAAATACTGCCACATGTGCTCAAATTGCAGGGGATCACATCCAGCCACGGAATGTTCAAGGCCCATATCCTTCACAGGCAGGGGAAGAGGAGCTCAAGCGGCAGGTACAAATTAAACCTCCCTCTCCAGTTAACCTGTTAGCCTTAAAAAGATGGCTCAACCTTTACCCCAATAGAGAGAAGGCTTCCTTTTTATGGCAGGGCTTTACTTTGGATTTTAGACTTCCAATTCAAGGTACTTTATACACAGCCATTACATGTAATTTAAAATCGGCTCAAAGTTTTCCGTTATGTTGTCTGAGAAAATAGCAAAAGTCATTAGCTTGGGCCGTATGTTGAGCCCATATATACAAACCCCTTTACCCGATCTAATGGTATCCCCCATAGGGGTAGTTCCCAAAAATACCCCCCGGGAATTTTAGACTTATCCAACACCTGTTACCCTTTTGGCAAATCAGTGACTGATGCCATAGACCCCGCCCACATTACGATTAATTATCAATCGTTTGAAACAGCGTTATCGTTAGTACAGGAATTTGGCCACGGTTCATTGTTAGCTAAGCTGGATATAGAATCAGCCCTTAGATTATTACCCTTGAATACTGAGTGATTTACATTTATGGGTTTTAGACATGTAGATGGATTTTACATTGACCGCTGTCTGCCCATAGGATGCGCTTACTTCGAGAACTTCAGTTCTTTCCTGCACTGGGGGTTGCAGGCGGATACGGGTCACCATAGCATTGCACATTATCTGGACGATTTTCTCATCATCGTTCTCCCTTAGTTCCCCTCAGTGTGGTGACATCTTATATGCAGCCCAGGCTTTGTTTTTGCAGTATTGGGTGTACCCATAGCTCACAATAAAACTGAAGGTCCCATCTGCTGTCTATCCTTTTTAGGAATAGAAATCGATACAGCAGCGGGTTGCTGTCATCTCCCTCAGGACAAAATTCTGAGAATGATTCAAGTCATTGGTGACATTCAAAGTGTACATGCCAGTCAGCTAAAGAAAGTACAATCCCTTTTAGGCCTTTTTAATTTTGCATGCAGGGTCATCCCTATGGGCAAGTTTTTTGTAGGAAACCTCAGAGAGCCATAGCGGGGAAGACCAGACCTCATTCCCTTGTCCACTTGTCAGCAGAGATTAGAGAGGATCTGAACATTTGGGTTAGATTCCTACGGAATTTTAATGGTACGTGTATTTGGCCCACTCCTCCGGTTTCCAACGTGCAGCTTGACCTATATACAGATGTGGAGGGCTCCCTAGGTTTTGGCCTATATTTGAATGGAGACTAATGTGCGCCCTGCTGGACGGAAGCTTGGCATCACCTCCAACATGTCAGTTTTTCTAACTCTTTCCAATCATTGTGGCAGTTGAGCTTTGGAGCCCTGTCCTATGTGATAAGTGCGTAGTTTTTTGGTGTGATAATCTGGGAGTTGTACAGGCCATTAACAAGCAGAGCACTTCCTCCCCACACGCCATTAGTCTTCTTCACCACCTCATTCTCTGTTGTCTAGAATTTGGCATCTCATTTACACCACAACATGTTCCAAGGGTGAAAAATAGTATTGGTGACGCCCTGTCTCGTTCCCAATGGTGTCATTTTAGGGCCCTAGCGCCGGACGCTAATATTATGGGCTCTTATGTCTTATGTTTGGCAGATTATCAGGCCAGCATAACAGGTCTAGCCGAGCGAGCTCTGGCCCCTCCACGAAAAGTGCATACCAGGCGGCAAGGTAGCAGTGCTCCAATTTCCTGAATGTGAGGAAGACCCAGCAGTCAGGTCAGGAGGATGCCATTTTGGCATTCATGTGGGACTGATATAGTACAGGCATGTCCAAAGTAGCCATGGTGGCTACATTGTCAGGTATATCATTCATGTCCCGCCTTCACAACATCCCAGACGTGACATAAAATTTTATAGTGGCAAAAGCCCTGAAAGGTTGGGCATGGGAGAGATCGGTTCCCGAAGATCTGAGGTGACCTGTAGATTTTCATCTGTTGCGACAGCTGATGATGTCATTTAAAGCATTAACAGAGAACCCTTATGAATGCTTGTTGCTTGTTGAATGTTTGAGTGCTGGTAGCACAGTCCAAGCTTCACCCCTCTAAGGTCTATTGACCCAACATGTAGTCATTCAAGACGCCAAAATGTTATGTAAGATAATAAGGTCCACAATAGACCAAGCTGGTAAAGGTTCATGGTTACACATGTATCCGCATTATTACATGGAGATTAGTCCAGTGGAGTTGACTAAACATTTTTCTAGTATTAGGCTTGCCCACTCCCACGTTTTTCTAGTTCATTTAGATACCACCCCGCTCACGAGGTTTCATTTTCAGTCAATCTTTAAGAGAGCCCTGAGTTCTAGGGGTTTGGACCAAACACAGTATGACACACATTCGTACCGGATCGGGGCGGACAACTCAGCAGCCTTAAGTGGGGCATCAGTAGAGGCCATTAAAACATTGGAGAGATGGAAGTCGATGTCCTATAAAAAAGACATTAGGCCAAATGTCTAACCATATTGTGTTTTGGTCCTTTTTGGTGAAGATCCCTTGGCCCGCTTCTGATGGACGGTCATTGTGTAGTCGGGAGGGGGCGTAGTCACTCTGACGTCAGATTTAGTGCTGGCCAGGCAGTTAAGGATTTGTCCAGTTTAAGTGGAGTAGGCCATTAGCCATCCATGCTTAGTTCCAAATATGAGTTTGATTTAGCTGCCTCACAGTGCACTTTCACCGCCACCTATTCAATTAATTTATTAATAAACCGTGACCTTCATTAGCCACTTTCATAAGTCTCAGTGTCATTATTCTTTAGATAAGTTAAGTAAGTGGTATATATCTTAGGAGGTTATGAGTGAAATACATCCAGGTTATGCAGTTTATGGTATGTAATCGTGATTTTTATGTCGGTGTCATTGTTGTCGGTGTTAATGTCATTGGGAATACGTACCCCACCCATATAAAATTTATGTGCGTTCTGATGTGAATTCATTGTAAATACACATGTAATAAACATAGTGCAATTGCTCCTAAAACATCATTCAACCTGTATGTATGTACACATTTAAGGAAAGTATGTACTGTTTATACAGAATGTATTTCCAACTTTATTCAACATATCTTTAAACGTTTGTATTTGAATACAGGTGGAACTACGCGAAAGTTGCGTAATATTTTAAACATGGAAATTGCACCCATTTTGCATTTGAACTCAAATCAGGCCCTTTGTGTATAATACTATAACCATGGCAGCAGTGCTGTAAAAAAATTACATTGCATTCAAACTTTTGAGAACTGTCATCTGGTTTGATATTTACAAGGGCTTTGGCTATATCCACAAAATATGAATTTGTTTATTGGATTGCTCTAAAACAATACACCCTAAGAAGATTATTTGCACTTTGGACTACTGAGAGACTGTGTACTTTGATAAGGAAAAAGTAAGGCACAGCAGTTGTGTATTTATTAACTTGTTAATTGAAGTAGATTTTGGGCTAGATTTACTAAGCTGTGGGTTTGAAATAGTGGGGATGTTGCCTATAGCAACCAATCAGATTCTAGCTGTCATTTTGTAGAAGGTACTAAATGAGTGGAGGATCAGTTGCACATGCACAGTGTATAAGCCTGTATTTGATTATTTTACTGTTATGTTTCGCGGAGTGTTATTTAAAATTAATAAATACACAATAGTACATACACCGTGTACTGCTTGTGACTGCCATGTCCTGTCTAGGTTTAGGAAAGAGTTAAAAAACAATAATACCTTCTGTTTATGGAAGAGCATTTGTTATGAGCAATTTAATCAATACTGGTTCATAAAGGAGTCAACTGTTCCCAGACAACTATATTTCTCCATATAATCCCATCGTCCTGTCTTACAAAATTTGAACTCAGGTCTTCAGCCTCTGGAGGCTGCTACTCTGCTGACTTAGCTACAGTATTCGCACATCTCCATTATTTTGCCCTGTGTCCAGCTCAGTCCAACATCTACCATAATGTTCTAGATCCACTTACTCACCTGTCTTTTGGTACCTTTTTCTACCTTTTATAGTTGCATGATTTTGTGTTCGGTTTGGTGATGGAGCTCCTTGTGAAAAAACTAAAGAGAAGGGTTGTCGTTAATGTGGGGAGAATTTAACACCCCTTGTAAAATGTAAAGAGGGTTAATCCTTAATTGACATGTTAAGAAATAATTAGGTTGTCCCAAAATGGTGATCTGGTCTAAGTGTCCGTTCAAATTGATTACAGTTTCAGTGAAGTTAATTTAATGACTGCTGTATAGGTTAGAGTCCTATCTTCTCTTATTGCTGCTCTTGTAAATTCTGCTGATACTCAAGTGTGTCTGTGTTCTGAGAGAAAGGCTCCAGAATTCTGCAGAGAGCCAATAGTATTAAAGCTAGAGATGGGCGTGCTTGGTTCCCCGAGAACCGAACCCACCCGAACTTTGGCTATCGGTACTCTCCTGCCCGCTCGGAATCCAAATCGAGGCCGAACGTCATCATGACATTGTCGGATCTCGAGACTCGGTTCTCGCGATACTTGAAGATTATAAATACGCGCTCCACAGCAATCCATCGCCATTTGACAGAGGGAGAGAGCAGGGTGTAGTCACAGGCTGATTAGAGCAGGGACAGAGAATACAATATTCTGATTCCAATTGTGCTAACAAACATCGCTAGAGAAGAGAGGAGGATAGAGGAGTTATTTATTTTGTCAATATTTGGCACCCCATTATTTTTCCTAAATATTTCTGGCTGTCAAAATGACTATCTGTCAGCAGATTAACCAAATAATGTTTAGCACTCCCCAGTGCTTTTGGGGTGTCCCCCATAATTGTGCATAAATATTTCTAGCTGTCAAAAGTCATATTTGTCAGCAGTATCTACCAAATAATTTTTAGCACTCCCCAGTGCTTTTGGGGTGTCCCCCATAATTGTGCATAAATATTTCTGGTTGTCAAAAGTCATAATTGTTAGCAGTATCTACCAAATAATTTTTAGCACTACAAGTGCTTTGGGCTCAGAATGGATTCAAAGCAGTCCACATATGAGCAGAATGAGCAACCAGGTTCTGTCACCAGTCCTGATGGTAGTGTTCACAGTACGTCATCTGGGCAAGGCGATGTCAAACTACACAGTGTTTCAAAATCAGTCCAAAAAACAAAAACCAAATTTTTTTTACTGTGTTGAAGAGAAAAAGAAGTGTAACTGAGCAAAAGTTAAGTGCCGATAATAAAAAAATTGCCAACATGCCATTCTACACACGCAGTGGCAAAGAGAGAATGAGGCCTTCACCTTTCTCTATTGGTGGCAGATCCAAAAAAGTTACCGAGCCTACAATTGGTGCACAACTACTGTTACGCGTCAAAGCCGAGCTGCAAGATAACAGTAAGGCATAAGAGGATAATGTTTGCTCTGATTCACAAATGACACCAATCCCTGTGGAGAGTCCATCCTACAGTGGGATGTCTAATCGTGAGTATTCTGCTGATGTGTGCCTAAATAGCTGAGTGTAGCCGGTGATACACAAATTGAGGATGCCACTTTGGAATTAGAAGAGGATGAGGGGGAGATTTGTGTAGGCGACGAGGGTGCTAATGAGGATGTTGATGAGGATGAAGTTATTTGTGTAAGTCCTGCACCAGTGGCAGCAGTTCTGGCACGTGACAAGAAAAAGGCCATTGTCTTGCCTGGGCACAAAACAAAAAAATCCACTTCTTATGTGTGGAATTATTTCTACCCAAATCCAAATCAGCTAGGACCCTCCGGTCACCGACATCACGACGGCTACAAAATACACCCACCACACCATCCTCATCAATATCCTCAGTAGCGCTCGGAGTTAGCCCGGCATCCCACTTATTAAGGCTGGATGACTCCTGCACTATTATTGATTCCTCTGAAGAAAGCGTTAGTCCCACTGCTGCTGCTGCTGTTGCTGCTGCTGGGGGTGAATCGTCAGCCCAGAGTCAGGTCAAGAAAATGAGCAGTCCTACATTTCAGCAATTAACTGTGAAACGATCATTTGCTAGGGGAAGCAAATATGACAGCAGTCACCCAGTCGCCAAGCGAATCACAGACGCCATGGCTGCAATGTTAGTGTTAGATCTGCGTCCAATCTCCACAATAAACGCAGCTGGTTTTTCAAAGTTAATTGAGGTTTTGTGTCCGCGTTACAGAATTCCATCGCAACACCATTTCTCCCGTAAAGCAATTCCACAACTATACCAAAAAGTGTGTAGAAATGTAGAGATTGCGCTGAAAAATGCCATTCTGCCCACTGTCCACTTAACCACAGATATGTGGACAAGTGGAAGTGGCCAAACCAAAGACTATATGACTATGACAGCCCACTTGGTTGGTCATTCACCTTCACCAGCAGGAACAGCAGCAGCATTTACACCACTATGTAACATTTTATCACAGGCAGGCCACTCTTTGTATCACCGGCTTCACTAACAGGCATACAGCTGACAATTTGTTACGCTAACTAAGAGATGTGATTGATACATGGCTTATACCACTTGGACTCTCCCCAGGATATGTCATTTCTGATAACATCAACAATATAGTTCGAGCATTACAGCTGGGTGATTTCCAACACATTCCCTGTTTTTCTCACACCATCAACTTGGTGGTGCAGAGCTTCCTACGAAATAACCACGAGGTGCAGGAGATGCTTTCGGTGGCCCGCAAAATTTCAGGCCATTTCAGGCATTCAGCCACAGCATGTAGGAGATTACAGCAGCTCCAAGAGCAGTTTAACTTGCCCTGTCACCAACTTAAGCAAGAGGTGGTAACTAGGTGGAATTCCACCCTGTACATGCTTCAGAGGATGGAGGAACAGTGCAAAGCCATCCAAGCATATTGAACAAGCCATGACATTGGGAAAGGAGGGGGGATGTATTTCACTCTTGCACAGTGGGGAATCCTTTCAGTGCTGTGCAAGGTGCTGAAACCATTTGAAGTTGTGACGTGTGAGGTGAGTGCAGACTCTGCTAGTTTGAGCCAAGTCATTCCTTTAATCAGACTATTGGAAAAGCAGCTTGAGAAAATGAAGGAGAAGCTGAAAGCAAGCAATTCAGCAAAGTAAGTTGGCCTTGTCGATCAAGTACTTCATTCGCTTCACAATGATCCTCGAGTTATTAAGATCTTGAACTCGGATCAGTACGTTTTGGCCACTGTGCTTGATCCAAGGTTTAAGACCTAGTTGTAAATGAGTGAGATGTATACTTTTGCAAGGAGCTATTGCTTAGCAAGCTGGCCGCTGAACTGGGCCTCGGCTTGACGACGAGTCCTCCTTCACTTTCTCAAGCTGCTGCTGCTCGTAAAAAATAAAATTTCCCAAAAAGAAGCAGGGAAGTCGCAGGGGGCAGACCAGAACAATTTAACATCTGGGCTGGTTTGAAGGATTTTTCAAAAAAAAGTGTCACCTTGCCCATAACTCCATCCAATACGGGTATAAACATGCAAAGGATGGTGGAGGATTATTTTCAAGAGGTAATTGATATGGAAATGTCAGACAGTCCCTTTCCTTACTGGGAGGAAAAGCAGGCCATTTGGAAACAAATGTACAAACTTGCTTTGCAATACCTAAGTTGCCCACCCTCCAGTGTGTACTCTGAACGAGTATTCAGTACAGTCGGGAATTTAGTCAGTGATCGCCGTCGAAGGTTACTTCCAAAAAATGTGGAGAGAATTATGTTTTTAAAAATGAACTACATCTTCCACGAGGAAGGCCTTCACCATCAAAGACATCCAAGCAATGACAGTTCTCTAATGACAGATTCAAGCGGCGATGAATTAATAGTCTGTGATGATGACGTACACACTGATGAGGGTGAGGATGAAGCTGAAGATGATAACAATAACATCTTTTTAAAACTTTCTATGTAAGTGTAGGGTGCAATCTACCCCCAAAGAAGAAAGGGACTTGTGGCATTTCCATATCACGTACAGTCTTGAAAGGCTGCTGTTTGGGCAATTTCTCCTTAAGGGTAGGGTGTCATAGACAGAGTGACCCCAAACTGGCTTTGTTCATTTCTCTTAATATTGTACAGTCTATAACGGCTGAATTTTTTGGTATTTTCGACAAGTGGAGGGGGGCCTGTAGAGACAGAAAACAAACTGGCTTTCTCCATTTCAATTAATATTGTACAGTCTATAACGGCTGAATTTTTTTGTATTTTTGACAAGTGGAGGGGGGCCTATAGAGACCGAAAACAAACTGGCTTTCTCCATTTTAATAAATATTGTACAGTCTATAACGGCTGAATTTTTGAGTATTTTCTACAAGTGGAGGGGGGCCTATAGAGACAGAAAGCAAACTGCCTTTTTCCATTTCTTTACATATTTAACTATAAGTGTAGGGTGTAATATACATCCAAAGACGATGGCTGCATTGCCAATATGCATAGATGGAGAGGAAGACAATCTGTTTTGTGTGTAGAATTAATGAAGGCCTACCTACCTGGAATTAAACAGGTTTTTTTTTGATAATTTATTAGCTTTACAATTACATTACTTATCCAAGAAACAGGTGGAGCACTAAATTTGGTTATTTTAGGCCCAAAAACATTGATTTACCAACAAAATAGCAAAACAAAACCAAACAAAACCAAAACCAAAACACGCAATGGCGGTTTTGCAAAACCAAAACCAAAACCAAAACACGATGGTAATCCAGATCCAAAACCGAATACAAAACCAAAACACGGGGGTCAGTGACCATCTCTAATTAAAGCTGAGTGTAAAGTCAGGGTAGGATGTTGCTAATTTGTTCAGCATGCGAATAAAGAGGTGTGAGTGTGGGTGCTCTGAGATGCAGTAATGAAATATAGCTAGTGAGAGGTATTTATCATTCATGGAAGTATAAGTATATTTGGTCTCTATGAAACACTGTTGTCCTGCCAATACAGTTCATTGTCATTGTGATTTGACCAGAAATTGGAAGACACAGAAAATACAGCTTAACATTCACAACATGCAACCATGATTTACAGAGTAGAGGGACAGTGAAGTATGCAAGAATGTAATTCTCATTTAAGGTTGTTTACAAAAAGCAGAGGTACAGTTCTAAAGACTATTATTTCTTTCTACTTTTTTTCCTGTATGCCTATTTTGTGCATTTGAGCCTGTTTCTATAGACACACACACGGGTTAAAATGACATCGATTGTGATTGCACAAAATATATGTTCCATGTGAAGTGATGAGTGGGCTGAAAATGGGTGGATCAGGGCATACAATGGAATATGTGAGCTAGCTGCACTATGACAAGAGAGACCCTACAGCTGAACACACTTAAAAGCAATTAGTTTGTGTTTATGTGCGTGTGTGTGTGTGTGTGTGTGTGTGTGTACAATTCACTTATCTATTAAGGTTTTGTCAGGCTATTTTTTTATTAGTCAATTGAATCTGTACAGTGTTTTTCTATATAGGTTGAGGATATTCTGCCTCTCTTGCTGAACACAATCTCGAGGACCTGTAACACGAGGCTCAGTGTCAGTCAATTAAATTTTATTATCGTCTGTTTAAATTTGTCATATATCTTACTTTTCTCTCTACTTTTCTGTTCCTTAGTCTTCCTCCTTCTTCTGTCCTCACCTTTGCTTTATTCCTCCAGATTTACAAATGAAGATGTAGTGGACAGGAATGCTGCAGATGACCAGGAGGGACCCGTGATATAGCCATGATATGACAACGGCTGATGTGGCAAGTGCGGCTAAGACCCCAATGTGTGACACTCACAGTTTATAGGACATTGCATTTGCAGTTTCTAACATATTTTCCACATTAGTACAGCAGATGTCACTGGGTGAGGAAAATTTTCAGGCAGCACATCAGAGCTTGACAGTGAATCAAGTGGAGCGGTAGCCGAGGAATGATGCCTTTCAGTGCCGACGACATGTGTCTCTGGTGAATATGATGCACCCATTGCATTTTCTCTACAATACACACGACAGCTTAAAATTGCCCCAGTGACGTTTCATCAGACTCTGACCAGGGTCATCAAAAAATTATGAGGCCAGTACTCAGTTATTGGGCAGTTAAACAACAAATCTAACTAAGAGTGGTCACATGGTCAGGTACGCTATTACACCGCTAATGAGATTAGAGCTAGTGCTCAAGAAACATTTAGCATGGTGATTTATGTAGATGTTTTTGCCATTACAGACATTTTACAGGGTGCTTTATATAGATGTTTTCACCATTACAGATATGGCACAGACAGGCCTCTTAGTGGCACGGAACAAAGGGGGCATTGGGGAAGAAGCCTATTGCGTTCTTATTGATTGGCTGGCAAGCCTACATAGGCCGCTGCTTTAATACCTCTAATTAAACCCTATATAATTCCATGCACTCACCACTTCAAGAACCGATTCGTAATTAAAGATTTCTAATGCTGGATTTTCCGTTTTCATTATTAAATCTATGGCCAATTAATATGAACTAATATGGAAGCAGTGTTAATTTAGGGAAACCAAAATTCAGAGTTCCAAGACAGACCATTTGGGTAAAGAATGTTGGTGCAACATCCCTCCTAAGGGTGATCCGACCATATGTCCAGTAGCCTTATGTAAGGTTCCTGGGGGCAGATCATAGGGGGATATCAAATGTTTGATACACAAGGATGCTTCAACTCTAACTACATTTAAATTTGGTCCATCTGTTTAGGATTGGGGCGACTACTGCTGCGGCTTTAGACAGATCTTATATCGAAGCTGTAATGCAGTTAGTGGGATGGAAGTCCAATGTCTACAAGAGCTATATCAGACCTATTAGAAAGTGATGTGCCCGACCCTACTCTTAGTAACCCAATGCCTTTCTGCTTGTCACTTTTAGTGAGGACATTTTTCCTGTTTTTTCCTCTGACTCAGGTCCGATTAGTTTTATGTCTCCAAGGTTTTTTAAAGGTTTTTCACCATCATGAGTTTTCGACATTTTTCCTGCATCTGAGAAAGAAGAAATGTCTTTCAGTTCTTGCATAATAAAATTTGACTGCACTACGCAGCTCATTTGAACAGTGTGACAGCTGTACTCTCACTACTGTTTACACTGTTCAATTTTTTCAGTATACATACAATATTTGCCACACCTTCACCTAAAAATATGTGAAAATATATTGAAATGTATTATTTGTGTAGATATCAGTAAGTGTGGACTAAGTGAAACATGTGTTTTTCATTATTGGTTAATTGACAAAGAGTCAAAATTTGTTTCAGGCAGCGATTTGTGCTTCACTAAGCAATAATAAAAAGATAATGTAGACTTGTAAACATATTTTTCCCATAATTATGTAGTAGCTGCAATTTAAAGTATTAAACAAATAACATATACTATTTAGATATTTTTTATTATACTCTGTTTTATCAGTGCATATGTACAGGGAGAGTGTAAAAGAACATGGCAAATGTGGGGCCAGATATTAACTTATTATATCATATCTCAACTAAGATAATAAAGTGGTCATTTTAGATGCCCTTGTTCTTTAGCTAAGATATCCCACAAAGTTGTGTAAAGGGGGCGGGAGATGGTCAGGGGCAAATGCAGAATTTCTAGAGGATGCTTCCAAATGTTTGAATTTGGAAAAAAGCAAAAACAAATCTTGCTGCAGCAAACCAGCAACAGACACTTTTCTGTAGTTAAATTGTTCACCTGTAAACAAAAAGTTTGGTTGAGTCACAGAGTGTAAGACATAGGGGCAAAATCTCCACTTTTCAAATCTGCCGGAAAACTCTTAGCTTGATACATTTACCCCATAATCTAATAACAACTGGTGCAGAAGCAGTTACCAGTGTTGTTCCCGGTTTTCTGGAAATTTGACCCTGATCAGGAACTTTTAGCTAAACCACTGTAATTTTAACTTATTTTTATATTTTATGATTAATGTTGATTTAAAAAAAAAAAAATCTAACTAAATTAATATTACTCTACAAAACTATTTCTTCTCACACCCAATAAAAATAAAAACTATTAAAAATAGTGTTATAGTTACTTACGGTGCTGCACATCAGACTGCAGATGATAACAAGTTATTTACGTTCTGTATAACATCATACTGCAGATGATAACAAGTTATTTACGTTCTGTATATTTTCTACATCAGAAAACACTAGAGCACACAATCGAAAACTGTAAAAATAATACACTAGATTGAAAAATGATGCGGCCATTTTTTTGAGGCCAATGTTCATGAAAACATATGCAGATGCTCATGGAAATGTTTCCCAGGCAGCAGACAATGCATTATAATAAATGTAATATACCTAGTAACTGGAAGGTTCCATGAGTAGGGAAAGGGGGGTTTCTGGGTACTGGCACCCCCCATCCCCACCAAGTGCGCCCGTGGGGATGTTCATCTAAAAAATGCTATATTGTACTTGCAAAAGAAAATTGTGTCTGTTGTAAATGCCTTTTTGCTGAAATACCACAGAAGATGAATTGGAAAATATTGAAATAGTTTACTGTAGTATTATTATAATTATACTTGTAGAATTTGGAATTTGACAAATCCTCTTATATTTTCATATACCAAATACCAAGACAGTGCAAGTTAGAAAGCAGTAATATACTAATCCAGTGTATATATTTAAAATAATTAAATTATTTATACAATCATATAAGTAATAATATAAATGATGAAGAATGTTCCATATCAAAATGTAAACCATGTAAAAACAGCTCTAGGGCTAGTCTATCATCAGCCATTTTAGATTCCCTCCTCTAAAAAAGGGAAGCCATCTTTCTTCAGCTAAATATACCTGGAAAAGCTGATACTCTCATCTTATTCCTTTCCCTAGGCAATCTACAGCTACTAGCTACAGTCTACAACAATAATTGTGCAAGCTTTACTGGAATCTAATGTAAAGTACATTATGGCGTTTGAAATAACAGTTTGGCATTGAATAGTTTCCTGTATTAACCTCACTGAGCTAATGCTTATAGTGTCACAGGATTTTGTGTTTGCATTACAAAGACTCTACAGACCTATAACTAAAGATGTGCCAGACAGAAATCCTTTTATTAACCAAGGGTCTGTTTAAAAATGAGATCTCACAAATATATTTAAACAATTGGTGTACAGTTTGCTACTGTGAATAGTTCACTATAGCCCCAAATATTTTTGCAATTAACTTGAAAAACCCTAATGGATATTGAATATCTGTTTACAACATTCATTATCTGAGTAAATGGAGTTTTGTAAGCAATGTAGTTGTTGTATAAAAATAGAAGGACATCAGTGCTTTGTTACTGAATGTTAAAGGAAGACCATGAGCAGTCTTTTTTCAATTTGTCCAGTTCATTGTGATTGAGATATAACTCAGAATGTTATTTTGCATAACAATGATTTTTATGGACACATAGGGCCTCATGTAGAGATTTATATATGCCTGTTTCATTTGTGTATAATATGTATTTCCGTTCTGCATATGCGCACTAGAAATGTGTACACAAACATCCTTTGCAAATTTTGACACATCTTACACTTGCAACTTCTGCAGACTGGAAAGACGGAACCCGGTATAGAAGGAGTGGACAAGCGTAGTCCGAGTGCTTTAAGGGCATAATTGTGATTGAGATAGACCTGAATGCGGAGGCATACACACCCATGGCCGTAACGAGGGCAGTGCGGCCACCCAGGGGCAAGCCCTAGGGGGCACAATTGCTGCCCGCTTTTTGCCCAAGCATTTCCAGCTCCTCAAGGTAATTATAGAAGCGCTGCATGCCACAGGGCAGCATCGCTCCACAGGAGAAATTAAAATGGCGTCTGGCCGCTGGTTCTCTGCCATCTGCTCTCTGCTCCCTGCAGCATCGCTTACGTCATGACGCTGTCAGTGGATCGAGAGGACCCGGAAAATAGACAAAGGCAAGCGAAAGCAGAAAGGAATAAAGAATAAACAGAGAAGCAGACAAGAAGAAGCATACGGAAGAAGAGAAGCTGAAAAGGTAAATTACTCCAGAGAGTTGTTGGTGGTTGGAGGGTGGTTGAGAGAGAGGTGCTGGGGGAAAGGGCAGAGATATCATCATCATCATCATCATCATCATTTATTTATATAGCGCCACTAATTCCGCAGCGCTGTACAGAGAACTCATTCACATCAGTCCCTGCCCCATTGGAGCTCACAGTCTAAATTCCCTACTATAGACACACACTCACACACACAGACAGACAGAGAGGGAGAGACTAGGGTCAATTTTTTTTTTTTTTTTTTTTTTTTTTTATTGCAGCCAATTAACCTACCAGTATGTTTTTGGAGTGTGGGAGGAAACCGGAGCACCCGGAGGAAACCCACGCAGACACAGGGAGAACATACAAACTCCACACAGATAAGGCCATGGTCGGGAATTGAACTCATGACCCCCAATGCTGTGAGGCAGACGTGCTAACCACTACGCCACTGTGCTGCCCATACCTGAGGTGGGTGTAAAAATTGCAGGAACAAAAATTGCAGGAACAAAAGGCCAGTGACCATTCCCCTTTACACCTAGGGGAGAGAGGAGGGCTGGGGGGGATAACTGAGGAAGGCCGTGGGTTGCAGACTTAAAGAAACAAAAGACCAGTGACCTTTCCCCTTTTGTATACAATATAAAAAGACGCCAGCTATATTCAAACAAAACAAACAAGCAACACATTTATATGAGGAAAAAAATAGTTTAATTAACAAAATCCAATAACAGACTAAGTTATTAAAAGTCATATAAAATGAAATGGAACAACATGTGTGCACACACATTCATACAATTTTCTTATACAGTATGCATCTGCAGTATTATATTAGAGAAAATAGAGACACATTTTATTATTTGGTGTCCATAAGGAGCTGATATAATATGCATGAGGAATATAAAAAAGACAGGGTAATCCAGTTTATGTATGTATATATTAGAGATGAGCGGGTCCGGAATTACTAAATCAGAACCCCCCCGAACTGTGCTGATCCGAGCCCGGATCCGAGCACTGTTCGGGGGTTCCCGCCGATAACGAACCTCAGAACGAGGCAAAACCTCATCATCACGCCGTCGGATCTCGCGAGGCTTTATTTATCCCGAGGTGAATCTCATAATGCTGGAATTATAGCAATGGGAGCAGGGCGTCCACATCTCTCAGGTGGCCGAGTCTGGTAAGTTGAATGTTTTCTATGATGAGATGGTTGAAGGGCTTAACTGACACAAGGGATAGTAACTGAATTCAGAGGAACCACCACAAGTGGTGCAAAAGGATGTCCTCACTGTGGGATGAGACAGGACCGCATTAGTGAAGCCCAGGTGGAGTCCACAAAGAAGGGAAACCACCACAAGGAGAATGTTTGTCTCCAAGCTCAAGCTACATAATGTGGTCATCTAAACTGCTTCATGTGCTATTCCCAAAGCAAATCTCACAATACTTTTCTTCATGTACCTGGAGATCTCCAAACCTTCCATTAATTCTCTATGCTTTCAGGATTCACTACAAAGTGCCTCTTTATGTATAAAGAAGGATTCTGTTATATCATGAGCTCACACAGCCATTACTCCATTACTTAGACCTATGAATGTAATTATTAAAACTTTTGTGATGTAAATCCTAAGGTAAATTAATTTCTGTTACTGACTGTGGTATGTGTTCCATATTTTACTGGCCATGCCCCTGTGTGCATATTTGTACAGATTATTTGCGTTACCTAGGAGACTGCAAGCAAGGCACTGATCCTGCCGTATAAGTCCAGTGGTGCTGCTGTTTAAGTCCACTGATCCTGCCACGTGTTGGGCCACGTGTTTGTGCCTCCTACTTGTGTCGCTTAGCTTAGTCATCCAGCTACCTCGTTGCAACCTTTTGGCCTAAAAACAATATTGTGAGGTGTGAGGTGTTAAGAATAGACTGGAAATGAGTGGAAATGAATGTTATTAAGGTTAATAATAGTGTAGGGGTGAAAAAAAAACAAAAACAACTGGTTTTTAGCACTTTTTATGCTTTTTTTAAAAAAAAAAATCAGAACCCAAAACCCTAAATCAGAACCAAAACCTTTTGTGGGGTGTTTTGGCAAAACAAATCAGAACCCAAAACCTCAAGCTAATCAGAACACAAAACACAAAACACCAAAAGTGGCCGGTGCACACCCCTAGTATATATATATATATATATATATATATATATATATATATATATATATATTTATAGTGTGTGTGTGTGCGTGTGTGTTGTTTATAATGAATTTTCTATAGATACAAGTATTTCACAAAATCCTAAGTGGTGCAGGCTTTTCATGGAGCGGTGCTGTTTGTTGCTGCATTGAAAGTGATGTGATTCCACAGAGACTAATTACATAAAGATCATTGAGAAGCCACAGCATGAAGAATGGGGAGGTAGAGGACTTGAATGTGATCTAGTATTAATAAACCACTAGCCACACACCCACAGTAGGTTGGCCACCATCCTTGGGCGACGGCAAACATCACAACAACACGTATGTGGGGTGCCGGTGTCCGGTATCTCGCCCAGAGCACTAAAATGTCTAGTTACGGCTCTGCACACATCTGTCAGTATCTCTTGCGTGTGCTGGAGGGCTACTGCACTGTTACACAATGATGATGATGATGATGATGATCAGCAGTGCTCTCTTGCTGCTTCTGATTGGCTGATTGTTGATTGGCCTTTCTAGCTGACTTCCTGCTTTATTGTTGGATTTGTTGGATTTGATTCTTATAACTTGTAACATTATTTAAAATACCTGCAGATATGTAATTGCCCATAGATGTCTTTCTTTGATTAAATGTATTATATTAACTTATTACTGAGATTTCGGATGATGGGTGGCCTTTTTGAAGGCTAAAGGGCTGGCCCTGAAGATTTTCAGGTTGTCCATCACTGGTCTATTTGCATCACTTAGATTATGCTTCAATCTGAACTGAGGCAGGAAATTGATTTTTCAAGGCAAAAATAACAGCTGATTCTATATAATTTGATTTCAATTAATTTAATGTATCTGCAGTTGTACTTGTGAAATAAGCTGACATTCTATTTGTACATAAAATGCAAAAGACTTAGTTGCTCACAATTGCATATACATGATAAGCTACCATCCATTTCATGGAGCTCTAGCTATTGGCGATTGTAACTGTAAGCAACGAGTGTCTCTTAGGGGTATATTTACTAAACTGCGGGTTTGAAAAAGTGGAGGTGTTGCCTATAGCAACCAATAAGATTCTAGCTGTCATTTTGTAGAATGTACTAAATAAATGATAACTAGAATCTGATTGGTTGCTATAGGCAACATCTCCAGTCTTCTTAATTTTATGTACAGATAAAATGACAGCTTTTTACTGGTTCACAGCAGTGTACAGGGGGATTATTCTTTATTTCTACGGAAGATGAGTGCTAGATAAGAAAGGAAAGGCAAACCACAATAAAGAAAAAAGAAAACAACATTCAGTAAACTCACATGCATACTTACCAACTTTTACCCTTTCCCTCCTGGAGATCCAAGACGATGTATGTAGGTGTAGGGAGGCGGGAAGTGGCAAATTGCGTAATTTCTGCACCACTCTGCGACTCAATGATGCAAAAACGTAATTTTGCCACGGGGGCGGGACCAAAATGATGCAATTCACCATGAATCGCGCCAAGGAGGCTCCAATCCTGTCCACTTCACTTGGAAGTAGGCAGGATGTAGAAGAAAGTCCTGCTGTCCCAGGAGTCCAGGAGACCTACCCGGAATTTGGGAGAGTAGGCAAGTATGCTCACATGTAATTTACAGTGTTAATATATGACTATAACAAATGGTTTGCAATCATTTTCATTTTAAAAATATATAATCTGTATGCAAATGTAAAGCAAATCTGTGAACATATAGAAATATAGACATATATATGCAAAAGTGATGTCCTTGTTCCAAAAAACTCCCAACAAAAGTATTTATGTGGAGTAAAAGAATGTAAGGTGAAATCCATAAATGTTCTTATTTTCTTAATGACACCAATCTGTCTAACCCTGTGAAATGTCTGTGAACGTAATGTGAAGGATATTTACTTTTTGCAAAATGCTGATGCTCATGGATTCACTCTTTCAACGTCCTTATTGTCACACCCACATAATAGTACCTTAGAAAAACTATTTTTATTGTAAAAAGAATACAAAGAATGGGTATTTTGTGACTCTGACTATACATACTGCTTTTCTGGCACAGACTATATTCATTTGGGAACCAGTTTACATTATAGATGCACACTGACCCCCGTGTTTTGGTTTTGGTTCTGAATTAGCTTCGGGTTTTGGCTTTGGTTTTGGTTTTGCCAAAACCGGCCTTGCGTGTCTTGGTTTTGGTTTTGTTTAGCTATTTTTTATTAAATTTCATTTTTTGGGGTAAAATCACATACTGTCATTATTATTTTGTATCTACATTATTATTAACCTCACTAACACTAAATTCCAGTTATTTCCATTAAATTTTTACCATCTCACAGGTCGCAATATGCTTTTCATACCCTTTCAGCCAAATACTGCAGCGATCTGGCTGGATGGTAAGTGACAGAGCAATGATTCAAGCACACGGCAGTTCCTACCACATCTAGGAAACATTGCAACAAACGCTCCACCTGTTTCTTGGATAAGTGAGGTAATTCTACAGCTAATATATGGCAACGAGCGCTGAACCCCTGGGATGCGTGCTTTTATCAGACACACACCAATTCAGGGTGCCAGACAATGTACTAAAAAGAGCTATTGAAATTCACAGTAAAAAGCCAGTTCATCAGTGAGCTTAGAATAAGCCCCAATGAACTGTTTTAAGGACGCTATTAATTAAAATGACCAAAGCACCTTTTCTCTTTGGGTGTATATTACACCCTACACTTATTAGTGCAAATTCAGAAAAATACAGTTTAATCCCTGCTAGGCCCTCCCTAAACAAGCTATCAATGGCCTAAAGGCAGGTTAGACCAACAGTGCTGTGAAGTTAATTCTACACTGTCAAGATGATGTCGTCATCATCTTCAGCATCATCCTCACCCTCATCAGTGTGTACATTATCATGAAAGACTAATAATTCATCTCTGCTGGAATCCGCCATTAGAGCAGTGTCAGTACTTGGATGGATTTGCCGCTAAAGGCCTTCCTTGTGGAAGATGTAGTTCATTTTTATGAACATCATCTTTTCCACATTTTAAGGAAGTAACCTCCTACGTCGATCTCTGACTAAATTCCCGGCTGTGCTGAATACTCTTTCTGAGTACACACTGGAGGGTGGGCAGCTTAGGTATTGCAAAGCAAGTTTGTACATGGGTTTCCAAATGGCTTGTTTTTTTTTCTCCCAGTATGGAAAGGGGACTATCTGACATTTCAATTTCAATTAACTCTTGAAAATAATCCTCCACCATCCTTTGCAGAAAATACCGCTTTTTTATAAGGGGGTATATGAGACCCCAAACACTCTGTAATGCAAATTCAGAAAAATACAGTTTAATCCCTGCTAGGCCTTACCTAAACCATACAGTGCTATATTACAGTTTCAGCACTCAACAAATACAGCTTTTTTAGAAGGAGGATATGACCCCCCAAACACTTTGTAGTGCAAATTCCGAAATATACAGTGCTGCTATATTACAATTTCAGCACTCAGCAAATACAGCTTTTTTAGAAGGGTGGATATGACACCCCAAATACTTTGTAGCGCAAATTCTGAAAAATTCCTGCAATACACTGCTCTGTTCTGTGACCTAACCCTTCTCTGTCCCTCTCTCAATTGGCGCTAGATCGCCGTGGAATATCATTCTAAAACTCGCGAGATCCGACGACGTCACAATGACGTTTTGCCTCGTTTTGGAAACCGAATTGGCAAATACAACAAACTTTTTATTACTTTGCATTCCCAGATAAGGTTGGAGCTGTTTTGCATTTAAGGTTATTTGATTTAGAATAAATAAAACTAGCTTTATCTATTATCAAAAGAGCCAATAAAGGATCCATTTTGGAAACCATCACACATTCACGCCATGCTGCATTGATTAATTTAGTCATGACACAACACAAAAACATCTTTGCCATTATTGGACCGACTTAAGCAATGTCCATCAGGGACAAGGACATTTTGAAGGGAAATGACCCAAAGCAGCACTAGTAGGGAGTTTTGCCCATAGAACTGCCACTTACTTGATGTTTTTGTTTAGAGGCATTCTCCTGCTGAATAGCATGTGGCTTTATAAGGTCTGCAGGACCTGACCTAGCTGTTATTGCCCAGGTTTTTATAAAGTTTAACAGTTAAGTAGTCATACGACTGTAAGTAGTCACACAGATGAGAAGATTTTGAGGTTTCTACTACTCATATACCAAATTCCAGCCATGAGTGAAAAATTTTAAAATCTGTGCTACAGGACATTCTTCTTGTTCCACATTAGGCCATGAAATTGTGTATGTTTCACTGTTGCAATTTGTCCAACCACAACACACATTCAATTTCGGTGAAATGTGAATTTAGCAAACAAACAAAAAAAAACAGTGTGAAAGGGCATTCCAGTGAAAGGCAAGTGTTAACTCTCTCTCTACTCCATTAATTGTTACGTTTTTTGGGGCAGGGGATAAATGGTGATTGGCATAAGATGCTGAATTATTTGCTGGCTGAGACTTCTGGCTTGGCAAAATGGCATAGTGGCAAATCTGGTGTGAGCTCACAATTCTGATGTCCTGATAACCTTCCTGAATTCCTAATATGTAGCCAAAGAATGACTTTCCACCACTGGGATACTCAAAGAAAGCTATTGTGATAGCCATAAAATATTACATTATTGCAAAAACTGTAGTGGAAATTATTGCAAGCTTTCACAACTAAAAGGAATATATCTGAATTTAATTTTTAAAAGCCAACATTTCATCTATACAGACGGTTACAATCTACAGAATACAATCCTTTTGAAATTAAATAAAATGGGATAAAAATACAATGACAGAATACAGACTAGAGATACAAATAACTGCTATTTGAAAAAAGCATTTAGTAGAGAAGCACAAATGAGGCAGGGGTAGCAGGTATCAGCTTGATGTTTCTGATAAAAGATGTGAGGTGTGATTATCCACAATTATTTGACATACTACAGTCATTTAACATACTATGTAACTGGAGTCAATTCAGACTTTATGAGATATAATTAAGCCATGAATCCTGAGCCTAAATTTAAACTTCCAAAATTCGTACAATTTTTAGTGTTTTATTAGTTTAGATTCAGACATTTATTTAATTTCCATCATCATCATCATTATTACCAGCTAATTATATAGTGCCACTAATTCCGCAACATTCCTGAATTCCCTTTAAAATGTTAATTTTTATATCCCTTAGACTTTAATCTGGGCTGCAAAAATGTTGTCAGATTGTGAAATCTAGTTTGTTTGTTCCAGAAGAAAGCAATACAGATTCATTATTTTTTTCTGAGAACTTGTCAGTTATCTACTCTGCACAGATATATTTATAGATATTAAAATGTGCTTTGTTCAACTATTTGCAACTGTTTGTTTTTAGTAGACAACTTTATAATACATATCAATTCTAAGGCAACAGCATCTAGTCAGTTTAAAGAAGGTAATAGGGCTTTCGGGTTCACTAATGTGGGTTTAATGACGTGATTAAGCCCCGCCCCTGCCATTCAATGCTGTGAATTTCAGCGAATCCAGGAGGTTTGCCTACTCTTCCGGGAGTCTGGGAGGACTCCCCGAAAGTCGGGAATCTCCGGGGAATTCCTGGAGAGTAGGCAATTATGACTTGGATGTCAACAAAAGGTCACAATCAAGATGCTATCACAGTCAATTTAGTGCTGAAAAGGTATCTTACACTTTACGACATCCTGCTTCCTTATCACTTACAGGTAAAAAAAATTAGAATATCTATTTACATCAAAGACATACTCCCTTGCCGTCACCTTGGGGGTAGAATGATCCAAATTGGTTTTATGATTCTTGAAAATCAGTCAGGCAAGTTTATATGGTACTTATCTACATCAAAAATAGCCTTTATGATCCCTTTTGTTTCTAAAGGCATCTGGAAGATAACTTAGAGAGACTGTATCATGGGAAAGGACAAGACTATAGAAACATATGGAGGGAAAATCAAATTCCATGTTTGGAGTAGGGGGACATATGAATATATATATATATGAGAGGCTAGGACATTGTTAGTTTAACAATGCAAGAAGTAAGTAAGGAGATGGAGTGCAGGAGGAGATGAAGCAGACAGAAGGATTTTATGATATCATCTAACAGGTAGATACTGTTTAATTCTTTAAAGGGTATAATATGCATATTAACTGTTCAGTGTTGTAATATAGTCTTGTTTTGTATCTTGTGTTCTACAAGGAAGTATAAATAATTAGAAGACCTGTTGCAGAGCTCACTGATTCAGTCCTTCTGTTGCAAAGGAACTGAGAACTGTAAATGAGGTTTGTATAGTAAGCTCAGTGCTTGAATCTTGTAATCAATGGTTTAGTAACCCAATAGGATGAACTGTCAGTTCTTAATGCTGTTGTGCAATGGGGAACTTGTAAGCTATATTAGGGGTCAATCAGAGGTCACCATCCTGGCAACAATCAGTTTGGAATCATATACTAAATTCCATAGTGTTAAAGCATGTGAGAAGTTGTTTTAGTTAGAATAGAACATGGGCAGTTATATCCATAAAACATTTTCAGATTAAAATAATACTTTTTGTTTGGCCACAATAAGTTTCTTAGGGCAACAAGATTCCTGGTCAATCTTATAACCTGTTGATAAATATGTTTGCTAGTAAGTAATTTAGTAAAATTAGACCAGTTTGTATTTACCAACATTTTACTAAAATTAATTACAATAAACTTAATTAGTTTTAATTCAATTGGGAAAAAAACAAGCACTGGGTCTGGTGTATAATTTACAGGGGTATTTATAACCACCTTTCCCATTAAATAAGCACCCTGGGAGGGCATACTTTCAACATTGGTGGGTCAAAATTATTTTCCCTATTCAATACTGTCTCCATATTGCCTGGCAAAGGCAATTTCTCTTTGGTAGAGCATGGGCATGTGTTTGGCTCTGTTGCTATAATAAGGAACTAGCTCTATGCACACCAATGAAGGCACTGGTTATTATGAGAAGGGTTGATTTTAGAAAAGCCCAACCTAGCAGTCCCCAGGGTGCGGTTATAGTTTGATCAAGCTCCACAATACACTATTTTAACATAATGCTCCATTATATAATATATGGGACAACTGCGACAAAAATATGTAACCATTTGCTATTCTCTGCCTATAATAGCTACGGTGAATTTCAATATTATTTGGTACAGTAAAGCAATAGAATGTAAATATCCTGTGTCATAATGTGGCTCATGGGATATAGTTATTCAGCTTTTTTTTTTTTTATCAAAATGATATCTTGAAATCAATCTAAACACCAAAAAGTAATTTCTGAGTGCTAGTCTTATTTTTAAGTTTAACTGTAGTCCCTTAAAAAATTAAGACACAATACTAATTGTTTGAAATGATAGTTTCATCAATAATAATGTTTGTGTGATGCTGAATTTGAGCACAAATTGTTTACCTTGACCAGAGATTCAAGTTCCATCATAGAAAGTTTGCTAATATTTTTTTTAGATTTGTATTTAGATGCTTTTTTTAATGCAACAGGTGTAGAATTTTTACAGGGGTTTTTCCTGGAGGAAAAAAAAACAAGAAAAAGAAAGGATAAATATAAAAGATAAATGCATAGAGCAGAACTAGCTCTTAAGGTGACACTTTAGAAAACAATAGCATGTGAGATGAAAGCAGATAGGTTAAAGGTTATGGTTTTATTGCACAGTCAGAATTAACCTAAGCAATTTATATCTAGTAACTGTGAATGAACGTATTGAATTTCAGAACTAACATGCAAGGTTAAAGGAATGACAATGAAAAGTAAAAATAAAAATGACTATATTTAATATCTTAATATTTTTTAGCCATGGCATATAGTATATTTTATGAGATGATTTTGGGTACTCTTGCCCTGACAATTTATTTCCTAATCAATACTTCCATGTATCTCAACTAAGTTTCTATTCATTAAGAAATTAGCATTGCTAAGAAAGCACGTTACAATGAAAAATGAAACAAATTACAGACCAATTACTAATTAACTCCACTTCTAACCATATTTGTAAACAGACTAAAATTTCAGAATTTAACCTTAAAATGCAAGTGTTTATGTATACTGTTTAAATTTGAATGTATATAATGTTGATGAAAGCATAGTTAAGGTTCTGTCTAAAGCTAAAAACCTTAACTGCTCCTGCCATCAAAGATTTTCTTAAGACACCATTTATAAAAATTCCATGGCAAATGCTGTAATTAATTATGCCACTGATATCACATAAAATATTTCAATTATTACATCACTGACCACTGGTATCACATGACACCTTCTATTATACTAACAATGAAATCAGCAATTACATTTAAACACTGTATATCATTTATATCTGCATCATTGTTTCGTATGCACAGAGATGTAAAACTGTTGTATTACTAGAAGTTACATTCATTTAAACTCTGTTTTTAGTGTATCACCCCTTGTGTCACCTGACTCCTGACCTGACTCAAGTGGGCATTTAGGTTGTATAGACTGCGTGAGTCCTGCCTGCAGTGATCTCCTTTACCTTATCTCAAGTAGCACAGTGCCTCCATCTTGGCCTGAGTGCAGTAAGTTCTTTGATGGGTTGTGTTCTGGACAAGCAACACCAGATGGCGACCAAGGAACCCTCCACCCCCTACTAATAAAACCACAGGCACACAGGAAAAAACCCAGTATATACAGTTTGATGTTTGAAAGCCACGTCGGCACTTTTATTGGTGAGGCGTAAGCTTCCAAAAGATTTTTTATGTCTATGCAGACTCTTTTTATATAAAAAATAAGAATCTCACTTGGAAGTTAAACTTTGAAGAAATATCTTTCGAATCTCAGTTACTATAAAAAGTTTACAACAGATATACTATAATGCAGTGCAATACCTCAACTACTATCTAGCTTACTAAGAGGTACCTCTGCTATAAATGCTAACCTGCTGCTACTCTACAAATAGCAAAAACCTTAACCCATTCTACACTTTACACTTTAGTAACATATAATTAATTTAATATAACAGATCATAAATCAACATATACACATTTGCCTAAAGGATGCAATTGAGTGGTCTTTTCCGGGTAAAGCAAAATAAGTGCAAATGGCCAATGAAGATGTCATGGCTCTCAGTTTTCCTTCAACTTTAGCAAACATATATTATTCAACACTGTGACACTTTGTTAAACTTTCACTATTCAGCAAACTCCAATTTTGAAGTGTTTTTGTTCAACTTTAGTGATAACATGAATTAACATTTGTACACATTTTCCCTCTTTCCTCGATTATCACAAAAGCGCTGCTTTACACTCCTGAGGTAAATTCTGTAGTCTATGGCACATTCTCACAATTTATCTCAGTCTTTGATCCCTGACTGTCTTTCCCTATCTACCATATAGCAGAAAAAAATACAATACTTAGTCCCAGTACATACATTATGAAACCAAAAAATGGGTACTTATCAGATCTTCTCACAGGAATTTTCAGTTGAATCTCTCATAGGACCCTGCAGCTGTTTTTCCTCACAGGACTCTGCAATTGTCTTACTATTGACAGGCCAGATAAATCTGACAGGCACTTTCTCTTCAGTTAGTGCTGACAGGGCTGACAGGGCTGACAGGGTCCTCTTTCCTGTCAGTCCCGCTTGGTCACTCGGTTCTCAATGGCTACTTAGCTCCTCAGATGCCTCTCCCAGGTGGCTCTCCTCAGGGCTTTTTTATCATTAGAGGCTGACAGGGCTCTCCTGTCAGTTTCTCTCTTTCTCCTATCTCACTGCTGCAGTCTGGATCCGAGCGCTGCCTCTCTCTTTCAGAATTCCAAATGTCGCTTTTTTTTAGTTGGTTTTTCACTTCCTTCTTTATCCCCCTTCCCCTTTCGCAAGCTTTTACTGAATCCTCTGGCAGCAGCTCACTGCAAACCAGGGATTGTAGTTCTTGGTTGACTACAGTTCCCTAATGCGCATGTGCAGACATCCGCGTCTGCCAGCGCTACATTAGCAAATTTTATTTGAAAATTAATTGCTTGATTTTTTCTTAAATAAATGAAATCATGGAAAAATATAACAGTATTGTGAAAGTTCCTGACATCTTTAATCCACATATAACATAAATAATCATTCCCTGGACTATAATGTCAGACCAATGTTATCTGCTCAAAGTTTTAAGCTAAATGTAGTCAGAAGTGCCGAGTAGCATATATTTGACACCTGCCCCATGCAATCACTATGAACTCCTTCACAGCAAATTCTTTACTCACCCCTGTAACAATTCTATTTTGAAAGTTTTTTGGTCTTTTCACATTCCAACATCAATATCAATATCAATAACTTGATTATAGAGTACATGTACATTTACACCTTGTTTTTTTCAGAATACTACTCTCTGTCAAATGAGGATATCCATGAGTTTTTTTGAAAACCAGGATGGTTAAGATCAGTACCCTCATCTCACCTTCATGGACTTCTTAATGATTATTGATATTTTAATAGTACCATATTGGCTGCAACAATTGTTGTATCAGGAAAAAAAATATTTATGAAATGTGTGTGTTGCAAGGAAAGAAATTATATTTGTGAGTAAGAAAGATACTCTCTCTGACATTCAGGTTCTCGCAAATACAATTATCACATCACAACCATACGATTTTTCTATGCCAAAGTCCATTCATTTCATTGTATACAGTTCTAATATTCTGGAAAAACAATTCCTTGAAAATATGTTTAAACTGTAATGCTTAGTTTAGCAGATGGTGGCCTGGTGCCCCCAAAATAAAAGGTGCCCATTGGTGCATGTCTTCTTTATCTAATTAGAAATCAGCATGTTTGTGATTGATCGGTAACTCCTAACAGATTTCAGAAGGGCACTCAAAAATGTCAATGCCTTAGCATATTGGCATGTTATATCACCACTTGGCGTTTACATAAAATGTGTAAATACTGTGATGAGTAATGAATAACCTATATTTCCCCAAGCATGCATGATCATGAAATATGATACATGAATTACTTAGCTTGCCAATAAAAAATCCATAATATTTTTTTCATACCTCATTAAGTATGTGTGTTTGCTGACTGTTTTATTTCAGTTCTTCAAAACACTAGAGTAAACTACTTTTGGTGTACAGGGTTCAATATCTGATTCATTTGTTATTTGTAGTTCCTGTAGCAGATGTTTTGAAAGAGCTTAGGTGATCTCCGTGGAATATATTACTGTCAATGTCAATGTCATTTTTAGATGAATGTTCTAAGATCATGCTTTATAAAGTTGCTGGAATAAGCATATCATTTTCAGAAGTGAGCATAACTTAGGAATGAGGCTATTTTTTCTTAGCTACAACATATGCAGGATATTTTCTTGTAGGCTACAGACACAAGTTATTTCTGAAACTATATATAAGTGAGGGATTATAAAACTGGTGGATGGGTTGTCCTTCCAAGCAAAGACCATCACTTTTTGCACTACATGGTTTCTGCATGACAGTTCACTTGTGTCTACTGTATACTCCACTGTAGCACTGTATACACTACATTGACAAAGAAAAGAAGTAGCAATCTAGGGCAAACTGAATGATTGACAGAAAACAAGGATTGGTAAGTATTGCTGTGGAAAGTGCATGATTTATAAATTGCTGCTAGTATTCACAGGCTTTGTAATCTCAAAACAGCAATGGAAGAAAATTGAGGATTTACAGTGTTTGGGCCTTTGTGGCAAATTGTCATATTTATTACTATTTAAAACTTTTTGTTTATGGAAGCAGCAAAATACAAAATAAAAATATTTGAATACAGAACAGTATTATTGTTTATTATTTTAACACTACCAGTGGTCGAAGTGGGCTGGTATACGGTGGTATGCCATACCACCACTTTGCTTACTGCTTTTATTGTAAAACTTTCAAAATCAATTCACTTACATTTTCCATATGTCCAAAACCTGCACAGCAGGGGAGACAAGAGCTATTAGGGATTTTAAGGTAACTACGTTTTTGGTATGATTGCTAATATCTCAGAGAGGGCAGGATAATAAAAAAACTATGCATTTAGGGCTAATCTGTTA
The DNA here is from genome assembly GCF_038048845.1 of Mixophyes fleayi. Taxonomy (NCBI): domain Eukaryota; kingdom Metazoa; phylum Chordata; class Amphibia; order Anura; family Limnodynastidae; genus Mixophyes; species Mixophyes fleayi. The sequence goes on along the minus strand of NC_134403.1, from coordinate 117,171,108 downwards.
CACTTCTTACCAATAACATTCTTTGGGATGTGACCCTAATTCTTTCTCCCATTCCCTCTATTGGAAGCCCAAAGAGTCAAATGTGATGTTGATAAATACATTATAAATCGCTGGTATAATAATTTTATGAATATAGTTTTTAAGGCATTAAAAGACCAAAGGGTATTAGATCTCTCAATGTTTTTGCTAAAGGTAGAAACATGAAAAGGTCTGATTTGGAAATATAAAAAATGGTTTTCAAGGCATTTTTGTTGGAAATATGAGAGAACAATTTAATTTGAGATATATAATCTCACAAAGACTACAATTTAGGAGAATGGAGGTAATTAAGTTGTGAGGGTCTGTTTAATTTGGAGATGCCCCATATATATGTGCGAAAGTTTAAGTCAAGAAATTTGGTTTCTGATATCCAGCCAGGCAACGGGATTATAGGTTGTATAGGTGGGCACTATTTGGGCAAGATGCAAGACAAGATATTATAACTTCATGTCAGGAAAGCCTCTACCTCTTCTGCTTGTGGTTTTTTTTAAGAGAGAATAGTGACGTTCTCCAAGGTTTACCATTCCATATACATTTAAGGAAAGCTGGCTGAATCTCCTTGAAAACTGTATATGGTACTTTAATGGGGAAGGTCTGAAACAAATATAATAGGTTTGGTGTAATATTAATTTTAATTGCTAGGATCCTGCCCAGCAACAATATTATAAACATTTCCCAAGAGGAAAGATCTGCTTTTATTCTAGAGATTAATGAGGGAAAATCCTCTTGGCGTATGTCTTGTATGAGGGTGTAAGGAAGACTCTTTTTGTTTTCTTTCCCTAGAGTTTAAAACGTTGAACATTGTCTGTAATTTGTAGACGAATATGTCATGGCATGGCTTCAGATTTAGAAAAAATAATTCTATAATTGAATATAAATATATATAAGACTTGAAGCAAGATCTGAGGATGTGTGAGGGACAGGAATATACTGAATGCAACAAGGGAGAGCTTGAAATGTATCACTTCACATCTCCACTCCATGCAAGTCTGTAAATTTTCTTATTCATGCTGATAAGCGTTCTACTACTATGATGAAGATCATGGACATCCCTGTCTAGCCCCATTATATATTGAAAACAGTATCAGATGAGGTGAATAATCCTGATTTTAATGTTAGGTTTCAATACAGAGCCATAATGCCTGTTATAATAAAAGTCTTGAGATTTGAGATTAAAACATAAATTCCCAGGAAGCTTTGTCAAATTTGTTTTTATCATCCAACGAGAGAACTGTCTCATTAGATAATAAATCTGTATCAGATCAATTTCTCTCAAGTTCTCCCTAGCCTGTTGCCTCAGTATGAACCCAATGTGTTCATAATGTATCAGATCAGGGAGGACTTTGTTAAGATGGTTTGCCTTAATGTTAGTATACCATCTTATATTATTAAGTCAATAATGAGTTGTGCCTATAACTTTTTTAACTATAGATATCTTTTCGTTCCCTGGAGGAAATTCAATTGACACTTCCAGGTACTATGGTACCTCAACATTGCATATATTTCCATACACCTTTATGGGGTGCGAAGAGAAATCCATAATGTTACATTGCCTCAGAGTGTCCCTGCAACTGTTCTGGAGGCACTCCAAGGGCAACTGAATTTTCCCATTTGTGTATCACCACAATGCAGACTTTCCACATAGATTTAGGAAATGGGTATTAATAAAGTACAGCATTAAAGAAGAAGTGGAGATGGGGAAACAATATTCCAGATACATTTTTATATTACACCTTTGAGAATACATCTTGGCCAGGAGACATATGTGATTTCTGATCCTTAATATTTCCTCTATGGAAATTGCTTCACTAAATTATTCATCTACTCTAGGGGTTAACCTAGGCAGTCCTACTTTTAAAATAATGTTCTCAATAGTTTCTTTGTTGGAGATTTGTTGGAGATTCTAGAGGAGGAATCTTGTTTTAGATTATATCATTTTAAATAATAGGATTGCAGTTCTTGTCAAATCAATTTGGGTCATACATTATATCTGATATTAGGTTTTGTTTTTTTTTTTACTTCAATAAATTTTTATTGAGTTTTTCAAAGTTAAATGGGGTACAGAAAAAAGAAAGGGTAACAAGCACAGTTGAGGTAACAAACAAAAGGGTAATGAAAAAAACAAAAAAGAACAAGAGGGGACACCCCCACGCAGGGGGGAGGGGGGGGGGGTGTCACTCAATTGAAACAACGATATTATAGCATGCACGTTACTTTAAGAAGCAGAAATAAAATATACACATTGGTCTTTCTCATAGTATGCCAGATGGGGAGATATTAATACCTAGGTAGCTCAGATAACACACAGGCAGAGCCTAATCGTTAGGCTGGGGTTCCTCTATGAGGGCTGCTGGGGATGGAGAGGGTGAAGTGTTTGAAGCTACTCGTGCTCTACCGGAGCCCTCTGTAACATATTCGTGCCAGCTAAACCATTTGAAAATTGGATTGGAGGCGGATGACGTATAGGGCACATCCGTTGTTTCCATTTCAAAACTATACTGGATCTTAGACACGACCTTGGTGATGCTAGGGGGAGCAGGGGACTTCCAGTTCTGAGCAATTGCTGCTCTAGCGGCTATTAGTATGTGTCCTAATACATAGCGCTTATAGCTAGGAACCCCAGGCTGATATATATGTAGGAGGGCTACCTTCGGGTCAAGAGTGACAGAAACTCGCAAGACCTCCGAAATCAAAGCGGATATCTCGCCCCAGAACGTCTGGATCACCGGGCATGTCCAAAAGACATGATAAACATCTGCTATCTGACCACATTGACGCCAGCAGAATTTAGACTGACTTGGCCATATCTTATGAAGGCGATCCGGGGTGAGGTAGAGCCGATTGAGGAGCTTAACATACATTTCGGTGTGATTGATGCATCTAGACATGCGGTGTGAGGAAATGTAGATCTTTTCCCACTGCTGGAGGGAGAGAGTCATACCAATATCTGCTTCCCAACGTGCCTGAATCGGAGTCTTGGAGACTGGGACCAGGGACTGGGAATAGCGGTACCAAAATGTTATTCCTCCCCTACTACCCACCTTTGTTAATCTATCTAGGACCTGAGCTGGAAGTGTGGACAAGGCATGGGGGGTCCTGGAAGCCGCCCCCACCCAGTGTCTGATTCTCATATATTTAAACATCTCAGACTGAGGCAGATTGTATTTGTCCCTAAGCACGTCAAAGGGGAGGAAAAGGGTCTGCGCAAACATATCCGCCAGAGAAACTATCCCTCTATTTTTCCATACAGTAATATTGATATCCGGTATGAGTTTCGACAATGCTTGGAGGGAAAGATTGCGAGAAGGGAGTACAACATCCTTGTGCGACCCAATAAATTTATCCCATACCCGTAAGGCATCCGAGATAGAGAGTAATTTACGGGCACCCGGTGGGCGGTCCGGCCTAGGAATCCAAAGAAGATCCAGCAAGGGGAATCCTACATATAAACCCCTCTCGATATCAACCCACGGCTTAGCTGCAAGGGGTAGCGACCAGTCCCGGAGGCAACTCAAAACACAGGCATCCTGGTAAAGTGTTAAGCTGGGAAGCAATAAGCCGCCTCTTGACTTTGGTAAAGACATACGTTTGTATGTAAGGAGGGGGCGTTTCTGCCTCCAGACGTATGACATCATCAGAGTGTGGAACCTATCCATCATTCGTTTTGGTATAATATAGGGTATGGTACGGAAAATATACATAAGTTTTGGTAGCAACATCATCTTAAAAGCCGCTATGCGCCCCAACCAAGAGACCTCAAAATCAATCCAGTTCTTAGCCAGTGAGGAGAGGTGAAGATAAATCGGGGAAAAATTAACTTCAAACACCGCAGATAGATTTGCCGGGATGTGTATACCTAGATAAGATAGGGAGTCTTTAACCCACACAAAAGGAAATTTCCTTTGTAAGCTTGAAAGGGAAGATTGTGGTATATTAATAGGAAGGGCTTCAGATTTTGTAACGTTCAATTTATAGAATGATGCTTCGCTAAACCTGTCTAGGATGTGCTTCAAAGTTATCAATGAGGTCTCCGGGCTGGTTACAAACAGTAGGACATCATCGGCAAATAGGCATACCTTCTGTCTATGTGGATGGATGTCAATACCTGGGAAGTTATCTGCCTGCCGGATTGTGTGGGCCAGGGGTTCTATAGCCAAGACGTACATTAAAGGGGAAAGAGGGCACCCCTGCCTCGTGCCATTAGTGATGGGAAATGAAGATGATAGGAAACCGTTACTGAAGATTTTAGCGGAGGGGTCTTGATATAGGGCTAATATGGAGTGAAGAACTCTTCCCTGTATACCAAACTTACACAAGACCTCCTTCATGTACTTCCAGTGAAGTCTGTCAAAGGCCTTTTCTGCGTCTAAAGAGAGCAAAATAACTTCCTCCGAGGACCCAGAGAGGAGGTCCACAACATTTAATATGCGTCGAGTGTTATCCGAGGCCTGGCGGCCTACTACAAAGCCTACCTGGTCCGGGTGTATCAGTTGTGGTAAGAGGGGATTCAGGCGATCAGCAAGCAATCTAGCGTAAATTTTCAGGTCTGTATTAAGCAATGCTATTGGTCTATAATTCTTACAGTCTGAGTGGTCCTTGCCCGGTTTTGGTATAGTAATAATCTGTGCTTCCAACATCTCTGTTGGAAAGCCCCCACCCTCCGAAACACTATTATACAGGTTAGTAAGGAGAGGGGAAACTTCGGTCCCGAAGACACTATAGAATGCATTAATGAAACCATCCGGGCCGGGAGCCTTATCTTTTGGAAGGGATTTAATGATTCTCTCAACCTCTCCCTGGGTCCACGGGATATTAAGCAATTGTAAGCTATCGGCGTCTAACAAGGGAAGGTCTAAGTGTTGGAGGAATGCGGAAATGGAGGCCTCAGATGGTTTAAAAACATTATCATCGTCCTGGAGGTTATAAAGTTTAGAGTAGAATTTGGCAAACTGGTTAGCTATGGCCGCTGGGTTATATATCTTGTTACCTCTAGGGCCGTGCAATACTTTAACACGATTTCTAGCTTGCTTGCCTCTTAATTTTCGGGTTAGGAGACGACTGGCCCTATTACCCATTGTGTAGAATTTTTGCCTCAACTTGAGTAAGGAGGATTTCATGCGAGTAATGAAAATATTATTCAGCTGTTTCCTCACCTCATTTATTTCTTTTTGTAGGGTTTTAGATGGGCGTGTTTGGTTTTGGAGCTCTAATCTCGCTAGGTCAGACTCGAGTGTTCGTTGGCGTAGGAGGTATTGCCTCTTTAAACGGGCCCCAATTTGAATAGCAGCCCCTCTAACTACTGCCTTCAGGGCACACCAATGTGTCGAAAGGGAAGTGTCAGCTGGGTCGTTTAGCTGAATGTATTGTGACAATGTCTCCGAGAGAGCAGTCCTAGCCTCCAGTGAAGTGAGTAGGTAGGCCGGCATACGCCAAGGTCTTGGAGGAGCTCTGGCAATACATAGGCTCCAGGACCATTCCATCGGGGCATGATCAGACCACGTAATAGGGAGGATATTGATGGAGTCAGTATGCTGGAGTGTCCACTTATCCGACAAAATCATGTCTATTCTAGAGTAGGTGTTGTGGGCCATTGAGTGAAAGGTATATTCTCGAGCACCCGGACACTGCGCCCTCCAAATATCGTAAAGGTCATATTCCGCTAGTAGCTTACGGAAAGCAGTAGAGGGGCCAAGGGTAGGGTCAGGACCGGATGACCTCTGAGGCCTGGATTTATCAACCTTCGGGTCAAAAGTCAGATTAAAGTCTCCCAATAACACCAAGTGGCCCTTTCTGACTTTTTGTACCTCCTCACACAAGGCCTTCAGGAAGGGAATTTGACGAGAGTTTGGCGCATATAATGAAACTATAGTTATTGGCTTGTCCTCTAGGAGGCCTGTCAGGATGATGTACCTCCCCGACTTATCTTCTAGTTTTGAATGGAGATGGAAGTGTACACGGGCGCTAAAAAGGACAGCAACTCCATTTCTTTTAAAAGGGCCATTTGCAAAGTAACCTAACGGATATCTCGGGTCCCTCAACTGCGGTGGAGCATGGGAGGAGAAATGGGTTTCTTGGAGGGCCACAACGTCTGCTTTTTGTTTATGGAATGTGGTGAGCGCTAGGCGCCGTTTGTTAGGGGAGTTAAGACCTTTAGTGTTTAAGGTATAGAACTTAACCATATTCTAAAGGGTCATGGTGATACGATAGACAGAACGAGAGTAAGTATTGCACTAGAAATTTAGTTCTGGAGTGACTGGGAGGAAGAAGGGGGGGATTAAAAGGGAGGGGAAAAAGGGAACAAGGGGAATAGTGGGATGGACTGACCCGAGGAACTGGGTCAGAGTATTTGCCACATGGGTAAGAGTGTGGCAAATTGTTTAACATGTGGGGGGTAATTGGAACACATTCCCACCCGCGGAACACCCAAATATATAAAAAAAAAACAATAACAAACAAAAAACAACTTAAGAATAAGGAACAGCAAGAGGTATTATGCATAGCATTGTAACATTACGACAGCCTCAAAGATAGGTTTAGCACAAACTCTATGGGGTACAACCACCTCAGGGTCCCCATGGAAGCAGTCCACTGCTGACCCATCCCCCCCGCTAGAGGACCAGCTTCCCGCGAACGGGCGGGCCACTACCAGGGGTAACTGCCCCTGGGCACAGGACTAAGCTTCTACCTCCACGGGCATCCCGGCAGCCACACCCTAGACTCACGAGACTCGAGAAAACATATCTAAGTTAAACGGAATTGCTGATATTACTTATAGTTATACTTATCAAATCAGGATTAGGTCCCGTGAGATTTCAACATAGAAGATAGGAATACAACTCAGTCTCTGGAAACCTGGGACCATTCAGCCTGTGGAGGGGGCCTGGCTGCAGAAGATCCAGACGGTGTGGGGATACGCCACTCCTGCAACAGCTTGATGCCTGCCTCCACGGAGGAGATGACATAAGTAGAGTCTTCGTAGCGAACCAGCAATTTCACGGGGAAGCCCCATCTGTAGGTGATGTTGTTGGCCCTCAGGGCTGACGTGATTGATTGTAGACTTCGTCTTTGGTTGATGGTGGTAAGTGAGAGGTCCTGGAAAAGCTGAAGATCTCCGAGGGATGCCTCGTTGCTCGGATCCCGAACCGCTCTAAGGATCGCCTCTTTGACATGATAGAAGTGGACCCTGAGCAAAGTGTCTCTTGGGACATTCCCTGGAGCAGTGCGTGGACGCGGGAGACGGTGTATACGATCTATCAAAAAGTCATTAGCGTCCAATGATGGAAGAAGCCTGCTGAATAGGGAAACAGCATAGCTCTGAAGATCAGGATTTGCAATAGATTCCGGTATGCCCCTTATCTTAATGTTATTTCTGCGAGAGCGATCCTCCAGATCTGCGACCTTTTCTCTCAGAGACAGGACTTCGCTTTGTAGAGAGTTATGCGAAGAGCTAAGAGCGTTGTGTGAGGAATAGAGGTCGTTATGCGAAGAGACCAGTTCTCCCATCTTCGTCTCCAGATGGTCTGTTCGATCTCCCAGTTCTGTCACATCAGTTTTCAGACCACCGATCGCTGCCTTAACCTCAGAGGTCAGGTCCGCCCTTAGTGCAGTCAGCATCTGATGTAAGGCACGAACTGTTAGAGGTGCATCTTGAGCTGTATCAAGGCCCTGGTCAGGCAACGAAGTGCCCAGGGCGGAGGCTGCCGGCTCTGGTGTCTGTCGTGACGGAGACGAGCCTTTTGGTGTAGAAGGCGAGGTCGTTGTTGATTTCGGTTTTGGTTGAAATTTGATCGGAGGAGCCAAAGCAGTAGTAGTAGGTTTAAGCTTTTTAGGAGGCATGATTGCCTAGGCACAGCTTCAGGACCTCAAGATCTGTAGATAGATTTTGCGTAAATAGAATTTCAAAAGGGTACTCCGCGGGTGGGAAGGCGCTGTAACACTTCAAAATGCCTCCATTGGACTGCACAGCCCTGACAGGGTCACAGGGGGGAACATCTCTTAGCAAGGAAACTTCACTAGCCGGCTTGAGCTGTGCTCTGTCTGCAACCAGAGGGGAGAGATGGGCTTAAGTGGCTGTCCTATTGCCTCAGGCTTTGCCAGGCACTCCTTGGTGGTGTAGGAGAGAAGAGGGTGGGGAGACAGTTATCCGGATAGTGCTTTAGCCCTCAGCAGCCGCTGACCGGAAGTTCACCCCTCCGCCGACCGGAAGTTAGGGCCCCGGAGCTCTGGAGAGCTGACAGTGGCCCCCAGGGTTGGGAAAGGCTCCCCGAGTCTGCCACAGCCTGCTCCCACTCACCGCTTAATATCTCTGGCCAAGTTGGACAGGAACAGCCTGTCTCCGCTGCCGCTGCCGAAACCGGAAGTGCGGAGGCACGGGCACTTCCGGTTTTCGCGGGTCCTCGATCTGGAGGCTCTGGTGGCTCTGGTAAGTGTAGGGGGGTGCCAGGCGGCTGGGGAGGGTCCCCAGATGCAGGCAACAGCTCGTGCAGGATCCAGCCAGGCGGCGATGATCGCGCCAAATCCCCGCTCGCCGCGCTGAGCAGCGGGAGTCAGATAGGGGAAATTCTGTGGTGGCAGTTGGGCTCCAGTGAGCCTCTGGGCTTCGATGGTACTGCCCAGTGTATTTTGGGGGTCCAAAACTGCTGCTAAACCAACGGATTGTGAGGCCAAGGGAGAGCTCTGGAAGTTCCTGTCCTTCCAGTATGGCAGCCAAGCCACCATTCCTGATATTAGGTTTTAATGGGCAGGATATTGCTGTGGCCGTATTTTGCCCTTAAATAAATCAAAGAGAGGTGGAAACATTTGTGATACCTAGCATAAGGTATTTACAATAAAAATCTGAAACAGTATAGGGAGTTTCAGTTCATATCTATAGCAATACACATAGTCTCAAATCATCTCAAAGTTTAGTCTCAACAATGCTCACACTCCTTCGTAGCCACGTGTGATTATACTCACTAGACAGAAGATGTAATAGGACTCCTCATATATTGAAATTCGAAGGACACCACTGGACACTTCTCTTCACTTCTTTATCTTTCAGAAAAAAACTTTTTCCTCCTTTGCAACTTCTTTCCACGGACCTCTTGTGTTTCAAAATTGCCAGAATGTGTGATAAGACCTCAAATATCAATCAGGCAATGCCATTCAAATTCCACATGAAATAGGAAAACAAGGAATGAATTTGCTGTCTGATATTTTTTGGACGCTTCCTACCTTTTATTATTTGGTATGAACCTTATAATCATGAAAATTGTGTGGATTGTTTCTTGATTTTATTATGGAATTTGCAATGTGAGGTTAACAATAAAATAATTTATGTTTTTAACCTATAAATGGGACTACACTATAATCCTTTTTTCCTATTTAATGTGGAATTTGAATGACAATATTGCCTGATTGATATCTGAGCACTTATCACATATTCTGACAATTTTGAAACACAAGAGTTCGTTGGAATGAGGAACAAAGGAGGAAAAAGGGTTTTCTGGAAGATAAAGGAGTGAAAATAAGTGTCCAGCGGTGTCCTTGGAATTTCACTCTATTAGGAGTCCTATCGCATCTCCTGTCCAGTGAGTATAATCACATGTGGCTGTGAACATTGCTGAGACTACCAATTGAGATGATTTGAGACTATGTGTATTGCTATAGATATGAAATGTAGCCTTCTATACTGTTTCAATTTTTTTTTCTAAATAACATGTTGGTGTTATTTATGCTAGGTAGCACCAAAGTTTCCACCTCTCTTTGATTTATTTATTGTGTATTTTGGCAGTTTTCTGGTGTTACAGCCTTGAGGGAGAAGGGGCAGCCCCCTAGCGGCGCACTTGTGGATTCTATGCACAGTCTATCTTTTGTTGCGTTTTGTTTTTAGTCTTATGGCAAGAATCTTATCTACCTTCTTTTTTATAAAACATTTTTTTTAACCATTTTAGGCTTTTAGCTGTATATTCAGAGAAGGAGATTCAGTTTGGGTTTAACCATACTAAGATTTTAAAAATTACCAGTGTAGAGTTTTTTATGTTGTAGTTCCAGAAGAAACTGAGGGCCCATATTAATTTTTTAATAAACATGTTTCTTTTGCATGTAACTATTGTTAATTTTGATTTACCAATGCACATTTTTGAAAACACATTTGAACTGCGCAAGTGATACCTGTATCACAATAAATTAATTGGACCATGAATTAAATTGGACATTTTTAATAAAACTTGAAACACATAATGTCTAATAGGACCAAAAAAAACATACAATACATGCAACATGTATAAAAATATTGGCAAAGTTGCTCTGTAACTTTACCACTAAAATCTGTGTTTCATAAACAACCAGCCAATTATTCCAGATATTGCTGGTATTATTCCAAGACCTCAATAAGTCCATTACAATATCGTCTTTTTCCATCCAATGTAAGGAATCTTTAACGGGTGTAGATGTGTAATGATGATAATATGGACATTTATCCTAGCATCAGCGGGAGGATTGGGTGTGAATGGAGTGTCCTATCCATACACCCCCAGAAGCTCTACCACAGAGGCAATGATGAATTAGTAATAGTCTGTTGGCAAAACACTCACCCTGGTGTCAGGAACTGTATAGATCTCTTCTGCTCACATGACTCTTCAGCGTGTTACCGACCTTCTGATGAAGAGGAAACTGAACTCTCTTCATGGTGCACACCAGAATCATTGTCTGGACAGGTAAACGTTAGTGATAAAAAGGTTCCTCTCTGGATCTATTCCTTAAGCCGCAACTACAAATGTATATACCGCTGCTGTTAGATTTCTTATACACAATCGGGATTAAGGGTGGTTGAAATATGACATCACACAGTCAGCCTTGCCTCGCGATGAATTTTTTCCGCCTCTTGCAGACTTTTCCAAGCAATATGGCTTATTCTCTAAACAGTTGTCTTTAAATAGAGATAGATGTTATTATCACCATGAGTGTGGGCAGCACAGTGGCTTAGTGGTTAGCACTTCTGCCTCACAGAACAGGGGTCACGAGTTCATTTCCCAACCATGGCCTTATCTGTGTGGAGTTTGTATGTTCTACCAGTGTTTGCGTGGGTTTCCTCCAGGTGCTCTGGTTTCCTCTCACACTTCAAAAACATACTGGTTAATTGGCTCCTATTAAATTGTCCTTAATCTCTCTTGATCTGTGTATATGTTAGGGGATTTAGATTGTAAGCTCCAATGGGGCATGGACAGATGTGAGTTCTCTGTGCAGCGCTGCAGAATTAGTGGAGCTATATAAATAAATAGATGATGATGATGAGTGGTATTGAAGTAAAATATTGGGAGGGAGGTTTCTCTCCTAGCTCACCAAAAATAAGATAGGAGGAAAAATAAACGCTTGCCAAAGTATATATAATTTTGGTGTAAAAAAAAGCTAGCATAATCTATTGGGGAATTATAATAATAACATCATATAAGTGCATTCTGATTAATAACACTGTAAACACTGACAATGCAATAAAGCCAACTAGTTATTTTAAGCAAAATATTCAAAAATGAGTGAGCTTGAATATTGATGGTATGATTAGCTCTATTATATACAGTATTGTAAAATACAATATATATTTTTTCTTAATAGGTCACCTGTAACTTTACGAAAGTAAGATAAATGAGAGTAAATCAAGATATTTGAAGCATAAACAAGATAGTTGAAAGGTTAAGCAATATCAAACAGTTTTAACTGTTCTCATTAAATGTTTTGTTTACTGGCCTGAATTAATCTTGCTTTATTCATATCAGTACATTGAGTCTCATAAGATAAGATGAATTTTCTGTAAATGGTCTGACCATAGAAGGTTCCCAGGGAAATCTGCTGAGATTAAAGAAGCATGGAGGTAACAATGCCTTAATTATTGCTGTAATGCATTTTAAACAAATTACAATTGCTTGGCTGATGTATTTTGTTATGTAGGAAACTGGGTATACAATTTTGTGCATTTATCACAGAGGGTGTTACTGCTCAGTTTGAGCTAGTATCTTAAAATTTACCTTTATAAATAATTCTCTGTACCCTTAAGTTTAAAATAAACTTTAGTGCTAGTTATGATCAGAAGCAAGAATAACATTTTAGCAAATTTCAATTAGTAACCATTTTGGAAACAAAGTCAAGTTTTAAAACTAGAAAAGAATCATGGTGACCTAATAGTCTTCAGAAGCATCAGGAAAAGTACCATATTATATATTTTAAGTTTGGGTTCCTGTCTTGATGGTTGAGGATTTGACATTTCTGGTCAGCATGGTTGATTCTTTTACTGGAGGCCGCTGAGATTTTGAGACAAAACTGTAAATGATGTTGGAATATGGAAGGTGGATGGTTCTGTAGGGAGTTCTGGTGGAGATAATCCTAATTTCCAAAGAAGTAGATGGGGTTTTGGTAATGTGGAAACTAATTTATTTTAATGCCAGATCATGATACGAAAGGGGAAGCCCCATCTATACCTGATATCATCATCTATCAGGATGAAAGTAAAAGTTTTGAGATCTTTTTATTTGGACAATGTATTTGAGGAAATATCTTGAAATATTCGTAGCAATTTTAAATTTAAATTTGCAAATCTTTCTTAAAACAATTTGTTTTGTGTTATGATAGCTAAACCGCAAAAATACATCCCTTGGTTGCAATGCATCTTGGAATCTTGGTCTAAGAGATGATCTTCTGGGGTAGAAGATGACAATTGAGAGAAAAGTCTCTTTAGAGATTGATCTAGAGATGAAATGTCAACATCCTTCAGGATTCCTTTGATGCACATAATGTTAATCTAGCTCTGTTTTCTTGGTCCTCTTATTGTTCTTGGTGGCACAATGGGCCTGATTCATTAAGGAAAGTAGATAATTAAAAAAAGAAAAAGTAACTTTGCACCTTGGCAAAACCATGATGCATTGGAGAGGAAGCTAAATGTTAAATGTAGATTTATAGTTGGGGTAGGACATTAACTTTAAATTTCAGTGAAAAAATAAAGCTATGAATTATTTATGTGCTACATAAAAAAACAGCCAGTATTTAACTTATGTGCAAAATAATGAACTAATATGCACCCCTTGCATTGTAACAGGGTTTTGTCCAGGAGAAAACAAACTCCTTTTTTTGCCTTACTTTGCTTAATGAATCAGGCCCAATATATTCTGTTTATGTTGAATGCTGAAAGAAAATGTATACTTATGAAATTAGTATATAGTATATACAAGGCTATTTTCCTCTCTAATTTATCAGTTCTTTACCCGAATGACACCATCTCAAATTTGTGGAAGTTGGAATTTGAAGATTGATAGAAAACAGGTTATTAGTCTTATTCTTTATGGTCTGAACTCTTTTTGGTTTGGGGGATTCATGTCTGTCCAGTATGGGTACAGATAATGGTTTATTTCAAAAATATTGGGTCAGTTTCTCACCTTCTGAATTCTACCATTTTGACATCTTTAAAAATATCTTGGTACAGGGTAGCACTAATAAATGTGAGTGAGGAGATGCAAATATCCAGAGCTGGATTAAGGCTCTGGAAGGCCCCTATGATGTAATATGGTTATAATTTTAGCCAAATGTTAGAGAAATACAGAGGCAATTGTGCACTACCATTAGGTGCACACAGCGCTGCCTCCACAAGCTTTATAGTGTGAAGCAAGACATACCTCCTAACTGTCCTTGCAGTCGGATCAAATCCTGACTAAGCGAGACAGTTACCGAAATTCAGGACAACCCATCAGATTCAGGACATTTGGTAGACTGTCCTGCTCTATCCTACCTGTTCATTTCAAATTCACTACTGGGGTTAAATGTATCAATGTCCGGATTCTTCAACTCCAGCGTGTTCAGCGTCTTCGGCGATTAAATTTAAAGCGGCGCTGCATTGTAAAGGGAAACTTCCCTTTACAATGCAGTGCCGCTTTAAATTTAATCGCCGAAGACGCTGAACACGCCAGAGTTGACGAATCCGGACATTGATACATTTACCCCCTGGTGGTGTCTTTACCTCTGTTGCTGCTTGTTGTCACGATTTGCACTCTGCAGCTGCTGACTGCAGTGACTTTATTGGATTTATTATGTATTCTACCACTGCCCACCAAAGGGGCCACTGTGCTACTTTGATCATTTTCCTTGATTACTGAGAGTTGTGTCACCTGCATGAGGCCTATATAAACCTGCCTGCTTCATACGGTCTGGGCCAGATCAACAGGTCATTCCTATGAGCATTCCCTGTGCTCAGCTTCTGCCTGCTAGCTGGACTCCTGCATGTTTCTCCATTGAATTCACTACTGCTGTTATCTGCTATCTGGACTCCTGCATGTTTCTCCATTGAATTCACTACTGCTGTTGTCTGCTATCTGGACTCCTGCAAATTACTTCATTGTATTCTCTACTGCTGTTACCTGCTACTGGACTTCTGCATCTTCAACCATTATACCTGGTACTTATAGTTCCACGCTGCCTGTTGAAATCTACTATTGCAGTTACCTGTTGTTTCTCATCTGCACATTGAACTGTCTCGTGAGTTACCTTGTCATCTGTGTTTGTTAATAAACTCATTATAACCACTTATCCCCTCTCCGTGGTCATACCTGGAAAATTCCTGACACTTGTCAGGTGGCAAAAATGGGTACTTGAAAATCAGAAAACTCCAATCAGTCCTGGCGTTAAATCAATAGCACCCATGTTTAATAATTAGGTATCCCTCCAGGCCCAACATTAAAATAATAGTATTCACATTTGATAAATAGATCTATTTTTCATCAACCAGCCACACTATTAAATTAAATGGCCCCATCAATAAATAAATTGCCCCACCATTACCCCATAAATAAATTAGTACCCATTAAAAATTAGACCCAACCTACACTCCACCATAAAATTTGTATCCTACCACCCACCAACATTATATTAAAACCCCCTCACTTTCCTCACACATTATATTAAGACCCCTCTACCTTCCCTCACATGTTACATTAACATACAACCTTTCCCTCACACATTATATTAACATATCTCCCCTCCCCCCCCTTTCTTCTTACTAATCTTGTTCCATCTCTCTTTCTGCATTACATTCATGGGACAGCACTTGTCACATGGTGTGTGTCCCATGTAACATTTGCCTATTGCAGGGATAGGAGGAGGCAATCACACTTAGGTGAAGGGAGAGCAGGACAGATCATAAGATATGGGACCATATGAAGGAAGTTGGCTGGTCTAGAGAAGAAGGGGTCAGCCACCTAGTACTACACTCTCTCCCCACAGGCACCTGGTTCGGGGGTGCCCTTGACAGCCCTTAACCCAACTTTCCAAATATGCTAAATTGATTGCGAGGAAAGGAGAGAATGAGTAGTAATCACATTTTCTGAATGGTTGGCTCATCTTGTCAAGAAAAGTATGTGTCTGTTATTAGGATTCCTTTGAATCAGCCTGTAGCTGTTATGCAGGTTGTCATTGTCTGTTTATCATAGATTCCACTTCCAGCGTGTTAGATCTCTGGGGTCAAAGCTGTGTAGTTGAACCTCAATTTGATGTTAATATTTATAATCTGGACAGTAATAGCTGCTTGGATTCCAAATTGTCTGGTTGAGTGGCTACAGTGGGTAATTTAGATTGATAATATTAGGAATTCATAGCAAAAAGATAATCAAGAAAAGCCTGGTGAAAACACAGACTGTGAGGTAGTGCAGGGATGAGTCACAGGCAAAAGGCAATGCATGGAAATAACACAATCTTTAAGGTAATTTAGGTATAAAACACTGTCTCTGTAGAAATGCTGGTATAAAACAATCTTTGCAGCAATGCAGTAATGTACATAGTCTTCACTCCAAATGCCCAGCACAGTGGGCAATGCTAATTACCAAAGCTTGTGCATGAAGATATTGTATAGAAATATATGAATAGCACTCAAATATCAGGAACCAACAGACTGTAAATTGCATTTCCAGCTATCAGGAACCAGGAGACAATAGACAGCACAGCCAAATATAAAAAAACAGGAGACAATAGGTAGCATAACCAGGTATCAGAATCTAGGTAACTATTGAATGCAGAGTCAGAACTCAGTTGATACAGATACAGGAACCAAGATGCAAGCATGTAACGCGATCACTAGCAGTGAGTGTAGGACAGGTGATGGCTTAAAATGCAGTCTACCAATCAGCACCTAGAGGGAGACACAGCTGAACTGCATAGCAGATCTGAGAAACCAACAGATTGCAAGGCAGATGAAAACCAAGGGTAATTTGTCTAGTGGTATTTTGAGGTTAGAAGTCAACTGCCTTATAATGGTATGGGATTCCTACTTGTTGTTAAGTGATGAACCAGGGTCCTAATCTTGAGAATAGATTCCCAGCCTTTAGAAGGTCATACTAGGTTTTAATGTTTGTATTTTTTTATAGAGTAATATAGGTTTTCATAATCCTTTGTGTTTATTTGAAAGTCCAGATGGCCTTAATGGTTTTCAAAAGCTTTAGAAAATTTAATATTCTTCAGTAGCTTATAGTTGGTTACAGTTGGTTTCAGATGGACTTATCAAACTTTTCAATAGGTATTTTCCACTTTTTTTTCTGTGTGTCTTTATTTGGACGCCCAGGACTATAGATTCCAACCACGGCATGTGAAGTTGAGATAAGGCATGGGGACCATATAAAGGAACACATAAAAGCCCAGGGCCTTTATAGTCTCAATAGGTCTTAAATAAGTGTATATACTGTACATTTTTACTACAAAAAGTATCTGAATTAGCTTGATACCTCTCATTCAGATTTTTGCAGCCCTTGATTTATTTCAATAAGCCTTAGCCAGTTTTCAGGGGTCTTCTTTTAATATAAGGGGCCTTAATTGCATTTTTTAAATCTCGATAGGTGGTCTGTGTTTTTCTACAGAGGTTAGCCTCAAGACTCTGCTGATGTCAGAGAGCCTAATTTATATTTAATAGACCCCAGAAAGCCAGAGAGGAATTTAATATGCCTGTTTAAGCCACTGAGCAGCTCATTAGGAATTGATTATCTTAGTATGTGCTCTTAATAAAGGCTCAGTGCCCAGATAATTTCAGACTTTGTCTGCCGATGTCTGGCCAGTGTCCAGTTGCTGTTAAAGCTGCTATCAGTTAATGTAGCCCTGATAGTTTGCATTCGGACTAGCCAACTCAGAATGGCACCTTCAAGACTTCTGTGGCTGAATGTAGTCTCAACCAGCCTATTGTGGAGATCAGCTAAGTATTCTCTCAATGTGGAGAAGGAGAGCAAATTCACCACAAGGATTGTTCAGTGACTTAGATGTAAATGCAGGCTGGAACAAAGCTCTGAAGTATGATCTTTCTGCTCAAAATATTATAATTATTAGAGAAAACACAATAAGATATGTTTGCATTGCCAGGCCCCCATATTTATTACAATTTTACTGCTTTTTATGCTGGCTTGCATTAAAAGGAGATCTCACTGTAAGATCCCTTGTAGTTTCTTCTCCCTTTTAAGCATGTTTTGATAATTGTAAAATTATTAAGCAACCTTTTTTTCTTTTTGTAGTATTGTTTGGGAAGGTATCCATAGGATGTCTGATAATGTAATCGGGTAAGTTTTAGCTTCATATGGGCTCTATTACACATCTGGAGTGCTGGGGTACCTCACAGTAAGTCTTATTCTCAATTTAATATTTGTACATGTGACTCAATGTTGGTATTGTCATTGATTAGGATCATTGCACATTGTATATGGCATATTGTATGTGATATATGGTTCACACATATATTTCTGCTTATACTACTACTTTAGTGGCACATTTTTTGCTGTCTGAAATATAAGGACATATGGCGCCAGGACACATGGTGCCAAAAATCAGGAGACAAGGTAGAATTTTCATTAAGAACAAAGTTAGCAACATTGTGACAAAAGGAGTGTGATAACACTGTAACCATTCTGTTTCTCCTTTCTCACATATTGTGGATTATAGCAAGTACTTTTTATAGCACTTGCTTTTGTTCCCCAGATCAACAGACTACAACTGCATTGTCTAATTACATGTGGATAAGGGGACATTGTAGCTCATTGTAAATATGTATATTGTTTACTGTATATTGGTGATGTGGCAGTGAGGTTGTTATTCATTGTCCTTAAAGTGAAGCCAGGGGGGTTATTGGTAGGGATCAGGTTGCAACATACAGGTGAGGGGGAAAACTAATTAGTGCCTATTGTTCTCACAAAACTATCCAAACAGTCCATCTAGCAGGGGAGGTTCTGTGGAAGGACAGCTCATCTTTACTCCCCTCTCCAACCCCCCTTAGTCCAGCACTGACCAATGTTTAAAGGAGAGGTACTGGGGTTTGGCCAGAGGGAGGGGAAAGCTCTGTGGAAATTAGACCGTAGATATATTGAGCCACTCCAAGGGGGAGGGCACTTGTGGGTGGCCAGCCAGAGTGAAGTGGGGAGCATTGGGCCAAAAAATCCAGTATCTTCATAAACATGCTAATTAAATTAGCAAAAACATCAGGAGTAACAGGAAAAGGCTAAATATATCTGAATAGTGAATAGAGGTAATTGCATCATCATATAGCCCTAGTGTATGTGACCCAGATTAGGGTCACATCTTCCATCCATGTGCTTCTCTAAGAGCTGAAAGTACATGCTGCTTTCAGCTATTTGTCACTCTCATCCTTATGCCCATGATTACACTTAGATGGGGCACTTTCCTTCCATGTACTCATTAGTTTTGTATACACATGCACACACACTAGAGCAGATTCTTATGTAGTCAGATAGGCATGCCTGAATAAAAATTAGGGATATAATTTCTTCTACCTTTAGGAACAGGCTACAGATACTGGTTGATGATAGTTTTTGAGGAAAGTGAGGTGGAAATTTTTGATGAGGATGAGAGCATGAATATTTTGTGCAGATTCCCAGGACTTGTTGTGATGAAACTGGTTGATTTCACCTTAGTCATTATGAACCTCATTTTGCACAATATATGAATGAAAGAATTGGTACTTTTATAACCCTTTGGATACCACCCAGATTCACAAGGCACTGGGAAGGGAACACTGTTTCATTCCTTGTGTGCCAATAATTATAAAAGGCTGTAGGGGGATGTTGTTGCAGAAAGTCCATATGTGACAGTTGCATTTTTCCCTATGCCTCTTCCTTCTCTCCCAGACAGGAAGTTCAGAACAGCTGCTGCTTTATTTAACCTCCCATGCTTGCAAGGATTAACTATGGGAGGTTAACTTCATCTGGAGACTGATCTCCTTTGTTACAAGGATGTAGTACCTATTATTCTGTAAGGCTTCCCAGCAGACATCAATGTGTCTGCCCAGCAAGAGGTTGAAGGATTTGCAAATAATTAAGAGTGATTGGTTGTCAGTTCCCTACCAAGCTGGTAGAGGGTAACATGGCCAAGTGATCAGGATCACCAAATGGAAATCTCACTCTATAAGAAAGTGTCCAGAATTGACATCACTTAGGAAGATTATTTGTACAATGCCTAAACTCTTACTTCATACAATGCTCATGATAACTGTATTGCTGACATTAATCTAGCTGCATCATCCAGAGACTGTGTGAGTGAGGGTACTACCTAAGGGGTTAGTGACTCACATGGCTATTATTAAGTGTGTTTGTATATAGTGCTGTTATTGTCCTGCTTTATATTGTTATTTTTATACTGTTGTATCCCTTATATGAATATTACCTGTGTGATCTGTAGACTCAGGTATTGATGTTATAGTGTAAGCTACCCCATATCATAATACTTGTTTTCCGGCCTTTAGATTTTCAATTGGACTAAGTACTGAAAGTTACCACTCTTATTTCCAGGGTCCCCAGTAGACTTCACTTCCGACTGTTCTACACCTTCAATTATTTATACAGAATAAGATTGGGAGTAGAAGTAATTAGCAATGAGACATGAACAAAGGATATAGTATGATGAAATACTGTAGATGTAACTTAAAGGTCAACAGATTTTTTTGTTGAGTTAAAGTTAAAAGCTTTTAGTTTAGCTTCATAGAAGGGAGATTGTTATTCGAAAGTTGCACTGTGTGACCGACCTAGGTTTCCTCTTTCTCTTTTTTTAGTGCATCCTTATTTTTTTCTATATCCTTAATGATCATATGCTGTAGAGTCTTAATGTTTTCAGAAAAGAAAGAAAGTTAAATAATGGTAAAGTAATATATAGAGGTCCATAAGGGAGCCTCGAATGGTAGTTTGCATAATTGGAACAAAATAAGGATTCATTATTTGATCAATGGAGGGTATACTATAAAGCAAATGTTGTCAATGGTAATAAGGACACCGAAGGATCCTGACAGAAAGATTAAATATTGCCTTATAATTCAAGGTTTGGAAGTTTATCCTCTTCTAAATAATATTTATATTATTCAGATAAAATCTTCAATAATATATTATTTCTGAACTTGATCATTTTTTGAATATGCTGTGGTGTGAAGCAAGTTTATAGGACCAACTAATAAAGGAAAAAGAGACATGACAATTAAAAATAGTAATCAAGTGAGGATGGGCTAATGTAGGTTTAAAAATACTCTTTTAAGTCTGTTCATTCCATACAAATGGTTTGATTTTACTGTTGAGATTGGTAATAAGAAAACTGATTTGTTTCTGATGAATCTGCAATAAACGTTGATAATCCTTTAAATCTTTTAATCACCTCTTGATTAGTCCACAATGGTGTCACCTGGAAGACTGCATTAACCTCCTGTACAAACTCTGGAGGTAATTCACAAAGCATAATAAGTCCACTCCCCAACAAAAATGTAAACATCTACTCATCTGTGCATGTGTAGAGGAGCAGATGTTTGCACAGGCAGATATGATGAGTTGGGAGGACTAAAAATGGTATGGTGGTGCACTGGTGCACCTTATTTTGTACAGCAGTTCAGAAACACAATTGTATTTTGCAGAGTTAGATTATTAAAATTAGATGACATGTTCAGGGAGTTCCTTGCTGTGCCGACCATTCCCACTTTTCAAAGAAGCTAAATTCTGCACCATCGAAGAGTTGGCACTATTCCTCGTCATAGCCTTTTAATGGGATCTGTTCTGCACTTTGTAGGAGAAGCAATTTTGTGCCTTATAAAGAAAGTCCCTATGCACAGTACACTATTTAAAGTAAAAATAAAAAACTACAAAAATAAGCAGTGCCTGCCCCCCCTCACCAAAAAAAACGAAAAATTCCTTCAGTGCTGTACATCCTGAGCTGGTTCCCAGTTTAACAAGTCCCCCTGATTAGGCACGACAGTACCTCTAAGGGTAGACACAAAGGATATGCCCTCCATGAGGCTAAATGAGCTCCAGAGCTCTTTCCAACCACCTGGGTTGTGGGGGGCTGGGTAAATGGGAAAGATGGACATCTGGAGATGATCCTTGGCCACTAATTTGGTCCCAGTGTAAAGGACAGGGGTCCCCAATACTCTTTTCAATTATATAAAAAATGTTTTTATAAAACACACACAATTTCCAAGTAAACCTCACTTGACCACATTAGTAGTCAATCTTATATATTTAAAGCATTACTAACTTTTTCTATGTATATATGTCTGTTCCTTAGTTTTATTATTATTATTATTATTATTATTATTATTATTATTGTTATTATTAAAAATATTTATTTCTAAGGCACCATAGATTCCATAACATCAGATACAGAAGCAAGTAACAAATAGATGAGGTTATACACTTAAGTAGAACAGATGAGTGTGAGCAATGCTATAGGCATGCACACAGAGTGCAGAAAAATACACGACACAGTTGTACAAGGGAGTCAGACAGCAGACATGCATGGGACAATAGGCAGAGAGGATCCTGCCTATTAGAGCATACATTCTAGAGGGAGGGGTGGTGAGATACAGTAGGACTCAACAGGGTGAAAATGGAGATAGCAGGCGAAGGAAGAGGTGGTTAAGGATGAGATAGCCAAGAGGTAGTAGGGTAGACAAGCTTTAAAAGTTGAGTTTTGAGTGAGCATTTGAAGAACTGAATGTTGGAGGGTGAGTCGAGTGAGTGGGGGTAGGGCATTCCAAAGCTTGGGGGCAGCGTGGCAAAAGTCTTGGAGGTGAGCATGGTAGGAGGTAATGAGAGGTGAGTTGAGGTGAAGGTCAGAGGCAGAGCAGAGTGGCCATGTGCAGGGCCTGATCAGCCAATAGGCTGACCAGGCTGAAGCCTGGGGCGCTGGGTCCTGGGGGGTGCAGTGCCGGGCACAATAAGATTTCGTTTTTATATTTTAATTATTTTTTAATTAACTTCCTGCAGTAGGTTGATGATTGGGGGGGGGGGGGTGTAATGCATTGCCTGTAATGGGGTGATCAATTTGCCCTGGGGGGGTTAATGAATTGACTGCAGTGGGTTGAAGAATTGTGGGGGGGGGGGCAATGTATTGGCTGCAACAGATTGATGAATTTACCTAGGGGGGGGTATTTCTGAGTTACCAGCAACCGTTGAATAATTAGCTAGCGGTGGTGGGCGGGTGTTAATGGATTGGCTATGGAGGGTTAATGGATTGGTTAAAGTGAGGTGATTAATTGGCTGGGGGGGTGGGTGAGCAAATGAGTGGTTGGGTGGGTGAAGATATGGATGGGGTGTCAAACTTTCTGGTGAGGGTTTACAAAAATGGCTGGGTTAGGTGATGAAATAGCTTGTGGGGGACATGTTCTCTGTATTGTGTGGCTGTGACGTGGATGCTCTCTGTAGTCTCAGCGGTCACTCACTAGAATGTTAAATACTTGACAGATGGGGCTGGTAGATGTTAGTATATGAATATAAATAATTTTTATATATTTTATTGTCTATATGTGCCTGTACTAGGGGGTTGATTTATTTGGTCATAATGGAGTGTTGTGTTTATATCATTCAGGGTTTGTTAACATTTTTCACTATAATAAAATTTTTGCACATTTTCAATACAGGACTCCAAGTTTCCAGAATCCAGCCAACTAGCAACAACGCTCCAAGAACAAGCAAGAAAAAACATCAAGTAGTCTACGCTGCAAGATCAGGTAAGGGAGAACGGAGCAATTTGTCAAAATTTCACTGCGGAATCTTACTGTAATAATATTTTAATATGTTTTCAGAATTAATTGTATTTTATGTAGTAATTTAAATTTTACAATTTTGTGTGTGATGTGTATATATATGTATGTGTGTGTGTGTGTATATATATATATATATATATATATATAAATATATATATATATATATATGCACAGTGGCCATGCCGCCACTTCCACTGTCTTCAGTGTAAAACTTTCCTGAATTTCCACTTTAACCACAGTTTATAAATGGGTGGCGGGCGGGCGGGCAGATGTTCAGGGGTGGGTTATGGGGGGCGGCAACCGGTGTATTAGCCTAGGGTGGCTGGAACCCTTAATCAGGCCCTGGCCGTGTGGGTATGTAACTCGAGAAAAGGTCAGAGATTTAAGTGGGAGAAGTGTTGGTGAGGGCTTTGTAAGTGAAGGTAAGGAGCTTGAACGGAATTCTGAAATGGATAGAAAGCCATTGAAAGGATTTACACAAAAGAGTAGCAGAAGATGAGTGACAAGAGAGGAAGATGAGCCTAGCCACAGCATTCTGGATGGATTGAAGGTCAGAAAAGTGAGAGACAGGAAGGCCAGTGAGAAGGAGGTTGCAATAGTTCCCACAAGAAATGATGACTGATTGGGCTAGGATTTTTGTTGCTCCTGAGAGAGGAAGGGATGGATTTCCGTGATGTTACGGGGAGGAAGTGGTAGTATTTGGTGAGGACAAAACTTGCTTTTAAACAAGTTGCAGTTTTAAATTTGCTCAGCAACATTACCAAATATCGTCGATTTGCCATTTACCTCCAGGTATCATCGTACACAGTGATTTTTGCACCTTTAGTCCTTACTTTGAATGGCACTGCTTGTCCACATATCTGTTTTTAAGGGGATAACTGGTACAATGGCATTCTCAAGGGACACTATAATTTTATATCTATTCTCTCTGTACTTCTGAGCAATAGCTGTTAAGAGAAAAACAATCAATATAGTAGCATAAACATATGACCTCAACTAATCTGAAAAAACATTATCAATTAATGACACATAGATCCAATGTTAACAATGTAATCATGGCTTAAGAGTTCTGCTGTGCAATAGGATGCTATCTGTCATATTTAGTTCATCTTGACAAGAATTGTTTCACTGTAAATTATTGTTTATAAATTGTAACCCCTTATTTGTAGTCAATATTTTATCTTAGTCATTTCTCCCTGTATTGAGATTCAGATTATTTTGGCCTGACAGAGCTACATATGCCTTGACATGTGTTATCTAGGTTGAAGTACAAATGTTTCCACATGCAAGAGGTAGATCTGTTTGCAATTTTACCAGGTGTGATAATATGTTAACTAGGTCATGTGGTGGTACTGTTGGGTGCCTTACGTCAACATAATCAACATCATCCTCATTAGTTTGTTCAAGCTTAACACATGTGTCATCACCATTTCCACCATCATCATCATCTCCACCATGATCCATGAAACCAACACAAACATTATATACTGCAGTATCTAATAATAATATTCATTCAGCTGTCACCACATTATTTTCAGCACAGAATGAGGTTGGGTAAGGAGGGACTACAAAATTGTTAATTTTCAACTGTGCAAAAGTCTACTGATGACAAATGGTTAAATATATACTGTGTGTGTCTGTGTTTGTGAATATACAGTCAGGTCCATAAATATTGGGACATCGACACAATTCTCATATTTTAGGCTCTATATGCCACCACAATGGATTTGAAATGAAACAAACAAGATGTGCTTTAACTGCAGACTTTCAGCTTTAATTTGAGGGAATTTACATCCAAATCAGGTGAACGGTGTAGGAATTACAATGGTTTCTATATGTGCCTCCCACTTTTTAAGGGACCAAAAGTAATGGGACAAATTAAACAATACCTACATCAAACTTTCACTTTTTAATACTTTGTTGCAAATCCTTTGCAGTCAATTACAGCCTGAAGTCTGGAAGGCATAGACATCACCAAACGCTGGGTTTCATCACTGGTGATGCTCTGCCAGGCCTCTATTGCAAACATCTCCAGTTCCTGCTTGTTCTTGGGGCATTTTCCCTTCAGTTTTGTCTTCATCAAGTGAAATGCATGCTCAATCGGATTCAGGTCAGGTGATTGACTTGGCCATTGCATAACATTCCACTTGTCGGCCTTAAAAAACTCTTTGGTTGCTTTTGCAGTATGCTTCGGGTCATTGTCCATCTGCACTGTGAAGCGCCATCCAATGAGTTTGGAAGCATTTGACTGAATATGAGCAGATAATATTGGCCGAAACACTTCAGAATTCATCCTGCTGCTTTTGTCAGCAGTCACATCCTCAATAAACACAAGGCAACCAGTTCCATTGGCAGCCATACATGCCCACGCCATGACACTACCACCACCATCACTGATGAGGTGGTATGTTTTGGATCATGAGCAGTTCCTTTCCTTCTCCATACTCTTCTCTTCTCATCACTCTGGTGCAGGTTGATCTCTGTCTCATCTGTCCAAAGGATGTTGTTCCAGAACTGTAATGGCTTTTTTAGATGTTGTTTGCCAAACTCTAATCTGGTCTTCCTGTTTTTGTGGCTCACAAATGGTTTACATCTTGTGGTGAACCCTCTATATTCACTCTTGTGAAGTCTTCTCATTGATTGTTGACTTTGAAACATATACACCTACCTCCTGGAGAGTGTTCTTGATTTGGCCAACTGTTGTGAAGGGGTTTTTCTTCACCAGGGAAACAATTCTTCTGTCATTCACCACAGTTGTTTTCTGTGGTCTTGCGGGTCTTTTGGTGTTGCTGAGCTCTCCGGTGCGTTGTTTATTTTAAGAATGTTCCAAACAGTTGATTTGGCCACACCTAATGTTTTTGCTATCTCTCTGATGGTTTTGGTTTGATTTTTCAGCCTAATGATGGCTTGCTTCACTGATAGTGACATCTCTTTGGATCTCATATTGAGAGTCGACAGCATCAGATTCCAAATGCAAATGTCACACCTAGAATCAACTCCAGAGCTTTTACCTGCTTAATTGATGATGAAAAAATGAGGGAATAGCCCACACATGTCCATGAAATAGGTTTTGAGTCGATTGTCCCATTACTTTTGGTCCCTTAAAAGGTGTGAGGCACATATAGAAACAGTTGTAATTCCTACACCGTTCACCTGATTTGGATGTAAATACCCTCAAATTAAATCTGAAAGTCTGCAGTTAAAGCAAATCTTGTTTGTTTAATTTCAAATCCATTGTGGTGGTGTATAGAGCCTAAAATATGAGAAATGTGAGAAATGTGTCGATGTATATATATAGCTGACATGTCTGGTGCCCACAGAGTGAACACCCAGCTACTGGCTTATACAAGAATGGTTGCCTAGCTGTCGTGCTAGAACCCTTGAAGTAAAGCAGCAGTAGTAACATATGGCCGGTTGGTACAGGGTTTCCCCCTCAAAAAAGTGTGCCACTTCCAAGAGGCTACCATCTTTTCTGAACCTCCTGGTCTTTGGTGTTGGGTTAATTAACTAACTAGATTGGGATATCAAGAGCAGCAAATTGTCACCCCAGTGATTCCAGTATAATGGTCAGGGGTCTCTAAAACACCACTAATCTAAAACAAATATACACAACTATAAAAAACTCTAATTAATTACATGGCTCCCCAAAACCCTTGTTCAACTTATTATTACATACAAAATATATTTCTTTATGCACAATAATCCTCATAGACCACATAAAAATACACAGCAAAGCCCCCAAAAATCACCATACAGAACCACTCACACTCTATGGCTGTTTGACGTGAAACGGATGTAATTTGGAGTCCCAGGGACTTTCCTTTTTCAGCCAGCCAGTTAGTATAGTGCTGGACAGCCAATGCCAAGCAGCATACCTAAGCATCATATTGGTATAAAGCACCATTTTAGGGGTTCCATTTGGACTATGATGCATCAAGAAAAGATTTTTATGTTTACAAAAGTAATTTTGGGAGGCCTTAATTAAATTAAGATTAGTTTTAAAATTGCGAGTGTCTTTTATTTTATGTTTTTGATCTTAATGGACAGGTATCCCATGAATTTCGTTATACTATAACTATTAGGCTTGCAAACTTATCATTCCTGGTGTCTCAATCTTCTTAATTACATTAACTCCACAGCCTATTCGGGATGGAAAGATACCCAGCACTATTCAGCACAATGTTGGAAGCCGCTGCCATTGAAAGCATGCTGTTTTTGTGCAGGCAGAACTGAATTGGGATCCTATTCTCACATCATTCCCTCCTTGAGATTGGATTTAATTGAAGAAGGGAGATCAGGAGCTGAAGGTAAGTGTGTTGCTCTCTCCAAGCATAAAGGCACCAGCAGAAGATTCAGAAGCAAGAAATGCATAGAGTGGTTTCAGGTTTGAACACTTGTGATGAATCAAATGGCACCAGAAATACCCAAATTATATGTGTCACTTCCAATTTCATTCTGAATATAACAAAACCAGATTCTCAACAGGCCATGATCAAATTACATTGCACTTATGGCAGCCAACCGATCGAGTAGTGAAACTATTCATAGTGTAGTCAATGTTCTGGCGTTAGGATCTAGAGTATGAAAGTTTCTTTGACACCAATCATTTAATTATCAATTAAAAAATACAAGTGGCATTGACTGCCACTAGTTTTTGACTGTTATGTAACTATTTAAGTTATGCAGATCTCTTCAAGAATTTTCAATGTAGACAGGTCACAACATGGTCCTAATGTTGTTCCTTCACAGCTCTATGCAAGCAACAGTTTGAAGGTCTTGAAAGGTGGAAGAAGGGAAATCTTTTCAAAAAAGGTGATCAATAAGGATTTGTGCACTATTTCTCTGTACTATTAATACCTTCTTTTCATTTAACCCACCACTTATTTTCTATTTATATTAATTTTGTAATACTTTATTTAGTTATATTATTTTATATTTTACATTTATTAAATTTAGCATTATACTGATAGCGGTATACTTCACGTTTGAAAGAGCCTTTCATTACAACCTTTTTTAAGAAGATAATAAAAATTGAATAGTAAGCATGATCTGCATCTGCAGGTAGACATGTTTTAGCACGATTAATTTAATAATAAATTAACATAAAAGCCTATTGGAGCAGCATGTGTCATGTAAACTGTCCGTAAAAGAAAAATTACTGGCACTTCTGTTTACACAGTGTAAAAATAGCTTAATAATACAAAATAAAGGATTTATAAATTATAGTTAATTGCTGTCAGCCAAATAGAAGCTCCCCGGAGTGGTGACACCTTTATTAACGGCCCTCTTGGGTTCACAGATGATGTGATCCATGGATTTTCTTTACTAACTTTCAGATACTAGCCTGGACAGTGACATCCCAGATATTATAGTGGTAGGCTTGGGTAACCTATAAGTATTCAGCTGTTGTCACACTGCAAGTCACAGAAACTGTATCCTGGAACTTACAGTTTCACAACAGCAAAAAAAAAATTTTCAATAAACGTTAACATATACCAAAATACTTGCTGCACCTTGTTCTAATAAGTATAGTAAACCAAAACCTTTGTTCTGAATATTCATCTGATTAATATGCTGCCTATTCTGATTGAAACCTCTGATCCTCTCTTGATGCAAACTAGTCCAATTGTGGGAGGAACTCCACCCC
The DNA here is from genome assembly GCF_038048845.1 of Mixophyes fleayi. Lineage (NCBI taxonomy): Eukaryota > Metazoa > Chordata > Amphibia > Anura > Limnodynastidae > Mixophyes > Mixophyes fleayi. The sequence continues at coordinate 117,142,405 of NC_134403.1, read as the reverse complement.
TTAAAAAAAATTTCATATTTATTATTTTGATTTGGCATAGTCCAGGGTAACAATAAAAATTAAGGTAAAAATATTATATAAAAGTTGCTGCTTCATTGGAAAATGGTTCCCAATTGTTTGGCTGCTACCTTTGGGAGTCCTACTTGTTTCTATCGCCATCATCATTTCAGGTTGACTTAGAAGAGCCCCTGCAATGTGCCCACTTGGGATCAGCCTGGAGTCTAATCAATTAGGGATCACCCCATATTCTAGATCACCACAAACTCTTCTCCGCCAGCATGAGTTACCGTATGGATATCTGTGGATTTCTATTAATTATGGTAAAAAAAATGTATCTCCATAGTAATAATAGAGCATTGAAGACCCTTTACATATTTCAGGGCTGGAGTTTGTTGAATTTAAGAGTGAATTTAAAAGTTTTTATAATTCTCATCTGTTAAAAATAACCAGCCCCGTATATGCTAGCCCTTGGTTTGATTAATATGATTAAAGGAAAACTAATGTTTGAGAACGCAATATCAAGGTTATATAAATACCCCATATTGTGGCCTCATTAATATACATGGCACCCACAGATAGCAGAGTCACTAGAATTGTATGTGCTTGGGTTGACTTGACTTTATAAGAGTACCATGTTCTTTTTTCTCCACATTATGGGCCTGATTCATTAAGAAAAGTAAGTTTGCACCTTGGCAAAACCATGTTGCATTGCAGGGGGATGCAAATTTAAAATGTGATGGCAGATTTATATTTGGGGTAGGGCATGTTTTAGATCAACTTCAAAATTCAGTGTACAAATAAGCTATCAAGTATTTGTGTGCTACATGAAAAAATTAGCCAGTATTTAATTTATGTGCAAAATAAAAAACTAATTTGCACCCCTTGCATTGCAACTTGGTTTTGTCCAGGAGAAAACGTAGTACATTGACTAATAAAAGGCATCTACTAAAGGTAACCCGGGTTTGGTTACCATGGTTATTAGCAAAAAAAGTCCTGTAGGAACCTCATGCAATGTGTTTCTGTGAAGAAAACCAGGTATTACGGTACAGAAACAATGCTCATTGAACGAAGACTATTACCTGAAACACACACGAAAACCAATAGAACATCATACTAATTGAATCTCCACCCATGAGGCTGGTGCTCACAAAATATTGTTTAGTTTTAGTTTAGAGACATGACAAATTGTTCCCTTTGCATGTATTAAAAGTTTGGGGTTTTATTCTTTACTCCTTTTACCAAGATAAAGAACTGTGAGAGTGGATGGCATTGCCTAGGTTTCTAGTTCAGGGACTTTTCATTTATATTTATGTAAAGCCCCTTTATGGCACATACCCAGTGATTGAATGTGTGGCCCAATACTATGATCCAGAGGAGACACCAGGAACAGTTGCTTAGTAGCATAAGCCAGGTAGGAGCTGTAGGAAGAGTGTAACAGCCAGGGACCCGTGACAGAGGGGAAGAGGTTCCAGGATCCCCAGGCAAATTTGGGAGGAGGCCCATGTTCTGCTGCCTCAATGGGCAAAAGAACATCATAACTGAGAGAATATTAGTGACAGGGGACAGATTTGAGGGAGAAATTACCTCAGAGCGCGGCTGCATATAAAGAGGGGAAAGAATCCCCAAGCTCAGAGAGCCACAAGAAGGGGAAGGAGTCCCCATAATAATAGTGGTGAGCCATGAGAGAAAAAAGGGAGGAACCCAATAAAGAAGGGGGGTCATTGCCAGAGCAGGGTGGAGCCAATCAATAGAGGCATCATTGAGGATCTGCCACATAGAGTCTCCTGGCCTGATTCATTAAGGAACACAAAACAAACATATTGTGCATTTGTTTTAAAAACGCATGCAAATCGGTCATGTGCATGTCCATATTCAACAAGGTGTGGTTGTAAAGATATGTCTCTTGTTGAATATGGATCTAGGTGTGCTCTGCTCTAACAGACAATACACTGCAGGGTATGTCCAATACATATGTGAAACATAAAGTAACATAGAGCTTGCAGAAAAAAAATATATATTAATGTCACCTGTTAATAATATAGTCATTAATGGCATGACATTAAAAAAAAAGATTTTTAACCTATTATAAACATTTCTTAGAATGTTATAAATATCTGCTGTACATAAATGCATTTTTTACAGTTGCTTCTGATTGCAAACACATTGTCTGTCATGAATCACTAGTAATCGGCACTTACACCTGACCTTTAACTGATGCAAGTGATATGACAAATAAACATTTATCTTAGTCATTGTCAAAACTTGAATTGCATGCTGCTGCATGTGTACAAGTTTGCATGGCCTTAGTGTACATTGACTATGTGCATATACCCAATCCCCTCCCTTGTGCCACCTCTGAAATAGTAGGTTGCAGTAAGGGTCCTTTGCCTTTGAAGATCAATTGGCTGCTGCGGTGTTTACTGGTGTTTGGTCCAGTCCTGGGCATGCGCAGAGCGATTTTACAGAAAATATGGCTCTGCATTTACATTCCCTAATCAATCAGGACCTCCATGTCTAAAGAGAGGAGAACATATCAAGACACCTCATGGAGAGGGTTGCTGCAGTGTTTAATGTAACACAAAGGGGCAGAGAGGACGGTATAGCCCAAGGGTTGTGTGAAAAACCTGCCTGCAAAAGGACACTAGTGAGTATGTCATATATACCAAACAAGGCTAAGAGTGCACAAGATGGAGAGGATGTCAGACCTGGGCAAATTTCTATGAGTGTGAGAATCTCAGGAGGGGAGAGAGAGCACAGTAAGCATGTGTTATAGCTCAAGGGATAAGACCACTGCAGAGGAGGGTTGATTAACGATGCTTGAATGAAAAAGGCGATATACATATTTAATTTAGTGTTATTTGCAATTCAGGTGTCATTCTGGAGTGAAGAGGCGTGTAAATAAAAAGTTTGTTTTGCAAAAAAGAGTCTGGTGCTCAACTTAATGAGATATCTGTTTGCACTGCCAGCCAAGTAATCACATCTGTGTCCCAACACCTTTAAATAGACTTTATTGAAAAACCTGCATACCAGGGGACCCTCTGGTCATCTATATGCACACCCAGGAGCTAGCCTTGGCTAGAGAAGGTGGTGCAATGCCCAACCATTGTCGCTTAACAATACAAACAGTGATAGAGTGTTGCATTAAATATGGCTTAAGTGTGAAATGTTAGCTTTTAAATAATGCTTTTTTTAAAGCTATATTTTTTTACACTTTTTTACTTTTTTACGATTTTCTTGGACAATTGTCCCTTTTGCTAGTCTATTAAAAATGCTCATCATATGTCAATTGACATCTCCATAACACACCTGACAATGAGATGATTGTGAGTCAAAGTAACAGTGTATTTATAGTAGAATGAACAAATGTTTCACTACTGAACATAATAAAGGATAAAGGGACACCTCTGTTTCCTTGGTCTCACACTCCTTCCTGACGTCCTTTATGTCGAAAATTTGGGGATCTTATCCAGCTGTATTCATCCAAAGAAATATATAAACAATTGTTATATCAAAATACCATAAATCAAATCCTCATTCGATCAGTATAGAATTTCGAACCATATATTAATTGTCCATTTTGATTGAAGATTCAGTTATAAAATATAAATATCCAGTGAAATTTCTCTAATTTATGATTGGATAAAAAATATTAAAGTATTTAACAAAAATCTAAAAATACTAATATTAATGCAAATTGCAATCCCTAAACAAGATCAGCGGTAATTAATTGTAAACGGCAAACACAAAGTACAAACGTACAATGCCTCAAATTTGAAAACATAAAATTGAGGTTCATTGACCCACCGGTAACACGTTCATCACCATCGAACCGGTGACATTTTTTTAGCATATTTACACAGCAGTATTCAATGCAGAGTCCTTTCCATTAACCAATATATAATGAAGGGCACATTCTAATTTAATCACATACCAGTTTTCAGTGATGCCAGTGGATCCCTAGATCTGATTTCAGTGGGTAGCTGGTAACTGAAGGTGTACATTTTTTTTGTGCTTAACCTTCCAAGACATGGATTTTAAGGGAATTGCACAACTGACCTAGTCACAGTCATAGACTGTGGCCTGGTAGTGTTTCACTTTAAGTCACAATTAACTGAAAATATTGAAAGACTCTTATTATGATAAATATGATATGATATTATGGAACATTTTCTGTTGGTTTAGGCCTATCACTAGAGAAGTATTATAGCTAAGTTTATTATTTTATTTTATTTGAGTTTATGTTTTGCATCTCACAAACCAACAGATGTCATGTAGTGATATATTACTCATTCTATTCAAATGTACATTATAGTGAAAGAATGTTTATTAGGGGGTTGAGTTTGGTTAGCTTTATTTTCTAAAAAATGTATTTTACTTGTATAGATTGGTTATATTTTCTTTTAAATCTGGGTTGGTGAATCTCAAAGTTCTAAATGTTTAGAATAAATTGAATACTGAGCACAAATGTTCTTTTTCTATATAGCAAGCCAATACAATTAACATTACTTCTGAAAGAATGAATGGACTGTTAATGGTGTGCCTATTACACTTTCTTCCAAGAAGGCAGATTAATCTCAAGTGTAGCTTCATTATTTTGCTGGTTTTATTCATGCTTATATGTGTGGTGAATGTTAATGAGAAAAATCTTGAATCAAAGACAGAAGCTGATTAAAAAGTACTTTTAAATTAGATGCAATTACTATGAGGTGTTTTCATCAGGTTCATGTTTGATTACCTAACCAAACAAAAGGGCAGCAGTTGTAAAGTATTTTCTGAAAATTATAAATGGATATAATTTTTGGAATTAATAAATAAAAATTACTAAGTCATTATATTTTTTGATTGCTGACTACAACAAAAATATTAAGAAATGAAATGAACCTGCCTTTAATCTATCTATCTATCTATCTATCTATCTATCTATCTATCTATCTATCTATCTATCTATCTATCTATTTATCTATCTATCTATCTTGCTATCTATCTATCTATCTTTCCAATTTTTGTTTTGTTTTTGGAAATGTTAAACCTCTAGTAAAATTAGATAAACCACATAAATGATCTCATTTTGTTTTGAGTCCCTCCATGTGAAATATTTATTTTTACTTAGTAACATGAAACATTAGATTGCAATATTCGGCACTATGGCACTACATAAAGTGCCTTTAATTTCAGTATGACTAATAATCATTCACACCAGCAAAATATATAATAAGTATTGTCATATCAGCTTGCTATCCAGTTCAAAATTGCTATCCTGCTGCTCTTACACATTATTGGAATGCCAATGCGCCATAATAATATACAAAGTGCTACTGCAGGGATAATTTTTCTCCTAAAAACTGTCCTAACTGGTGTGCATTCATACTTGTAAGTGTAAAAGATTACATTAAAACACAGAAAGAAACTGACAATAATAAGTCTGTAGAAAGGGAGAAGGAGTGAAACATTATGTTATATATAAGATAAAGTAAAAACATTTATGAAGTTCTTACCGGGATAAAGCTCTACTCCCTGCTGATTGTGGACTTTGTAATAGTAATATCATACTCCAGCCAGAGATGCTGCTGTACCTGGGATTTCTGCTTTTCCAGCGAGGAGGCACTTGATTAATCTTGCTACATTCCCCAGCAGCTAATAAGCTGCACTTGACTGGCCTTTAAATATCTGTTTCTCCTTTAAATAAGGGCCAGATACAATCAGCATTTGAAGTTTGAAGTGGAAATTTATAAGTGGGGGTATGGAAATCTAGACGTGCTTCATACTGGCACACTTTGATATAGATATATAGATAGATATATATATATATATATATATATATATATATATATATATATATAAAATGACCAGGGCTGCCAAGGGCGCTGGTACAACAACTTTATGGGCCCCCCTTATAGTTGGGTGTCATATAATTTGGGGCATGGATAGCAGGTGAAAAGTGCTAGACCACCCTCCTACACAAAAAAAAACTTAATTGTTGTGTACACCATTGACACAAGGGTGCAGTGCCCACTTGCCGGAGCATGACATATGTCCCAGCACTTATGACTTTCAGGACCTCTAACACCATAGTGTAGTGTATAAAGAATGCAGTGTGTACATAAAGAGTTCACAGTCTTGGCCTGACCCTTAAATTGGGCAGAACAGTCACCAAAAAATGTGATTGTCCCACTAGAATCACAACATTTCAGAGACTGTCCTGCACTCTCCTACCTGCTCGTGTCACTTTCACCACCTGTGGCTGCTGGTTTCTTTAGTTGTGGCTTGTCTGGATCCTGGAGCATTAAATTAATAGTATTTACATTTCATAAATATACCTATTTACCGCAACCATCACTGCCATTAAATAATTCATAGTCACATTTAATAAAGAGACCCCATTCTCCCCAAACTCACCCCCCACATTCAAAAGACCCCAAACCACCCCATCTTAAATTAATAGTCCCCACTATTAAATTGCCCCACCATCACCCCACAAACAAAATTGCACCCATTTATTAGCCACTACCTACCTCACACACACTACTTTGCCACAAGCTCCCTGTTCCATTACACACACATTACTGTGCCCCTTTATCATCACCATGCTGTGCCTCCTTATGATCACACCGTGCCCCTTCAGCACAACCACGCTGTGCCCCCTTATGATCACACTGCACCCTCCATGCTGCTTTTCCCCTTTCACCTGGCCCCCCTTCATCACACTGTGCCTCTCACCCCCCTTCTTCATCACACTGTGCCTCTCTCTCCCCCCTCTTCATCACACTGTGCCTCTCTCTCCCACCCATTTTCCTCATACTGTGTCTCTCTCTCCCTCCTCTTAATCACACTGTGCCTCTCTCTCCCACCCATTTTCCTCATACTGTGTCTCTCTCTCCCCCTTCTTCATAACACTGTGCTTCTCCCTCCCCCTTCTTCATCACACTGTGCCTCTCACTCCCATCCATTTTTCTCACACTGTGTCTCTCTCTCTCCCCCTTCTTCATAACACTGTGCTTCTCTCTCCCCCCCTTCTTCATCACACTGTGCCCCCCCTTTCTTCATCGCACTGTGCCTCTCCCCCCTTCTTCATTACACTGTGCCTTTCTCCGCCTCTTTCTTCATCACACTGTGCCTCTTCCCCCATTCCTCATTGCACTTTGCCTCTCTCTCCTCCTTCTTCATCACACTGTGTCTTTCTCCCCCCTTCTCCATCACACTGTGCCTCCCCCATTTCTTCATCCTACTGTGCCTCTCTCCCTCCCTTCTTCATCATACTTTACCTCTCTCTCCTCCCCTTCTTCATCACACTGTGCCTCTCTCTCCCCAACTTTCTTCATCACACTGTGTCTCTCTCTCCTTCCTTCTTCATCACACTGTGCTTCTCTCTCCCCCTTTTTCTTCATCACACTATGCCTCTCTCCCCCTTCTTCAACACACTGTGCCTCTCCCCCCTTATTCATTACACTGTGCCTCTTTCCCCCCTTTTTCATCACACTGTGCCTCTCCCCTCTTTCTTTATCACACAGTGCCTCTCCCCCCATTTCTTCATCACACTGTGCCTCTCTACCCCCTGTCTCTCTGCTTTCCTCCCCTTGCCTCCCTTCCTTTACTTACCTTTCTATTAGTTTCTTTCATTTCTTTTCTTTTCTTCTGTCTTCTTGCTTCTTGCTGAGTCAGCTCTGCTTTGCTCCTCACTGAATGTCGAGCATGACTTGATGAAGTCATGCCCGACATTCAGTGTGAACGGAGCAGGGAAAAGGGACGCCAGCGCAGTGATCATGTGAGTATGTTTTCTTTTTCAGCTACCCTGCCCCCCTTCCCCCACCAACGAATGGAGACAGAAGCAAAGAAAATACAGGGTTAAAAAAAAAGTTTAAAATTTTTTGGGCATTGAGGGCATGGCATGTCCGGGCTTGGGTAAATAGTAACGCCCCCCCCATCCCTCTCGGCAGCCCTGCCAATGACTCATAAAGACCTGAAAGCACTTTGGTAAACATTCTGCACTACATAATAATTTCTCTTGTAAATTACTGGTACATTGTATTTATAAAAGGTCTTTCATGAAGGGAGAGTGTCACAGTGTTCTATTTGCTAGTTGCTATTTATTTTTGCAATCTTTTGCATGGCAAGTAATGAGGGGAGGATCACAATTTTATTCACATACTGCAGTATCTGCTGTCTACAAGAGGTCATACACTCCATGAAATATAATATGCAATAAACTGTATGAAACTATGAAACCATCAAAATCCAAAGACAAGGGCATCACTATTTTACTGGAAAATATAATTTTTATACTTTTTTTTACAGATATTATATAAATCATTTGTCTACATTATTTGGAATTCTAATCATGAGTGTTGCTTGCAGGGCCGGACCGGGACTAAAAATCAGCCCTGGCATTTAAAGTGCACAGGCCCACCTTTCGTCACTAGGACATCGTCAGTCCTATTGACAAAACGCGTAGGGTTCCAATGAGAGTCGAGATTGGTTGCCGGGACAACCGAACCCGGAAGTGACACGGAGTCTGACTGCGATACCTCTCACGAGCAGGAATATGCCTGCGTGACAAAGAAACCCTTATGTGCACTGAACTTTTCACTTAAATGTAAGTGAATTTTATCTTGTCACTATTAAAACATTTTATTGGACGATTACACTATTGGGGAATCGGTATTTGTCTTTTCTGTCTTCCAACTGCATATGAGTTACCCGGTGGAATTCGCATACATAAAGAGAACTCGTTTGGTGACTACTGCGGATCCCATTGAGATGATGTTGTGCTACTGAACTTTGGGACCTATAGCACAGAATATTGTGATTATGAACTTTCCAAACATTTGTTTTTATCAATGATGGCATATGCATGCTCAGGTATTGTTTGATACTTAGATTCCCGCTGACTCCATAATCCCTCCCTTTTTTGCGCCTTATCCCGATTTTCTGGCATATTATACGTATTTGTGGAAAGTTATAGGTATTTCCAAGGGTTTTTAGGCTGCATTCCCCATCCTTTCCTCGACCTTATAGGAGCGCAGGAGGGACTCTCTATTTATCTATTGGAACAGCTATAAATTAAATAGCATTAAAGTTTTATAAATAAAGCCATTTTTCACAACCAACCCCGGTAATTAATAATTCATATTCACATTTAATAAATAGCCCTCCTCCCCAAAATCATCCCCATATTCAATTGATAGCCCTAAACCACCCCAGCATAAAATTAAAGGTTCCTTCACATCGCCTTAAATAATTAGGCCCCACCTACACTCCACCATTAAATAGCCTACCTCCCACACTATATTAAGATCCTCCCTTCCCTCACATATTATATTAAAATACTGCGCACACACACATGCACACTATCTTAAAATATTGCACGCATGATATATTAAAATACTGCGCATGTGCACACACACGCACACTATAGCAACATGGGGCCACACACACACACAGTATAGCAACATGAGGCAACACACACATACACTATACAAACATGGGGCCACACACAAACACTGTAGCAACATGGCGCCACACATTACACTATAGCAACATGGGGCCACACACACACACACACACACACACACACTAAAGCAACATGGACACACAGACACACAGACACACACTTACCTTGTTACATCCGATCCAGCCATCCGCATGTCCGCCAGAGCAGCAGCATCTCCTTTCGTCGCGCTGCTCAGCGAACAGAGAGTCAGTGATGTACCGCCAATGCAAGTAATCACATGGGAAGACACCTGTCACGTGGTGCCGTCCCTTGTGACTACTTGCATAGGTGGCACGTCACTGAGTCTCTGTCCGCCGAGCAGGGAGGTGCTGCTGCTCGGGCGGGCATGCTGACCAGCCCATCTAGCCATTGGCCATTCTGGTATTTGCCAGAAGTGCCAGATGGCCAGTCCGGCCCTGGTTGCTTGCCATGATAATTTCAATTACATTAATGACAAATTAGTAGCTTGCTATGATCTATTGGCTGCTATGATAAATTTGCCAGTGTTTATTCCTGTCCAATCAGGAGGCAGTTAAATGTCTTAGTAATTTACCTTGGATGGGGAAAAGCGATTAAAGAGTATTTATCTTAGGTAACCAAGCATGACATGAGGCAAGTCTTCTCTTTCAAATTAAGGTGTTCTTATCATCAGCTCCAGGGTAAATTTTAAAATAAGTTACTATCTGGACCTTAAATCTTGCTCAATTGAGGTGTTCATAATTTCTCCTCAGTGCAATTAAAGAGTAATAAAATACAGTATGCTAGCCTCAACTTCATGTTGACTGATAAATATGAACATAAGTTGAAAAATTGGCACACATTTTAATCCTTTAAGCTTTAACTAATACTACAGTAATTCTAAAACTAAATTCCAGGACAAAACCTAACTTGAAACCTAAGCTCCAAATCTATCCCTAGCACTAAAGGGGAAAAATACCCCATATACATCAGAACTGACACCGATATCTTATGAAAACTCACTACACTGTAGTTTTGTGAAACAGTTACACATTAACCCTCTTGTATTGGGGTCAGAAAGTTTACTAAGGTCCTTAAGTAAAGATTCTCACACATGCTAAGATTTGGTTGTTTGGCACAGGCTACAACCACTTATCTATGGCCAAATTGGGGTTTTTCAGCTGTTCAGTGGGAGGGTGGACTAGATTACAAGTGTCCAACGTCTCCAGGTGTCCAATGACCATATACAAGTTGGAAAATCATTTTGAACTCACACACATGATTTCAAGCCAATGTAGAAAATTGTCAGTTTCAGCTATCGGTCTTGAGCCTATCTCTTGTAATATTGGTTCCTGACACACTATTCCCAATATGCAATCCTGAATTCTTGGTTTCTTGTTACCAGTATGCGATCCTAAATTCCTGTGAAATCATGAATTTCTGGCAACCTGTTCCCAGTATACAATCCTGAATGTTTAGCATTCTGTTTCCAGTGTATAATTGTGAGTTCCTGACACTCTGCTAGTCATGTGCAATCCAGAGTACCAAACATTCTGCTACTAGAGTGCAATCCCGAGTTCCCGAAACCTGCTATGAGAGTAGAATGCTTATATGACTCTCTAGCCTAAAGACTCCGAAACCATTGTAAATTCTTGTATGGTTTCAAGTTTAATAAATATTGAATTTTCTGAGAACCCTAAGCAAGAGGCTATATCAAACCCCAAGATTTTTGCAGGAGCTCAAGCAAAATTAATGAACTTTCTTCTTCAATGTGTACACAATGTCAGAGTTTTCTTCATGTTTAAAGGATGACACTCAGGAATGGGAGTGGAAGCACTTTTACGTAGGCAATGATTTTGAAATTTGCACCCCCTGTTCCTAGTCAGCTTGTTATCTTCAAAGGCATAAAACATATGCCTCCTAACAGGCATATCTATTCAGAATAGGCCCAATATTCAAAGGACACACCACATGTTTGTCTCAATGCCTTCTGTAAATCAGGAGCACTTTCACCCCATGATCTGCACCTTGTTAATAGCACATGATATTTTTTTTCTGCTTCTATTATATTATCTGGTGTGAAGTTTTAGTCCTCTTTCAATCTAAGTCCCAATAGTAAGTCATGTTCTTGTTATTTTAGCTTAATCTAACAATTTGTCATAGATACTGCAATATATTTCCAATAATGACATTTCATAATTTTACTCAGGCCCTTAAAATGAACACCTATAGGAATGTGAAAGGTAACTAAAAATTCATATAAGGATTTAAAACTGCAGAGATTTTGGACATTTACAATTAGCCTGCACAACCAAATTCAGCAGCATTTTCAAACAAGTAAAAAAAAAAAGGTTTCTGTGAAAGCGATGTTTTTGGTTACAATTAGAGCCAAATTTAAGACCTATGCTTTATTTGGGAATCCTTGCTCATTTAGTGGAAACCTCATGACTGTACCAGAATATTCAAATTATTGTTCCATCTAGTCAGTCAGTGATTTTTTGCAATAGCAATATTTTTGGTCTTTGTTTTATTTCACTTTTTCTGTTTAGGCAAGTTTGCTTAATATTATTAAGAATGACAGAACAATACATTGCTGGGTCACATAGCAAAATAAATGGTGTTCGGCGATGTGGATGATCCATCTGAATTCCCCACTCTGCCCTTTTAGGTATGTGCCCTGTTTAGATTTAATTGTGCAAGCTCTGAAATAATAGGGAGTGTGGACAATGGCAAAACCGCTTGTACCCACTATTAATGCTTGCACATTGCATTGTGTGCAGAGGGTAGGGCCCCTCTCACCTCTGGGCCCTGTGGCTAATGCATCCCAAGCAATGGTGGCAGTTTTGCCACTAATTATCACTAATATAACAAACAAAATGAAGAAATGGAAGATAGATGTGTTATCCATAATCCAGTGGGCAAAAAGGAATAAACAGATCATAGTAATTCTGTTATACCAAGTCAAAATCAATTGTAGGAATATGTGCATCTATTGCTATGTTGTCCTGAATTGGCAGCACTTTATAGTATGCTTACAACAGTCTGAGTGATGTTGATCAATAAATGCAACTACATGTACTAATACATGTGTAAACAGCAGTGAAATATACTCTTGTCTTAATAAACCTCTTACATCACTGGTCAACAAATATAATAGAGCTGTTTTTACTGTGAGCACTACACCAGTTTGCGTAGTGTATCTTGTGTGAAATTGCTCTGCAAATGACCAGAAAGAGGGTATATGCATATGCACACAAACATATTTGTGTGTGCAGCCACTTATATCAGCCAACACCTGGAAAGGCAGTGACCAAAGCTGTTTTACTTGTGGGTAGTCATGGACAGGCGAAATAGTGGATGACGGTCTAGTGAACCCCTTGAGATTAACTATTTGCAATTGCACAGCTACAGTTGATCAGTGCTTTCTTCATCCCAAAGAAATATATTATGGCTTTGTGTAAGTGATTAAGTAAAACTTTCTATTTATAAATGAAATTGCTTGTTTTTCCTTTGTGTTAAAGAGGTTTTTAAAGTTGTATTGAAGCCTAATAGCGAATGCATTTTTTGCACATAAAACAAAAAGATACAAACATAGGTGCAAGTGACACATAAGTTTTGGTGATGTGTGCCTGATGTAAATGGGGGGCAAATACTACTGGGGGAGACCTGCACATATCTATAAGAAGTGTACAGTTCAGCATATGGGCATTAATATGCTATTCACATCTGGCTTTTAGAGCATGAATTAAGCCCACTTTATGACCAACTCTGCATCATTCCCATTAACCGTTAACTACAGTGGCCACCGTATGACACTCCTCATCCATGCTATACAATGACCAAGTTAAAATCCTTTTTTTATGTGTATTCATTGTTGAACAATACTTACAAGTTCTCTATTGCATTCCACATTTACTTCATTAAATAAATCATTGTGATACACTGGTCCCAGAAACACAGCACAACACTGATGTGTGACAGGCTGACAGCTTTCTCTTCTCTCATAAAAAACATAAACAAAACTACCAAATTAAAATTTAATAAAAGGGTAATTAAGTAAAAAAAATAATTTTAATTGATTTGTAAAAAAAAAATATTTATTGTGTTATAAAGAATAATGCACATCCTATTATGAAATTATAGGGATAATAAAAGTCACCTTTGAGTTCAATGACCTATATTAAAGCGCTGATGCTTTTATATATCTTGGAAGTTCTACATGACTTGAAATACCCTCATAATACACAATACAGGTTGTATCCTTGCTTACGTGTTATTTTTTCCCCATAAAATGTCCTAACAATATAAACTTTTAATTTAATTTGTAGGAGAAATCATTGACACTTTCATGAACTTATTTGTTAGTCTGTTGATATGTTATTTTATTTTATTTACCAACTTTAGGATAAATGGTAAAGTGTGCCTAGAATTAACAGATCGTGAACCTCTGAAATGGCTGATTTAATGTTACATTTTTTTATGCATCATACATATTGTTTATGATACTTAGCATTTAGGCTGTTTAAAGCATTTTTACTGTATAGGCATTAAATTATTTTGAAGGAATATATTTTGTGTCAATGAAATACTTGTTTAAAACATTGCGATTTACGAAAAAGAATGTTTTGATATGAACAATTAACACAGTTTATTAAAAAATGCCTTCCAACAAACCAAGAAACAATTATGAGGATTGATATGATGGTTACACCTTTGTGACAAATTATTAAAAACTATCCATAAATCAGCGCTTCCCTCTTACCTGAGTGATCTGGAATAGAAGCTTTAAATAATTTTGTCCTATAGGGCTCCACATGTGTGTTCTGTGCCCATCCATCAAAATGAGCCCATGAGATTTAAAATGGAAGAAATCACAATGAGACATGGTATATAGCTTAAATGTTTTTATTATCAGTTCACAAATATAACATTATTAAGGCTTTTGAGAACTGTACTTCACAAATTGCAGGAATATAACAGTAATTTATAAATTAAACTCAAGTCAGTGAAAGTAGTCACAGTAATGCTAGGAACACACTGAAGAGTTTTCCGACCAATGTGTTATCAACAATGATTTTACCTACGACTGAAGTTCTTTTCGGTCGGTCAATTCATGCATACACACCGAACACGTTGTAAACGATTTTTGCAAGACCAAACATCCAGTCAGTGATTTCTGACAGGCATTATGGCGGCTCAAAAGATAGTGATTCCTTATACACTGAAACAATATATGGGCTTCCTGCAGAGATATGCCAAATAAATCTAAATAAAGGGCTGAACATCACCGGCAAAAAAATTCCACAAACTCAGATTCAGGAAAAGGAAACACGTCATCGTCATTCATTCTATAATCACAAAAAAGAAATGGTGATGCAGGAACTCCTAAATCAGATCAAGTATAAACATGGGAGGAAAAAAGGACAAAATTCCAAATCCAAAAAATGGTGGTCCAACTTAAAAAATAAAGAACAAAGGAGGCTTTTGTGAATCCATAAAAACATTTTAAAAAAGTGAGTATTAAAAGTGGTTATTAAACATGTTTAAGACACGTTAGTGAAGAGTGTGAGTAATTTATGCTAAAAAATAACGATAAGTATGAATAATAAAACTTTTACATGTATTTACAGAAGAATGCATGATGAAATGTGCTCTGTAGCTACTCAAAAAGTTAAAATGGAAGACACTATAGTGTCTATAAAACAAGAAATAACAGAGTTAGAAATATGAGCGGAATGTAAAGAAGGTAATTATGAATCCTTAGAAAGTAATACAACATAATGAGCACTTTGTTTCATTATAATTTAAAAACTGGCACCTATTTTACAGATACTATGGACCAGCATGGCAGAATGCATGATAAAACCCAAAAAGGACCCCTACATAAAGGGATTTCAAGCAAAGTTCAAGGAGAACAAATGCTAGTTGGCCCTCTAGTAGAAACAAACTTGTTTTATGTTTCTTCGATCAATGTAATAAAAATGTGTTTCCTTTCCTCATATAACTGCCATCATCATATCTGATAGACGTTCAGAAGGAGAGAAGGATTATGATTATTATTATTAACATTTATTTATATAGTGCCACTAATTCCGCAGCGTTATACAGAGAACTCACTCACATCAGTCGCTGCCCCATTGGGGCTTACAGTCTAAATTCCCTAACACAGACAGACACACACAGACTAGGGTCAATTTGTTAGCAGCCAATTAACCTACCAGTATGTGTTTGGAGTGTGGGAGGAAACCGGAGCACCTGGAGGAAACCCACGAAAACACGGGGAGAACATACCAACTCCTCACAAATAAGGCCATGTTTGGGAAGTGAACTCATGACCCCAGTGCGATAAGGCAGAAGTGCTAACCACTTAGCCACCGTGATGCCCCACACAGTAATATTTGTAGGTTAATGTAGCTTGGGCAAAACATTTGACTACCTCTCGATTGGATAGGGAGTCCAGATTAAAGCAACTTGAAAAAACATGTGACTAGAGACCATCATCCGCTATTTACACCTGTCCCTGACCACCCACAAGTGATACAGCTTTGATCTGAATCACACAAATCTGTTTGGGTACATATGCATACACTCACTTTCTGATCATTCGCAGAGTAATTTGACACAAAATACACTATGCAAACTGGTCTAGTACTCACAGTGCATCTGCCCCATTATCTTTGGTGACCAGTGATGTAAGATGTTGTCTGCGGGGCTGTTGCTCCTTTTCATCCTCTTCACTCCTTACCCTATGAATCACATGTAATACAGCATACTTACTGTAGCATGACATTCTGAGCTTGCTGGCAGTCTCCCAACTGTTCATTATTTGTTTTCTGGGTATTTTTGGTCCTCATCTTGGCTTGGCCATCCCTGCTCTATTCCTCAGTGCAGTGTATTGTCAAAGGGCATATTAGGGGAAAATCAATCCTGCCCTGTTAATAACAAATATTTTTCCACCTCTGCTTTTCTGGATTCTGAGATTGCTGAAAAAGTTACAGATTGGTACAGAGATTTGGAATCCCCAAACATTGCCTTGACCAACTCATTCTTTCTTACTGTATTTGATAGGAGATTTGTTCCAGGAGGTTCTGTTCAATTTCAGACCATTACACTTATTATCCAAGTGGGTGTTTTACATAAACAACATTTTTCCAGTGAAATTCTATCTTGAGGTTCTTTATGTTTTACCTATTGTCAAGTTTGCTCACGAAGGGATGAGTGAGATCCTGCTGTCTCAACTGGTATTGACTAGACTGCCCTAGAGGCACAGAGTCTAACAAGATATAAGGTATCCACCAGGAATTCCGCAAGGGAATACGGGCTTCAGCGGCTTCCATCCTGCAGGTCGCGGCCCTCCAGGGAAGTTCCCAGTGAGACAGGTGGAGAACAAAACTAGGCAGCTTAGATATAGATATATATATATATATATATATATATATATATATATATATATGTCAAATGGTGATAATAGGAATTACCACTTTAAGGTAGAGCATAGGTACAAAGTTCAATGAGGTGTTAAGTATACTGCAGGTGATGGGTCGCGGCTGTATACAGAGGAGTAGGAACCATCAGCAAAGTTCAAAAATGCAGACTGAATATGTAGCGAGCATTGGTCACAACAGTACCACTAAGGAGTGGAACATAACTACAAAGTTCAATGAAGTGTTGAGTATACTACAGATAAACAGATCAGCGGAATCCAGAGATGCAGCAATGATGAGCCACTGCTTACCACAGGGATGTGGAAAGAGTCAGCAGTAGTCAGTGGTGCAGGCAAAGTAGATAGCAGGCGTTGATCATAGCGATTACCATTGGTAAGTGGAACAGATGAACAGAGATCAACGGAGTCCAGATACACAGCAACCATGAGCCACAGCTTACCACAGGGATGTGGAACGAGTCAGCAATAGTCAGCGGTGCAGACAGAATGAATAGCGGGTGTTGATCATAGCAATTACCATGGGTAAGTGGAACAGGTGCACAGAGATCAGCGGAGTCCAGACACACAGCAACAATGAGCCACAGCTTACCACAGGAATATGGAATGAGTCAGCAGTAGTCAGCGGTGCAGACAGAGTGAATAGAGAGCCTTGATCATAGTGATTACCATGGGTAAGTGGAACAGTTGTGCAGAGATCAGCGGAATCCAGACACACAGCAATGATGAGCTACAGCTTACCACAGAGATGTGGAAAGAGTCAGCAGTAGTCAGCGGTGCGGACAGAGTGAATAGCGAGCCTTGATCATAACGATTACCATGGGTAAGTGGAACAGGTGCGCAGAGATCGGCGGAGTCCAGACACACAGCAACGATGAGCCACAGCTTACCACAGGGATGTGGAACGAGACAGCAGTAGTCAGCGGTGCAGACAGAGTGAATATCGGCAAGGTAATAACAGAAGGGGCATCTGAACGAGGCCAGGTGTAGACTTGAAGAACCAACAATAGGTGAAAGGAGGGGCCTTATAAAGAAGGACTGACCAATGGCAGAACTGACTAAAACACAGGTGAAATAATCACAGGTGCAAGCCGTGGCTGACAGCCTGTACTAAGACAAGAGGCTTAAAGTGATAGTCAGTGTTTTGAGGCTCTGGTGGAGATATAAAGAGGAAGTTGTGTTTTAGTTGAGGTTTTTTTATTTTTATTAAACTAATGTGGTATGAAAACGGGAGTTGTGTTTCATTTAACATTTTTTCTTTGTGGTACTACATGTCACAGCGGGCCCAGGGGATGGTGATACTGGTGGTTCTCCAAGTGTCAGCTGTAATGCCGGCCGACCCTATGTCTAACTTAGACTAGCCCCATATGTACATGATTATTAATATGACACAACTATCCCAATCTCCACTCTGAAACAGATTTACTCCTCTTGTTTAAGCTGTGCCCTCTTCCACTCAAAATGTAAGCTCTCTAATGAGCAGGGTCCTTTATACCCTTTATGTTCATGTCTGAGTGTCTTTTGTCTACCTTGTATGTCCCTGTTTTATGTATGTACTGTTTTCCCTACTGTACGGCGCTGCGGAGCACTGTGGCGCCTTAGAAATCTATGATAATAATAATAATTATTATTATTTATTAAAATAATAGTTTGTGGTTTATCTATAGTTACTATATGAATACATTTTTATTTTGATCTTGAGAACTGGATTATTTATATTTTTTATCATTTTGCTTTATTTGTAGTTTTAGTAGAATAAATGGGACAATATGGAATATTTGTGTATCAGAATATTTATTTTTAGTTTTCAATTAAAACTGATAACATTGGGCCTGATTCATTTGTGGTCTTCTGCGGAAGCTGTGAAGCATATTTTAAGAACAAACGAGGAGATAAGAAAGTCGCGATTCAACAAGGAACGGAAGTTAAGAGACACGTCCATCTTAAGTCATTTACGCAACGGAAAATAAGATGCAACGGATCTTAAGCAGTTAGTTCATCTTAAGATCCCCTTCTTAAGATCCGCTTCTTATTTAAAGATAAGAAGGTGTTATGTAACGGCAAATGTGGGAGGTGCAAATGATTTGTTTACAAATTGGAAAACACAATTGGAGTGTATTGTGCAGAACTGTTCTTATCTAATTATTCATTTTCACATTTACATATTTATATAACTTTGGACAAATGACTTTCAAGTGTTAAATGAGCTAAATCAACACACTTTTTTATTCACCTACATCAAAGATTGTGTAATGTGTTGGGGTTGAACTGGGACTATGAATGCAAATGCATCTCATAATAATTCGCTAGCATAAATCAACATGCATATTAAAAAAAATATTAGTATATTATAAAAAAAAAATCCGAAATGTGTAGCGTACTCTTCCATAATCGATATATATGACAGTACATACAACTTCCACGCAGAGAAAGGGCGTGAGTCAAGAATCAAACTCATGACTTTGGATGGTGAATTGGCTAACCACTAAGGCAACATTTAGTTGGAAAAAGAAAAACATTCTATAGACTAGACTAGAGAAGCACAACAATGCAGCATGCGTGCAACATATGTAAGAGCTAGATAATATTGCTTTAAACCAAAAATTAACATAATACTAGCACTCTTCCTTCCTACCATAGTGGTTTGTACTTCTGTTTCACAGCATTGGCGTCATGAGTTCAAATACCAAACATGGCCATAGCATCTGTGTGCAGCTTGTGGGCCTGAATCATTAAGAAAAACCGGCAGATGTCTTTAATTAGCAAGGGATAGTATTAGGATAGTATTTAGCAAATAAGGAAAGTAATGGTTTGTTTTCATGTAACACACAAATAATTGTTTGCTTGATTTTTACTCTGACGTTGAAACGTGATCTACTGCACGCTCTACCACAATGATAAATCTTTCATCATATTTTAGATGTATCTCCCCCAATTAAATTAAATTAAGATTCGCCCCTCAGAATGCTCATTCATTTTTTGAAAGTTTGAACTGTGCAAATTTCACCAAGAAATATGGAGACTTAAAGGCCACTTATCAATTTTGGTTTATTAAAGTTTCTTCTTTGCAGGTGATTATCCTGTTTCAAGTATTTTGTTGTCCCCTTAAGTAAAAAAACATATAACATATAAATATCGCTTCTGCATAGGTCTCTTTTTTGGAGAGGGAATTCCTCAGAACCTGATATGGAGAGAGCTGAGACCACAGCGAACATGACACCCCTAATTATGCAAGACTATTTTAATTTGACATTTATTAGGGGTAACAAGAGCAGGAAAATGTTTGAAGATTTAGCATAAAATGAAAATGTAAATATTATAAGTTCAATTTTTTCTGATGTCAATTAAACATTACATATATTACTCTAATGAATGATTCAGGTTAATATAATGTTCGTGCAACCATCAATCAAATACATTTTAGTAAAAGTCCAGGGATTTGGATGTCCAGCTTCATCTAATTAATAGACTTCTCTACATTAACTTTTTTGTAGTTATGCTAGACTGCACTAGTAACAGCTCATCACTTTACTGATATAATTATTATTTATATTATACTACTTACTGACAATTAGCTTCCTAACAAAGCGTCTGACTAGTATTTAAGCTTTCACTACTTTAAATGTGAATATAAAAAAATAACGTAAGTTATCACTTATTATCACCAAATATCTAACTTTCTAACTAAAATAACAGGCAACATATCACTAACTACTAAGTATTTACTAAACATCTAACTTACTGACTAAAATATCTGGCAAATTATCATTTACTGACAAGTTATCACTAAACATCTAACTTTCTGACTGAAATAACAGATAATTTATCATTACTGACAGGTTATCACTGATCGTCTATTTCTCTGTTTATCTTGCAAGTAATTTATTTTCGCTTTTATTAATGTATACTCCCTTATCTTTATCAAATCTTAAGTTTCAATGACCTCTGTCCCCTTATATTCGATTCCTAACCTTTCTCTCTATTTTCTGCTTCTTTCTCTATTCCCCACTAATTTCCTACACTTCCCTGTTGTAGTGTCCTCATTTTTCATTTGCTATAATAGGCACTTCTTCAGCCCACTTCACTCCTCCTACAGCCAATCAGCTGTCTTTTCTTTGCACTGTAATGGCTAAAGCTAGTTACTTCTGTTTGGCTTGCACAGTGCGAGTGGACGGAAATTCGCTGTTGCCATCTAAATATTGGGGTTGGGTTTAGTTCTACACCTCTGTACAGGGGAGGGCTGGCGGACTTTAGCCCGGGGGGCAAGCACACAGCACTGGCCCATAAGTAGCGGCCCATAATAAATATATATATATATATATATATATAGCTTTGTTTTTCTTTATTTTTTTACATACCTGGCTAATTATAATGGAATTTAATGTGATTTATCAAAATATAAAAGGCCTGTTTGCTTTAAAAACCTGATGTTTTTGCCAGCAAAAGGGCTTGTTTTTATATTGTCCTGGCCTAGAGCTGGATTAAGGTTCTGGGGTAACCCCTATGATGTCACATGGTTATCATTTTAGACAAGTACACAGGCAATATTGTGTGCACTACTGTTAGGTGCACACAGTTCTGCCTTCACGAACAGTACACGGTGAAGCGGGACATACCTACCAACTGTACTAAGCGGAACAATCACCCAAATTTGGGACTGTCCCACCAGATTCAGGACAATTGGCAGACTGTCCTGCTCTCTCCTACCTGTTCTTGTCACTGTCACCACTTGTGGCTGCTGGTTACTTTAGCTCATTTGCTGGGTGTGTGGATCCTGAAATATTGGAGGCCCTATTTGGAAAAAAATGGGTACATTAAATTTAGAAAACTCCAACCAGTCCCAGTGTTAAATCAATAGCACCCACATTTTATAATTAGGCCTCCCTCCAGCCACAACATTAAAATAATAATATTTACATTTGCTAAATAGATCTCTTTCTTTCCAACCAACCCTGACATTAGATAGCAAACACATTTAATATATAAACCCATTTCCCTGCCTCCAAACAGCCCCAGCAATAATTTAAATAGCATTTACATTTAACAAATATAACCATTTCCCACAACAATCACAGGCATTAAATAAAACATAATCACATATTAATAAATAGATCTAATTTTTCACAAACAATTTTCCCTCTTAAATTCAAAGGACCCACTATTAAATTAAATTAAATAGCCCCACCATCACCCCACAAATAAAATTGCACCCAATAATTAGCCCTCACCTGCACTCCTTGATTAAATTAATAGCCTACACCCAACATTATATTAAGACCCCCCTCCCTCTCACACACACATACATACATTCATATACTGGCCCCTTCTCACATACACATACATACATACATACATACATACATACATACATACATATACTGGCCCCTTCTCACATACATACATACATACATACATACATACACACACATACATACATACATACATACATACATACATACACTGACCCCCTCTCACATACACATACATACATACATACATACATACATACATACATACATATACTGGCCCCCTCTCACATACACATACATACATACATACATACATACATACATACATACATATACTGGCCCCCTCTCACATACACATACATACATACATACATACATACATACATACACACATTGGCCCCTTCTCACATACACATGCATACATATACTGGCCCCCTCCCACATACATACATACATACATACGTATGTATGTGTATGTGAGAGGGGGCCAGTATATATGTGTATACATCACATATACATATATGAGTATGTATGCATATGTATGTAATAAAGACATATCTGTAAACTGAATAGAAGTATAATATTAGAAGGTGAAAGTATAGATAGTGAATACAGGTAAAAATAAGTTACTTTTGGGCAAGATCTATCAGAATATGTTGCATATACATACACACATACACATACGCACACACACACACAAGCTGCATACATACTCATATACATGCCCCCCCACCCCCACCCCCGCGGCGCTCACCTGGTTCATCGCGCGGGATGTCTTTATCTCTTCTTGACACTTGAACGGACGGAGACCCGAGCCGCAGCTTGACTGGAGGAAGTGGCTGGCCGGGGGGAGTGGCCACAGGGCCCGGGTTAGAATACATCTTTTTTGGCCTGGCCCGGGTGCCATCTGCCCCCCTTGCCCCCCGGGCCAGCAAGCCTTTGTGTAGGAAACATATATGAGTGTGTATGTATTACAGAGGCGGGGGCAGGCTGGCCCGGGGGGCAGGGGGGCAGATGGCTTGCTTGTATAAAACTATTTATACTATAAAACACAGTTTAAGAGGTTAAAACAGACCACAGTGCCCC
Organism: Mixophyes fleayi; assembly: GCF_038048845.1. Taxonomy (NCBI): domain Eukaryota; kingdom Metazoa; phylum Chordata; class Amphibia; order Anura; family Limnodynastidae; genus Mixophyes; species Mixophyes fleayi. The sequence continues at coordinate 117,119,184 of NC_134403.1, read as the reverse complement.
ATCAACCTACAGACTGCCACAATTGCAAGAAAGTGTATTCCAATAATTTGAATTTAGTGCAGTATTCATATAATGTAAATGAATAAACAGGCAAATACCTAACTACTAATAAAGAATACATCTACGTATGTATGTATTGCTCAGTATTGTTTTATTACTATTTGTTCCCATTTGTAAAGTGCTATGGAATCTGCTGGCGCTATATAAATAAATGGTGATGATGATGATGATGAAAGAACGTACTTGCCTCAGAAACCAAGTATCACCAAATAAAATATGAATTGCAGCATAGTCTATAATCAGCAAAAAAGTTAATCAATACTACAGTGCAAAGTTTGGAATACATATTTATAGAGTAACAAGCCTAACTAGGGCTTATAACTGGTGTGTAGTTAAAAATAAAAGTCATGTTTTAAACCAAACTCAAACAAAATGTTGTAATCTCTAGTAACTAAGTAGATAAATGACAAAGGTGCCTTATCAAGTGTCATGTGGACAATTTTTCTCAAGAATGCAATGTTCTTAAAAAAACTATCCTTCTGAACAGTGAAATCACAAATGACCTTGACTAACAGAAGCAGCACAAATAAGAGTACACTCTGTGCCTGAAAATAACTAAATTACGCTTAGAACAAAATATATTGTACAATTATGCCTAATAAAACAAAACAATGATAGCTATGGTGCAATATTTATTCTAAATTTTATTGTTAATGCAACTATTGTGCCTCATCACTACCATATAAAAAGGGTGCAGTCGCTATATGGTCCATATCTAGGAAGCCCACTTGCCCTGTTAAAGAATAATGTGTATATGTGCTTTTTTTTCCCCACATCACACAGGGTTCCTCAAAAAAAATTATATAGGTCCACAAATGTCTAGTTATATCCCTGAAAACAGGACTGCTCCTGAAAATGTGCTCTTTCAACTCCTTTATTCCATTACAATAATCTTTATCCACATAAATTTTGCTTCTGCACTGGTCCACAAAATGCCCAACTCTTCCCCTATGCCTGTGTAAACAACTACTTTTCTATAATTGATGCCATATTGCTCAACCAACCTATGCACCCCCGGCAAAAATCTTCACATAATGGTACTCATTTAAAGTTAAGAGGAAAACCAGCTAAGAGGGCAAAGTTACAGATAGGCAAATATCAATATTATTTTTATGTACCGAGGAAAAATACCTTCTTTTGCATGCCGCACACAAATACTGAGCACTTTATTTATACACTGATTAGGATGAGCCCACTCCCAACTCTAAATCTCATGGTACAATTTAAATTTGCCCCTTCGCAGCACAATATAGTTATGCCAGGATGAACAGTGTCCCCTTCATGCTGGATTTACTCCTATCGCTAAATAAGACCCAATAAGCCCAATATTTTAAGTAAGAGATCTTCAGGTACTTTGAAAGGGCGCCTTGTTCACTGCAGCAGCTACCACTCTGAACAATTTACATAAATGAAGAACCAGCACACTGTCACAAGCTTACAAAGTTTTTGTATTTAGTACAATAATATCAAGGCATAACAAAGCACGTTTAGCAGCCTTCTATAAATATACCCAGTGATTAGAACATTGTACCCATATTTGATCAAAAGAACCAAGGTGATGATTAAAAAACAATAGGTGCAATCATTAAAATATATATTCTTTCCATTCTCACAAAGACTCATGAAGACAAAAAAACAAAAGAAGACATAAGAAGGGACACAAAACCACTTACACAAAGAACATAAACAAGCAGGGAAAAAAAATAAAAGTAAAAAACTTTGAAGAAATTAGATTACAGATAAAAAAATAACACATATTTATATTCATTATATTGTACTAATATCAGGTTAAATCTTACAAATTGAGAAGCGATGTAGCTGCAATGTCAACAGTGAAAATGTCTACACCAAAATGTCTACAGTCATAAGATCAACACAGTTAGAATGCTGACAGTTATAATTTCTAAATGTTCATAAAGTTGACACATCTAAATGTCAACATGTAAAATGTGTACAGTGTTGTAAAGTGGACAGTCAAAATGTCGATTTTGAAGTTGTTCAGGGCTCAATAGGTAAGAGTTAGTAATTTGTGTTGGATTCTGGAAGCCAGTGTAGGGATTGCAAAGTGGTGCAGCAGATGTGGTGCGGCAAGAGAGGAAGATCAGTCTTGCTATGGCATTTAAGATGAATTGAAATGGAGATAGATGTGTGAGGGGAGCATGAGCAGAAGGTGGGGATTGCACAGTGCCCAAGTTTGTGTGAGATATCATTAGCAGCCATGAGAAGGATCAGGGCAGGAAAGAAGACATGCATGAAGATTTGTGTGCGTGAAGTTTGTTTATGCTTGGGTGTGTGGCGGGTGCATGATACAAAACAGTTCATGAGTGCAGACTAACAAAGGGGTAAATAGTGACAGGAAATAATAATAGGGAAGGGAGAAAAAGGATTCTGGAGAGAGAAGAGATGTCTGGAGATAAGTGTGGTAAAAGTGTATGAGAGAAAGTAAATTGAGTAGGTGCATGGGGGAGTAATATGAGAACTGTGGATAAATATGAATTAGCAAAGGTAGATAATGAGAGACTGGAAAGGAGCAACTGATCCAAGTTGTGGAGGTCAATGGTGGATGTGGAAGCTACTTTACCACCTTCTGGCTGATATTAATATAGCTTACAATGAAATAACATCATGTCACCATCATGTGGTGGTTTGACAATGTGGTCCACCATTTCTCTTAATTTGTGGATTTGTTGCCTAACATTCCATAAATGTACAGTTACAGATTGAAAATATATACAAATTTGAACAAATCAAGGTGAACAGCATGTCTAAAGCTGTATTTAAAGCTACACTACCACTAAAAACAGTGACTTTTTTTGTTCACCTTTTTAAAATGGCTGCAGAATGGTCATATGATCTAGAGGACCAATGATAAACCATTATGACTGTGATTGTCCCTTCTCAATGATCTTCCTGCTCACAAACACTTCCAATACATCACACAGCCACAGTTATTTAGCCAGAGGTATAACTCCAACCATTATGCAAAGCTATAATGCTCTGCTTTACCACTTAGCTGGTACGGCAGCTTTAATCTGTGTATTAGTAAGTTTGCATTTTGCAAATTACTTCCAGAATACTAAGTAGAACTGGACTAGTGAACCTAATATTTGCTTAATCAAAGTTTGGGTTCTGACAATGTGGATATTCTTTTCCTTTAGTCCATTACTTTGGGACACAAATTTATTAAGTTTAGATCCAACAAACATATTTTTTAATTGACTTTGATTTTATTGTTATTTAATATAATAACAATATGCAAACTGGTAGAATTAGTCCAATTGCTGTCAATCAAATACAAGAAGACAATTACAATGCAATAGCCACCATACATTACCTTAATTTCATAACTACCATGTTGTTAGTTTATCACATATTATTCCAGTTCCATTAACCTATCTCAGTCTTTGTTTTGTATTTAATTTTGACTTCTGCAAGCACTACCATGAATATAAAACTGTTTGATTGCTGCACTCACATACACTCCCATCTACACTTCTATGCACTGTCTATGCACTGTGTGAGGGTTAATTGGATTGTAGGCAGTGGTCAAAGTAGGCTACTATAGGGGTATGCTATACTACCAATTATCTAACTGTCTTCATTGTAAACTATCAAATACCATTAACTTACATTTTCCATACCTCCATTTCTAAATTTCTCTACCGCCTCTACTAAATTTCCACTTCAACCACTGATTGTAAGGGTTAATTAAACAAATATATTTTTTAAATTTGTTGAAAACTATCTGCATGAATCTAAATAACAAAGACATGATTATGACTATTACCCAGTGGCTTTTAAACTTTCTCCCATTTTTGTGCAAAGCATAAAAATATTCTAATATGTCCATGCCCATTTGCATTCATATTTACATATGTGTGTGCATTACATTTTTTGTGATGCTGCTTCCTCCATTTCAGTGTGTTCAATGTGTGGTGCTCTGTTGTTGTGACATAATGGCACCTGTCTCCCTTCTTCTGGACAGGGTATTGCAAGCATCAGTGAAAAGAAAGATGAGACCCCCTCAATTGGGACAAGACGCAAGAATAATAGACACATTAAAGGGGAAATAATAAAGAAGCTAAATTAATAATTAACTACATTAAGATGAACAATCACTTAATCAAGTACCTTAAACATCACATTTATCCTTTTAAAATATAATGGTAACATTTAATTTATTAGTTTTGTGCTGTATTTTCGCAATCATTCCAATAGCCTAATCATTTCAATGCAGTTGTGTGCTACTTGTAGAGACTCCATTTGAAATGAATTGTTCATTTTGCCCCACATCAATGGAGATTCATTTAATCTCTATTTATATGTGATACAAGCAAGGAGTCCCCGGGACTCCGCCTTACATCCAGGCAGTCACATCACAGTTAGCATAGGATATTGCTAGCATTTGGTGTAGCAGCTAAGGGGAGTCCTGGTCGATTCAGCTCACAGTCATTCTGTGTTAGGGCTCTAAGCCTATGACTACATATCATTCTTTGTGGGGGGTTTTATGTTGAACAGTTTGCAAGAATATTTCCTTATGATTACAAATAGAACTCCTGTGGAATACAGGAATAAATTACCTTAGATTACAGATTAACAACATTTCCCATGAATTACTAGAAGAATTCCCCTGGATTTTTTTTCCTATTGAATGCAATCCTCTTATCTCCTGCAAACTACAAGAATCACCATTAATATTGCAAACCATATTCAACCTTTTCTGTACAAGTTAACTATGCTTGAGTGTTTATTACATAGGCTTTCACAAATACATAAATTAGTAATTAGTAAAAAATACTCTATATTTGATGCTTTTTTGTGTATACTATTGTATGTGATAATGTTTAACAAATACATTATATTGTTTCAGTGGAAGTCCTGAAATGTTTTACACCCTGTGGGATATAATTTTGGGAAATGTTATGTCATCACAAATAGAAAACACTGTTACTTCATGTTTTGTTCATTTTGTATATTTTCTCATAATGGGTACAGGCCTATCCATGTGATAAAGTGGACACTATCTCTGACAGCAAAATGTAACTTGAAGAGATTTGGATACCAATAGAAATCAATTAATTTGCATTCCACGTGATATGTAATATGTTAAAAATGCAGACTCTGGGAATGAAATAGAAATATCAATGTCTACATCACCCTCAAGCGTTTAAGAATGTAGAAAGGCAAAAAAAATGTTTTTTTTAAATACATTTGCATAAATGTATGCAGAAACAGGGTTAACATGGCATGATACATTACCTATACCACAAAGAGCATGAGATTCCTCAATAACAGAAATATTAATGGTGAGGTCTTTGAGATTATCATTATCACAAGTACCTTGGTCTTTTCTTGGCCTGTAACTTTCATTTATTCTGCACTACTTTCAAGCAGAAATGTGTGCAGTCATTTCAATAACAGGAGAGGGCATTATACTATTATTTATATAACTTTTATGTGTAAGGTGCCACAAATGGTCTGCATTGCCTTACATAAAATTTACAGACAGCAACGGTCCATAGTACATTACATTATATAATATTAGACTAAACAAAATAATAGAGAATTCCAGACAGATTACACAGATAACTTGATAATGCAGATCAAGGTATTTATGGGACAGTGAGTAAGAGTGAAGGTAATGTCCAACATAAAGGAGGCCAGAAAACGGGGCTAGGATTAAATATGTATTTTACCGGACAGTCATGGAAAAACAGCAGATTAATAAATTGTTTTTTTTATATACATTTGATTTTCTAGAACAATTATTCTGCCATAATTTATATAGGATATATTTGACTTTTAAATGGGTGTCTATATATATGGATTTATTACTACACCCCAGTGATGTCTCTTAGTTGTTTTTTGAAATAGAGATTTAGCAATAGCTCAATAGACAGCAGCAAAGTTTGTCTTAGTAAATAATGAAAAAAACAGAGTACTGGTGGTTTGCTAAATCCTATATTTCATTATTTGTCCTTGGACCTTTTTTTCAATGACAATGTTAGGTAAATGTGAACTACCACTTCTGTTGTTAGATAAACTGAGTTTCATGATTAGTTTTTTTTTCCATTCTGTATTTTGAATAAGCTAGGATTTATTCAAAGTAATCAACTAAATGTTTGAAATGTATTGTAGTCATGTTCAGTATTAATGCCATAAACATATAAAATATTAATGTGTCCCTAGAAACTATAGAAAATGTTACAAGTTATATAAAATAGTCAAATGTTATTACTACTCCAAGGTAGATTACTACTTTTCAGAAATAAAGGCTAATTTAAAGTGGGACGTACGTAATTTTGTGTAGCATATCTTGAGTGAAATCACTCTGCATATGCCCAGAAAATGGAGGCACGCATATATGGCTATGCAGATTTGTGCAAATTCTGGCATTTATGTCTCACTGAACCACGAGAGACAGGATGAGGGAGGGAAGGAATGTTCTAAGATTACCCGAGTACAGTAAAGGTGTACTCAAAATGAGCTGGACTTTACACAAAGTGTTGCTGTATTTCTCCTCTGAAGAAATTACTGTGTAGGTATGATGAAACGCGTCATGAAAAATCTGCACGCTGTTCCATTAAATTGGAAATTAATTCTATTTTCAATGACTGCCTGGGACCCTTAGAAAAAATCACTTTACAGAAAGCGTGCAAGGAGTTCTAATTATGCAATTACAGACATCAATCGGGTGAAGTGGCCCAAATATCCTTTGTATTCTGCACATATTTAAAGGAAACAAAACATCTTATTTGCCAACTGGAACAGTATCTATGACTTGCTGCAGCAAGCGGCCGGACGGATTAACTACATGTCAGGTAATTCAAGTTCTTTATTAATGTGCAATATCTGATTGTAAGTGGATTATTATATCCTATTTAAGTACTTTAGATCACTCATCACAAAAGGTGCACTTTTGGATTATATTGAAAGACTTTATTTTATCTATTTACATCAGCACGCCACGACTTTCCCTAAGAGTCTCTACATGTCATTTTCTTAGTTGAACTCTCATTAGTGATCTTAGAGATTACAAAATCAAATGTGTTCTTAAGTTTTATAATTTTTCAAAGCTATTGGAACAGCATTGTTATTACAATTTACACTTGTATTCGTTTTTATCATCTTTAGCTCACATTCCGTCTTTTTCTATATGTGTGTTATATGTGTATTTTTAAGATACTTTTTCATCTATTTAGATGTGATACTGTTTATATATAAATAAATTCTATTGAATATATCTTTTTATCATCGTGTTTGGCATGGTTATATTTTGATCAGTTGCAGCGCTGTAGTAATTCTATTCTTCATTTATAGTTTGCCTTTATTTAGTGGGGCCTTACACACCCCATATTACAGCTGGGCTACTGATCAAATTTAATAATTGATTTTTTTTCACTAGATTTTTATATTTTTATATATTCATTCTATCATTCAATTAGACAATTAGATCTTTTTCTTTGTTAGGATGTCACAGGGATACTGGGTTTTTATGTAAGAGATCGGAGAGACATAGTGAAAGTATGTTATGGTAAGACTTACTATTGTTAATTATATTTAACTGAATGCAAAGAAAAGCATAATAACTGTGTCTTTATTCCATTCTGTATTTATGAAACAATTGAACTTTCGTAAGTTGCTGTATGTAGGATTAGTGTACAGTCATGGCCAAAAGTTTTGAGAATGACACAAGTATTGGGTTTCACAAAGTTTGCTGCTTCAGTGTTTTTACACCTTTTTGTCAGATGTTTTTATGTTATACTGAAGTAATATTGCAAGCATTTCATAAGTGTCAAAGTCTTTTATTGACAATTACATTAAGTTTATGCAAAGAGTCAATATTTGCAGTGTTGACCCTTTTTTTTGAAGACCTCTGCAATTTGCCCTGGCATGCTGTCAATCAGCTTCTGGGCCGCATACTGATTAATGGCCACCCATTCTTGCTTAATCAATGCTTGGAGTTTATCAGAATTTGTGGGTTTTTGTTTGTCCACCCGCCTCTTGAGGATTGACCACAAGTTTTCAATGAGATTAAGGTTTGGGGAGTTTCCTGGCTATGGACCCAAAATTTCGATGTTTTAATTCCCGAGTTAATTAGTTATCACTTTTGCCTTATGGCAAGCTACTCCATCATGCTGGAAAATTCATTATTCATCATCAAACTGTTCTTGGATGGTTGGGAGAAGTTGCTCTTGGAGGATGTTTTTGGTGCCCTTCTTTATTCATGGCTGTGTTCTTAGGCAAAATTGTGAGTGAGCCCACCCCCTTGGCTGAGAAGCAACCCCACACATGAATGGTCTCAGGATGCTTTACTGTTGGCATGACACAGAACTGATGGTAGCGCTCACCTTTCCTTCTCCGGACAAGCATTTTTCCAGATGCCCCAAACAATCTGAAAGCGGATTCATCAGAGAAAATGACTTTACCCTAGTCCACAGTACCCTGTACCTTTTGCAGAATATCAGTCTGTCCCTGATGTTTTTTCTGGAGAAAAGTGGCTTTTTTTCTGGCCTTCTTGAGACCAGGCTATCTTCCAAAAGTCTTTGCCTCACTGTGCGTGCAGATGCACTAACACCTGCCTGCTGCCATTCCTGAGCAAGCTCTGCACTGGTAGTGCCCTGATCCCGCAGCTGAATAAACTGTAGGAAATGGTCCTGGCGCTTGCTGGATGTTTTTGGGCACCCTGAAGCCTTCTTCACAACTATTCAACCTTTCTCCTTGAAGTTCTTTATGATCTGATAAATGGTTGATTTAAGTGCAATCTTACTAGCAACAAAATCCTTACTTGTGAAGCCCTTTTTGTGACTGCACGTATTTCCTTGAAGGTAACCATGGTTAACAGAAGAAGAATAATGAATTCAAGCACCATCCTCCTTATAAAGCTTCCAGTCTGTTATTCTAATTCAATCAGCATGACAGAGAGATCTCCAGCCTTGTCCTCATCAATACTCTTACCTATGTTAACAAGAGAATCACTGACCTGATGTTAGCTGGTCCTTTTGTGGCAGGGCTGAAATGTAGTGGAAATTGTGTTTTTGGGATAAAGTTCATTGTCATGGCAAAGAGGGACTTTGAAATTTATTGTAATTCATCTGACCACTCTTCATGACATTCTGGAATATATGCATATTGCCATCATAAAAACTGAGGCAGCAGACTTTGTGAAAAATAATATTTGTGTCATTCTCAAAACTTCTGTCCATGACTGTACACAAAGGTGTGACTATTAAACATAAGTACAAGTATTTTAAAGTGCTGATATCAGTAATCACCAGTAGTAATGAAATTACATTATCATTACAACTAATGGTATACTACTTTTGGAAATTAATGGAGATTTTACTTTTAACTGCAGCCATCTCATAAGAAAATGTAAATCCCTCCAAAATTTTTCTATTATTTGTGAATGAAATGTCAGTCACAGATATAATCCTTCAAGTACTTCTGGAATTACTTTCACAGTGAGATAAAATAATACATTCACTCCAACGAAGAAGAGATAAAATAACTTGTGGTGAAAATTAATAAGAATCAAAATTTATATTAAAACAGGCCATTCTGCAGAAGTTTGAAGTTTCTTTAAGGTCATTTTTGAATTCTATTCTTGTTTTACCATTCTGCAATATGCACTATATTTTTGTATTCTTGTATTACAGAAGTCACAGTATATTCATTGAACTAGGATGCTTAACTAATTATGCTGTGTTAAATGCTGTGTGGAATTTAAAGCAAAATTCCATTGGTGAAGCATACAAACTTTCACGGGCAAATGTGAAATATGGTAAATCAGGTTGATATTTTATGGGGTATTGTTGAAAATTTTGCTAATCTCTACAACTCAGCAATTCACTAACTGCAGTTACTATAAAGCAACATGCATCCACTTCTCATCTCCATGAAAACGCATTTGCATTTGTTGCTTTCTGCAACAGAACTTAGATACAAAAGCATTCTAATGCATACAGATGGTGGCCCTGAAGAACATAATTACATGGAGAAATTTAGCTCTGCTTTTATTTTATTATTTTAATCTTATAAATACCTTTTCTAGGGCATTTCATGAATTCAGAATCAATCTTCTGACTTTATAGTTTCAGTCCTGCTAGTGGATATTCTGGTCTTGAATCCTGCCTGTCATGAATTTTAATGTTTTATGCTAGCTTTATGACCCTTGCCTGCTCTGAAAGATTCTCTTGTTCTGCTGTCTTGGCTTTGCTTTAGTTGACTTTGAGTTTTTTGTGATCTCGTCTTACACTGCAAGTAACTGTCATGTTAATTTCTGTCTTCCTTGCATCATTACTCTTAAATATGACACGTGTACAATAAAAACATTTTTATTTCATATTTTCCATTGTTTCAGAGATGTTTCTTACATGTGGGAAACAAGAGAGGGATAATTTAACCAACCTCTGAGGTACTAGATTTGCTCTTTGCAAGAGTTACAGTAAAGTTTCCAATAGTCGACTCTACCCTTTCACAATGTCACACAGCAATGGTGTCATTTATTTAAACGCATCTGCTGACCTATGTATTTCTCTCGGTTCAACATAAATGAGAACTTGGCATTTTTCAGTGGTTGGATAAAGTGGGATTAATTATATAAATGGTATGAATGCCTAAAGGCATTGGTCACAAATCATCTCATAAAAGGTCTCTCCCACTGTCAAGTCAGCCACAGGTAAAATGTAAGAGTTTATGTAAATGGAAACACTCTGTTGGTTGCAGATGAGTATTTTCTTTAAAGAAAAACTTGTTTATTCTGTTAAATTATTATAACTTATACTGTCTAGTAATGCCTCACTATTTTCACAGCTAAAACTATATCATAATGTAGCCAGATGGAACTCCAGATTATCAAAGTTTGCAGTCAGCAATGATGGTCTAGAAAAGTCAGTGCAGGACGAGAATGTCTTAATCTAGAAGGAAAGGACCACATGAGGACTGATAAAATAAGAAAGGTGCGAGCAGTAAATTTGCTTCCTAGTTAGGAATAGACTACTTTTAAAATAATGTGAGATGCAGGCTAAAGTAACCATTTTCACAAAAATAGCTCTTCCAGTGCTGGACAAAGTAAGTTTCCATGATTTGGCCAGATCCAAGACAAGCACCAATAATAGCATGGCTAACTTTGGTCTTATAGTGAATGCACAGGTGAAGTAATAGCTACCTCTTAATATGGAAGTTACTGATCCTTTCAGATCCAAAATGTTTACTTATTTTTTAGTCGTTTGAGGTACTTTCCAATTTTTTTTTCAGTCTTATGTTTCAAGCATAATGGGCCAACCATTCCTATGGTAGCAAATATGTTTGGTATACAGATCACAGGCTTCGTCAATTTAAAAGTAAATAATCAATGCGTAAACATACTTTATGTTCCCAATTGCCAACCTTTAGTTTTTAAAAAGTTGCACTGGATTTAACTTTCAATGGCTCTGTAGTAAGGGCAAAAAGCAAGGTATAAGTGCTATAGTAACCTCTCAGAGTGTCAGCGAAGAGTCCCTGAAAGCCTATTAGGTTGTCAAAAGCCTTATCTATGTCTAAACACATTCAATATATATCAAATGCTGCACATGCAAAATGATTAGTAACTCACGTAAAGTTTGTAACCTGGGTATAAACCCAACTTGATTGCCATATACAAGCTTTCCCAGGAATGCATTCAATCACTTGACTAATGTTGAAGCTAATATTTTGTCGCTTTTCCTGCTGTCGTGACTTTGCTTAATTGGCTTTGCGTTTTTTGTGATCCTGTCTTGCACAGCAAGTAACTGCCATGTTAATTTCTGTTATTTTATACGTAATGGGGGTCAGGTATTTGTACATAAGTCCAATGAAGACGCACCAAATGTGCTTTAACCTAGTGCACACTCGCAGTAAAAATATTTATGCCTCAGTCTGCAAGCAAACTGAGATGTATCTACCAATTGCACTTAAAGAGGCTCAGCATGGTAGGGAAGCAGCATACAATAAGGGCAGATGCTGTGACACACCATTAACCAGGATGCTTGTTGGGACCAAGATTGAAAGATAGAGAAATCTGGGATCATGTGACATCTGTACCTTACTCCCTGCTTAATCATGCCAACTAGAAAGGGACATCTCCCTATTTTGATGTTGGGGATATTTATATTTATTTATATCTTTTTATACTTATATGAAATGTGAGTGTGTTTATATACAATTTATATAAGTGTAATAATTAATAATGCACTAGATATTTTTTATGTTTCTTTCACATTTCTATTCTGGGAGCTAAACAATGAAACAGTTTTTGGTGATCTCTATAGTGAATACCATGCAATAATACAAAAATATGCATAATATTTAAGGGGGCAACCCCATTATCCCTCACTTGGTTCATTGTTGTGGAGTGATATCAACACTGCTAAGAATTGAACACCTGCTACTGTACAAAGAAAATATCTTCGTCTTGAACTTTCTAATTTATTTGCTGGATAATATTTAAGTGTTTATATATTACACTATGTGTTCTGTTTGTTTGTGAGTTCTTGTTCCAGAATGCGATTTTTTTGTCAGCGAATGTTTGTTTGGGAAGTATTATTTCCAGCTGGAAGAATATCTGTCTTTGAAGACTTCCAATAACATTTAATCCATGCAAATAGTAAAGCACAAAAGTACGTATGTACTTCTACTTACTGTAGATCATTTGTTAAAAGAGTGTTGTATATTTAGCTCTGTACAGTCCGTACGTGCATAAATTTATACTCTGTTGTGGCGCATGGTTAAGCAAGCATTATTATTTTCTATTGAACCACATAGAGCACTTTCTGTTCATCTCGAAGAAACACTACTTAACCCCATGTCCAATCATACTAATTGGTGCTCCATTCAATAATACATGGCCACTACAATGTTCATCTTTATATTCACATGTAGTGTCATATAATAAAGTAAGCTAGCTCAGGATTCAGGATTTATTATAGACATAAGTGAAGCTAAACAAAGCAGTATTTAGGAGAAAATGTTTAAATTAATAACAAGGTGCTACTAGGTTTGTCTCTAAAGTGTGGTATTTACTATTACCACAAGCACATTATAGCGGAAAACACAAAAGAAGGAGCATCCTTGTTTGCACCTTGAAATTTGTAAAAATGACAACTCAGCACATTTGTACAAAATATAAAGCAATTCCGACCCATATGCAGTTTATTAAGGACTGTCCTAAAAGCAGCAGTGGGAAGTCAGGAACATTGTATCTTACCATGTGAAAATTGTATTTTTGGAGTTAAGTGGCCCTTTTAGAGCTGGACACAAAATAAACACTTTGGAACCATGTCTTTCCAAGTCTCATATTTTTCTCATACTTGTTTTAGAAACATGATGTTATCTTATTTCGCAGACACTCCAATAAAAAAGAGAAGAAATGAAAAATAAATTAAGTGTAGTAGGAGCCTATGCTGCCACCCCCAACTGTATTACAAGCTATTAACTAAATTATATATAGCACAAGAAAAGAAACAGAAGCTTTGCCTAGGATTAAAAATAGTATGATATATGTTTTTTTTCTTTATTATATCATCTGAAACTAAAAGCATAATTTTGTTGACTACAGTTTTATAATACCTGTATACACTTTGCCACATAAAAGTTATTTGAGTATGCATTTGAAAGCATTATTACTCATTTATCCTTAGGAACATTTTATTATTTTCCCATGTAATCTCACTTGATCCATCATAGTGGATAGAGGTTAAATCAAGTAGATAATTCTCAGTATAGTTAAAGATGGGTAAATCTTTTTTTATTAGACTTATTATTTGAATAGCGAAGAGATAGTTAAAGAAAAACTGAAAGTTACTTTGTCAAATTAATGAAATGTAAATATAATGATAGTATGTTTAGATTTAAATTGTATTGACCTTTCTAGAGTTATGCGTCTTTGTGGTTTAAAAATAGTCTTTAATTACAGTCAATACAGCCCATGCAGCAGAGAATATTGAAGATGACCTTCATATGTCCTTTTAATTCACAAATATGCTGCAAATGTCATTTAATAACTACAAATGTGGACATTCAGCACATTTACTTTTGTGCAAAAGTACTGTCGCAGCTTTTGGTAAACATGATCATTTGTGAAATTTGGGGCCCAAATGGAAATGTGCATGGTGGAAAAATTACTTGACAGTCATTCCTACTATCCATCATTTATATCTGAAATAAATAAATGAGAGTAGACTTTCATTGGGCTATTTCACATTGGTTACAGCATGGTTTAATGTTTCATTATATATATGTAGAAATGTGCCTACAAATGTGCTTTGGGAAAACTGGGGAAATTGATGATACCCCTGCATTAAAATGTAGGTTTTTTTCCAGGAGCAAATCATAAATTCTTTTTCTTAGCTCAAATACTTGCAAAAAGAGAAATATGCCACATTCATAGGATAAGTGCAGATTCATAGGTTATTGATATAATACCCATATTCAAAAAGGCCTGCAGAGTAATATATCACAAAGTACTCTAAAAGGAATCACACTACAAAAACTTTATTTATAGACTCGACGTCTGTGTAAAAAGACTTCTCACCAAGAAGTGTATTCAAAAGAGCATTTGAGCTGTCAGGCAGTCATTTTAGAGCATTGGATATAAATTATTGTCTTGGCTTTGCCGTCTATTTTTAATGGATGGTTGTTTGCTATGAAAACTGAAGACAAATTATGGACATCAGAATATGTTCCTGGTGAGCGTCAAGTTCTTTCTTTTGTTTTCATTATTCTCATTTTTTATCAAAATTCTTACCTTGAGCTCCATGTCATGGGGAGTGACTTGGACATTATTACATGTTAAGCCCAACTAGTGTGGATTGCCTTTAGTAGTTTTTTTATTTGTTTGCTTGTTTTATTTTGTTGTGAAAATCTATTGGGAATTTGTTTGCTGTACTCTAGTTCTGTTTAAAGAGGAAAACATAGGTACCATTTATTATTTCAGGTTTGGGGTCTCAAGTGTAACATCCAACTGTCAATAGTATTAAAACAACTTTGAACACCAATCATATGGAACTGGTATGCAGTAAGAGGTAGGCAGAAGGATAGGGAGACTAGAGAATCAGAAATAAAGTTCAGGAAAAGAGGATGGACACAATCAGAAGAATAGGCAAGGAGTCCATTAACAGAGAACAGAGAAGGTAACCAATCAGTACATGAAATAAAGGTTGAGGTTTCAAATTAAAATATCAATAAAGACTATAGGTCAAGATTTTAGGTCAAGAACATGAATCAACAGGCAAATCACAATCAAGAGTGTCCCTATGAAACTTATATCTAGATACCATCTGGTCAACTTGGCTTGGTTTGGTTCAAAAAGCAGGGCAATTTGATATAAAGAACAATGGAAAATCTAGGTAAAATATAACGTTCACTACTGAGGACTTATGTAATAGCTAAAACTTCATAATTGTATATGTATAATGGCTTCTGAGGATGACATATTTTTACAAGTAGGTGCAATCTTTTGAAAAGTTGGGTGTCTTAGAACTTGTTATAAAGACAAAGCCTCCTTCAAATTTTGAATGCAGTGACTTCTTCAGCCCTGACACTCAGATTTGTCCATTCCTTTATAAATTGAGTTATAGGTGGTAACAAAATGTAGTAAAATATGGTGAAAATCGTTTGAAAATTCCAAAATGTTTGAAGGGATGTTGATTGTAAGTAAAAATGTATCTAATTTGCTACTGTTCATATTGACATACCCTGAATTGAAATTTTACAGATGAGAAAGGGAATGAGTGAGATATTAAATAAATATTAGTGAGATATTAAAAATAATTAAGCATTCACAAATAATTTCCTCTAAGCATTAAGTATTGCCTTATTTTAGTGCTCACCTAGAATATACTGAAAGTATATTCATGAAAATGCTTTCTGGGCATGTGCACAGAAATTTCATGCAATATATGCTACGCAGATTGGCTTATGTTCCACTCTACATCAGTCCTTTTGATCAGAAAAATAATTTGTTTTCTATTCTAAGCTGTGTTTTGTTTAATGCAAAAATGTTACATGTTCTACTGCAAAAACAACAAATCTATCTCTGAGGACCAATAACACTCAGGTTTGGATGGATCATGGATCATGGATCCATGGATCCAAGTAATGTTTCCTGAAGTAGAATTTTAATAAGCATGCAATTAACACAATGACATAGTTTTACAAGTGGTTCACTATTTTTTTTAGGTGTACTGCCTTCAGCAGGAACAGAGCTGTAGCATCATTATGATCATCCTTATCATTTCAGCATAGTAGTGCTAGCACACAATACCAGGTCATTCACAGGCAAAATACTCTCTGGTTTGCACTAAGATACATACCAGTGTCGATCTTTTGGAAAAATCCAGGATTGCCAAGCAAAATGGCTCACCTTGCTAAGACTCTCCTCAGGATTCCTCATAGCCTATGACGGAGCCAACATTGTGTGTGTATTATGAATGAGTGAATTTTAACACATACCATGCCCTGTGTACACAATAAACTTGGGGGTTCTGTTTTTTTGTAAAAAAAAATGAAAGGTCAGTACAGAAGATGCTGTCTGTGGCCCATACGATTTCTGAGCATTTTCGTGATTTAGCAACCTTGGATAAAAATTTGTAGCAGCAGAAATAAATTATCATCTGCCATATGACCAACTGCAGCAAGAGGTAATAATGAGGTGAAGTTTCACACTTTATATGCTTCAGCGACTGGAGAAACAGCAACAATCCATCAAGACCTACTCCAGTGCACTGAAGCATCCTTTTGTTTGTTTTTTGCAAGATAGTCAAACCAATTAAATTGTAACAAATGAAGTGAGTCCACACACTGCCAGCCTGAGTCAAGTCATACTTCTAATCAAACTACTTGAAAAGCAGCAAGAAAAGTTGAAGGAGGAGATGAAAGTAAACAACTCTGCTAAGTATGTTGGCCTTGAAGATCAGGTACAGGTTTCAGCAGTATCACTTGCACCAACTACAGGGCAAGTGTAAGTGCCGACTGATAGTGATGACTGACATGGCATAGTCTTTGCATTATAAATTACATGTATGCGTGCCACTGGCTAGCACAAAACATGTGTATGCAAGGAAGATTGACTGTATAAATGCATTGTGAATACAGTATGCATTGAAAGCATCTTGATTTAATGTAAAAAATAAATCCGGGATGATATTGTTAAGAGTTTTTCATTTACTTTATAATGTACATTTTTGTATGTGTTTTTATGTGACCTTTTGTGAGCAGACGCTTATGCGTATATTCCAGTCTGTTATGTGTAATTACGTTTAGGCAGAAGATTCAAACCCAAAAGTATCTTGACATACATTTGGATTTGAATATGATCAGAACTACACACAAGTTCGGTGCTCTTTTTTTAAAAGTTACCTGTGTGGAAGTTGCATCAGAACATAAATCAGGCCCAAAATCTCTAACTCTGGATTCCAGGTGGGATGAACTAATATTGTGTGATCATGATATTGACATCAGTGATGAAAATGATGGAATTATGATGAGTGTGATGACCACTGGTAGATTAAAACCCATTTGTAAATTATTTAAATCCCTATCTATTCTATAGCTCAACAAGCAACAGCCAAATGGTTTTCTGTTTTGGGGGCCCAAACAAATCAAGCACTTCAGCCTCAAAAGTGGCATTCCCTGTCACTGCAATACTGGGTTTGTTAAACTATGCATGTCCTATTTAAATATACAACACAATGGTGGTGGGGTTCTTGGTAGAGCCCAAGGACAATTTTAACTTGCACTATTTTACATTGCATGCTTTACGTATCTTCTTTTCTAAAATGTCCTTTTCTTACTGTTGGTGCTCTCCCTGTCTACAGTTTATCATACATGTAGATGTAGTCTAATGTTGAATAAAAAAATACTTCCATTGTCTTTCTATAACCATATCACTTCTGGGTATGGCCCACCTTGATGTACCTTTTTTTCTAAAATGACAATGTATTATTTACGCTGCTATACATCTAATGAGCTTTTATTAAGACTGCTGCTTTTCCTGTCTACTATGTGTCACAAATGCTGTCTAACATTGAAAATAAAAATTGTGTATATTTTCAATTTTCACATCTGTATGTTTTAAAAGTGTCCTTTACTTTATTAATTTGCAATCCTATCTGCCACTATGTTTCATAGGTATTGAATTTTTTTTAAAAAATACCATGTGTTTGTAATGCTGCTCTGTCCTTTAGCCAATATTTACATTTGTGAGGCAGTCATTAGATAAAAGACTGTAAATCACTGGAAATGAATGTTAATCATATAAATACTAATGTAGAAACAAAAACAGCACACAATTATACAATTTCTCCATTTTTAATGATACAAAAACAAAACACATAGTTGGTTTTAAAACCAAAACACAGGATTCTGCACACAGCTCTAATTTAAAGCATCTTCTGCCACAAACTGTCCGTATTCACAAGCCTAGTTACACAAACTTTGTTTGTAAACATTTTTACTTTTTGCAGCATCTGAATGTATTTTTTCAGAATTTTGTTAATTCTGTCACAGCAGTGATGAATTATTTTTGTGTAAAGTAGATTTACACATTTGGCATGTGGAAAATATAGGTTTTGTCATTACACACAAGAAAGTGGAAATATATGAGTGAAATATTCATTTTTGGGTTAGAAAACCATAAATGGTATTCACACAAAACATATTTATGAAAAACAGATTTCAAAACATATATCCTTGTTATCATAATAATTTTACAGCTAAAGTTATGTTCAGTTGAAAGTTCCAATTACAAAGTACATAAAGAAGATAGTGTGCTGAAAAAGAGAATTGGGGAACAAACATGACTATTCACAGCTGTGAGGCGGTCATTAGAAAATAGACAATAAATCACTATAAATGGATGTTAATCATATAAATACTAATACAGGCTATTGAGATCGCTCCATCGACATTGGGTCTTGTGGATGTAGTGTACAAAGCTCAGGGCTATGCTGAGTTTTTTCTTGACAGCCCCATATGCCTTGATTTTTAGGGCAATGCTCACAAAGAGGTGACCATATCTAAAGAAAGAAATCTTCCATACTGGTTAGATGTTCTCATGCTTGCAACCAATTTTTAAAACAAAATAAACAAATCCAGTACAGCGATTGTATCAGCTGCAACACTTTGAATGTACTTGATAATGTCTTGATGCAGAATAACCGCTGCTTAACCCCAGGGCCACCTTAACTACTTTATGGGCCCCCGGGCAATGCAATGCACCGGGCCCCTAAAAAAAAAATAATTATATATATATATATATATATATATATATATAAATAGTGTGTGTGTGTGTGTGTGTGTGTGTGTGTAAAAAAAATATATATGTATGTAAAAAAAAAGTTATTATATATATAATATAGGGGCCCCCTTAACTTACCTTAACTCCGATCCCCTTCTCTTCTTTTTTCCGCGCCACTGAGTCTCTTCTGCACTCTTCCGTGCTGTGCTCACAGTGAATGCTAGGTATGACATCATGCCCAGCATTCACTGCGAGCACAGCATGGAAGAGGGGACCAGGGAGGGAGCCGGATCACTGCTGACGTGACCACAAGGTAAGTATTTTCATTTTTATTATTTTCAGGATTTTTTTTTTACAGTGCTGCCTCAGACGGGCCCCCATGCCCGCAGGGCCCCCGGGCACCTGCCCATTGTGCCCAATGGAAGAGACGGCCCTGCTTAACCCCTATGAGCACCTCAAAAAATCTGGTTGCTTTCATCCTAAGTCACAATGCGACAAAAAATGTGGTAAAGACATGGGGGGAAAAAGGGGGAGCATAGGTGTTCTGTTGGTTTCTAGCTACCTAATTTGCAACATAGCTGTAGTGGAATGAAATTGTGGTGATATAATACAGATAACGGGCCTGAGTCATTGAGGCACGTATCTGCTAATTTTGAGTGCATCGTACTCAAAATCAATCTGCGCATGCACAGAATCGGAACATACACCAGTAAGTGCAGCCCTGTCAGCTCTATCTTTGTAGGCAAAGGACAATTACTACACCCTATTTAAAAGAGTAAACGGGGTGTGGAACGGGTGGACGGACAGAGGCATTGTACAGTGAGGGTATTCCCATGCAGCAACGTCCATGTCAGGAGCAAGAAGTTTTGCAGACATAAAATCTGCAACTGCTCGGGGTTATACTTTAAATATCTAAAGTCAACCATGACCAAAACACGGCTGCATACGCCATGTCATCTAATGATATTTTGCAATACATACACTTGCAAACACTCATCTTATTAAACACCACTATATAAGATTTAGTAAGATTACTATGGTGCCATTTCGACGGCATATCTTGCATTGAAGTTGAAGTTGTGGATTGTGTTGAATTTCAGCTGCTGTCATACTAAAAAATATTTTTTTTTCCCAGCACTACATTAATCAGGATGGTTTACTACATGTTAGGGTGAATGTGTTGTCATTCATTCACACCCTAGTAATGTCACACATTATCAGTGTTTGTATGTTATGTGCCTGTAGAGTAGCTGATTACTATTTTTTTGTTGTGTTTTGGTTTTTTTGGATTAAAATTTTGTTGACTTATAGTCAAAGTCTGACATATGCATCCTACTGATATGTCTAATTTGGATATTTGTTTTGTAAAAAAAAAATGTTTTGTTTTTTTTGTTTAAAATTCCTTTTTTGCTAACTTTTAGGCAAAGTCTTACCTATGCGTTCTACTAATATATGTCTAATTTGGATATTAGTTTAGCTATAAAATGTTTATTAACTTCATTTGTGGTTTAACATTATTTTTTCCTGATTTTTAGTCAAAGTTTTACCTATGCATTCTGCTAATATATTTCTAATTGGGATGTTAGTTTAAAGCAAAAAAAGAAACAAAACATTTTTTTACTGAAGTCCCTTTTCCTGAATTTTAGTCAAAGACTTTCCTATGCATTCTACTAGTACAGTGTTTCCCAAGACCAGTCCTCAGGGATTCCTAACAGTGCTTGTTTTCCATATCTCTTTGCTGGAGCACAGGTGTATTCATTACTAACTGACACATTTTGAATGATCCACAGGTGGTACTAATTATTTTAATTGTGACCTGGAAAACCTGCATTGTTAGGGGTCCCTGAGGACTGGGTTTGGGAAACACTGTACTAGTATATGTCTAATTGGGGTATTAGTTTTTAAAAAAATATTTTTGTGTTTTTTGGTTTTTTTTGGCTTAAAATTCCTTTTGGTGTATTTTAGTCAAAGTTTTACCTGTGCATTCTACTAGTATATATATAATATGGGTATTCATCTGTAAAATTGTTTTGTGGGAATTCTTTTATTTGAAATTCCTTTTTGCTGACTTCTAGTCAAAATTTTACACATGCATTCTACTAATACTTGTCTAATTTTCTACTACTATATGTCTAATTTGGAAATTAGTTTTGTAAAAAAAAAAATTTGGGTGTGTTTTATTTAAAATTCCTTTTTGCTGACGTTTAGTCAAAGTCTTACCTATGCATTCTATTAATGCAGTATATGTCTAATTGGAATATTAGTTGTGTAAACTATGTTTTTTGTGTTTTTTTGGTTAAGAGTTCTTTTTTCTCATTTTTAGTCAAGGGGCTAGATTTACTAAGCTGCGGGTTTGAAAAAGTGGGGATGTTGCCTATAGCAACCAATCATATTCTAGCTGTCATTTTGTAGAAGGTACTAAATAAATGAAAGCTAGAATCTGATTGGTTGCTATTGGCAACATCCCCACTTTTTCAAACCCGCAGCTTAGTAAATCTAGCCCAAAGTCTTACCTATGCATTAAACTAATATGTGTCTAATTTAGATATTAGTTTTGTAAAAAAAAAATTGTGTTTTTTGTTTTTTTTTAGCTTAAAATTTATTTGTGCTTACTTTTAGTCAAAGTCTTACCTTTGCATTATACTAATATATGTGTAATTGGGATATTCGTTTATAAAAATTGTTTTTGTGTTTTTTTTGTTTGTTTTATTAAAAATTCTTTTTTTCTGAATTTTATCTATACATTCTACTAATATATGTCTAATTTGGTTATTAGTTTTGTAAAATATATATTTTTTTCCAATTTCTTTTTTGCTAACTTTAGTCAAAGTCTTACCTATGCATTCTACTAATACTTGTCTAATTTGGATATTAGTTTTGTAATTTAAGCTGTTGTTTTTTTAAACAGTTAAATCTGCAAGGAATCTTTTTAATGTAAGTATATTTGCAATCTTTAATGTACAAACAGACCAAACTTGCAAATCATGAGGTAATTTTAAGATACCTTCACCTGTCCCTCTCACATATTTAGCATTTCCTAGAAAGGGCCAATGCCCATGTGGCAGGAAGGCAACAGCTGCCGACCACTCCAAAGCCAATAACTGGTCCACCGTCGCCGGTCCATGGAGTGTGTCTTCAGGCCACGTGTCAACCTGTTTGGAATGTGTGATGTTGAGGTGGTTCATTGTTATCATCTTTAGCCTCATGTCATCATAGACACCATGCGCATTGTGCAGTGTGACCTAGAGCCAATACAACATCCCAACAGCAATACCAGCATTGACCAAACTGTTTGTGATATTGCACTTTTGCGCCACAGAGTCTATCAAGACCACTGTGGGAGTCACGGCAGGGATCTCCACACATGTAACCATGGTCCTGTCAGGTGGGAATGCTTCAATTTTTTTTAATCGGAAGCACTTCCACTCGATAAATGTCCAGGCTATATGTGATGCCTCTCTCCTAATTCAACACATAGTTTGCTGTCAGGCCTGAGAGTACGCATGACTCCATCACTTTTAGACAGTCTGGGACAGGGCACAGATTGCAAAAGAGGGGGTGCAGGACCAAAAGGTGATGCGTTGCTACATGGTACTATTTTATATTTATTATGGCTTTTTTATTAACCTTTAGCTGTCTTAAAAACCTTGCTATAGACTATAGTCAAAAACGGGACGTCTGCCATCTTTACTAAATATTAACATTCTTACTAATATATTGCATGTAACAATGCAAGTGGTGGAAACTAGTTTTTGGTTTGTTAATTATGGAAAATACATGGCTTATTTAAGTGGAGCATAAAAATATTAGTTTGCAAGTTTTAATAATTTTTTAGGTAAATATACATGTGACATGCCCTGTCATAGCTCTAAATCAGAAATCCACATTATAAAATTACCTACCCCTTATTTTTTTTTTTTTTGTAGGGGGGGGTTTCTTACTGTTTCTTTAATTAAATCAGGTCAATAGACTTAATGTGCAAATATTGCACCATTACAAAAGCACCATGTGCTTTCCTTTAGCTTTCCTTTATATTGAAGGTTGGCAAGATGACACTGAAAATCTGGAATGGATCAGAAGATAGGCTGGATACATTGCCCTCCATTTGCCCTTTAAGTCAGTGATGGTGGATAGCTCTTATGTCCAGACAGCTGTTGCAATTCAAGATATATTCTATTCCCTACTCTTGCTTAAACCTATTTTGAACCTCGCATCCCCAATATTTTTCTATCAGTTTATTCTAACTGATTTACTATAGTGACTGACTGGTCGACTATGTGACCATCTAAGTGTATAGTACTACTACTTGACTGTCTACTAATACTCTTATTGGCTCACTGTAAATACAGTGACTAACTGATTTACTTCTACTAACTTGACTAAATATCTGACAAAAAAATTAACTAAATGACTAATAGACTAATTATTCTTAAGCTGACTTAAAAACTGACAAAACATTAGTTACTGACTGACTAGATGACTGGCTGCCATTAAACTTACTTTCTGACAGAATTTTAGTATAATGGCAGCCAGTCATCAGCATTTTAGTAACAGACAAAAAATAGACCCTTTCTTCCCTTATGCTTCTATCACTAAGTCACCCTTATCTTACTTAATTCTTCTTTCACTTGCATATTTCCTCCTCTGCTCTTTATATATGTTGCTTCCTCTTTCTTCTTCCGTCAATGTTTTCTCCTCACACACTTACCAATTATCAACTGTCAACTGAATCCCGCCCCTTCCTCTCACCCACCAACTGCTACATTTGAAGACATATCTATCTCATATTGTACACATTGTTATACAAGGTCTCTTAAGTATCACACAATACCACAATATATAGCAGGCCTGTCCAACCTGCGGCCCTCCAGGTGTTGTGAAACTACAAGTCCCAGCATGCCCTTCCAGCTATCAACTGGTTGTCTACCGGCAAAGCATGCTGGGGCTTGTAGTTTCACAACACCTGGAGGGCCGCAGGTTGGACAGGCCTGATATATAGCTTAAAGGTCGCTACATCTTAAGAATGTTACACAATCCCTTATTTCCTTGATATTTCAGCATTTCCTCATTGTGTCAGCTTCTGTTACTTTCCCATATAACCTTTTGTTCTAACTGATTTCATTAGTCTGCCACCGCATTTGCTCTTCCTGCCTCTGTTATTTTATCTGGCAGGAAACCAAAGTCCTTTCTCAATTAAAACCCCCTACTTGTTTGCCATGACCATATTCTGATGATATTAATATTATTAGTTTATTTAAACTATATATTAGCGGCTAACAGTTGCTGCAGTACATTTCCAATAAATGTATGATTTTTTTTATATTGGACCATCAAAGTGGACACCTAGAGTAATGGTGAAAGTAACAATGATCTTCTATTTAAGAAATGAAACTGCATTGATTTTGGAAATTGCCTGTTAACCAGCATAAGAACATTTAAAATAAATGATTTATTTTGCTTTGCAAACAGCAAGAGCAAAAATAAATTAGTTTTCTGTGAAATTTGTATACCCAGTGTTAAAGAAATAGATTGTCCTGATATCGATTAAGTATTATCTATTTATTACAATAATGTATACAATCAGCAATGATGCATAACTGGCAATGCTGGGCCAGGACAAAAATACAACTGCTTATCTACAAACTGGTGACCAAAAAAAGAACAAATAATGAACTGTGTGATTCATAACACGTCTGGGGTGATAGAGTGCCAGCAGGAGATATACCCTCTGAAGGTTATGTTTCACACACACACATACAAAACACACACACACACACACACACACACACACACACACACACACACACACAAACACACACATTTCCACACTGTAATACACATTATTTTAAAAATTCCATGAACCCTATCAGTGCTCTTAGCAACCCATTAACCGTTTTATTGCTGAAAAAAAGTAGTGTCAACTGGATGCTTCTTGAGGAGAGATTAGTTCTTGCATTCAAATCAAGGATCTAATAGAGGGGCAAGATAAGTAAACATCAACTGTCTTTGTTAGTTTCATACAGGTATCATGTCTCAAGCACTCCAGCATAGTATCATCCCATAACCATTATTTTATCTAAAATATATGAAATATCACATGTATGTGTGTGTGTGTGTGTGTGTCTGTTGTGTGTCCCATGTGTCTGTGACATGGGAGAGATGTCTTTGTATATTAGCATATAAAAAAATACGAAAAAGCAACTAAAACACATAGCCCTAATTTTAGTTGCTTTTTCACATATTTTGTATATAGTAATATACAAAGACATATTAAATGGTATTATTATTATTTGTATTAGTATATTTTATTTATAGGACACCACAAAATTTCCACAGCACCGTGCAGAATACAAACAGAGGACCATACAGGTTATAGTCATAATAGGGGCTAATATAGAAAAAATTGTGGAATAAAACACCTATAATAATTTGTAAAAGTCAGGAAATCTTTGTATAGCCTTTATTTTAGTGGGTACTGCCCAGTACAGGATTGCTTGCTTTTTACTTGGACCCATTGAAAAACTATCCAAAGAAATAATGTAGTGTAAAAATAAAATCTGGAGTGGATCAAACTCACATTTCTCCCTCTTAGCGAATAATTGATTTTCTCGTAACCATTGAAGAACTTGATAGATATTAGATTCAGGGGCGGGCTTGGCCGCTCAGTCTAACCACTTTTTGGGTCATCAATGATGCGGCCGCATCGCGTGTCATGTGATGCGGCCGCCTGTGCCCCCCGGGCTGAAATTTGCCAGCCCGCGCCTGACTAGACTGATGTTCAGATCAATTAGTTCAATAGATTAAAATATCATCTAAGTAACTGACTAGATAATGTCTCAAGAAATTACAGAGGGGATTATTTATTAGATCTTGGAAGACTACGGGTTCTCAATAATGGTCTTCTTTAATTCTTGGAACTCAATGCATTGATCTAACTGTCCATTTTGTTTAGAGATATAAAAGAAGCCTGCGTCCACTGGGGACCTGGGAAGATGGTAAACCCCTTGTCAAGTTTCTATTTGACGTATTCTTCCATAGTCTTGGCTTCCGTAGCAGATAATGAATACAATCTTGCCTTTGGTAGCAGAGTCCCCGGAATTGTACAGTTATGTGGTCTGTGTGTTGGCAAACGAGTCAGCAGAACTCTTATTAAAAATATCAGAGAAAGAGTTATAGGTCACAAAACTGCCTGTTGCTCCACTTTGTATAAAGGCAGAGGTGTGAGTTGTAGAAGATTTCAATTTTAAGAATGCAAGGAGTCTTAGGGATCTTAGCGTGGATTCTGATTTTAGATCACAACTTTATTTTTAACAGGACAGGATGCAACATAATGACCACCAAGATTACAATAAAGGCATAGATTCATAATTCTTCAACAACTTTTTCATTCACTAGAAAGACAGGAAACTCCTAGTTGCATGGGTTTAGAAAAGGCTGGAACTGAAGAATTGTGGTAAATTGTATGAGAAGATTGCTGTCTCTTAACTTAATCCTATCAAATCTGTAAAACTTTGGGGGCTAGGCGATCCATTCAATTACATTTACCATAGTGCCAATTGTAAATATCTACTTCGACTACTGATTATAGTATTTAATAATAGGCAGGAGAAAAATATCCCAAACTTTGTTAACTCCATGATGAAAACTGCTGTATAAAAAAATGCAATACGTAAATAAATGAATGCAAATGATGTGGAACCCCACCTCCCAAATAACTGCAGCAGCGCTATAACCTTGCTTTTTTACTGTTGAAGTAGGGGGACAAGGAGCATGGGGTCCCCCTGCAAATGCAATAATCAGCACCAGTCCATGCCATTCTTTGATGGTCACATTATAACTAGGAGATGTGCAGTGTGGGTCCTCCGTCATCATGTAAAATCAGCCTCAGGAGTCTAATAAATAGGAAACAAAGTGGTTTTGAGCAGTTATTGTTCTTATAATGCTTTTTAATCAAACTTGTGTTTTTTTTCCCTGATATTCTATTGCAGACCTGCATGTCCAAGCCACAGCAAGCTCTGACAGCCACTGGCACCACAAGCAACAGCAGACCTAAGCAGACAGCGGCTGCCAAGATTTTCTGGGACTAGTAGTGGCTGCAAAAAAATGTCATCTGCCATGCCACCCACTAAAGCAAGCTTATTAGATAAATTAAATAACAAAAAAAATTGTACAAGGTGCAAGAGATAGCAATGTTGAAATATCATGCACACACACAATTTGGAATGTTAGACAGCATCCATCATGGAGAGTGAAGAGGCAGTAACAATCAGATGTCATTAGATGGACAGAGGCATCAGTAGATATTTAGACGAGTAGATACCCAATTGTAAAGCTCTATATAATTTGCAGTCACTATATAAATAAATGATGATAATAGACAAAGGTGGCCTGCACTCATACTACAAAACTTCAAAGCCTATGCACACAATACCTTTTGAATGTTACAGGGCATCCATCATACACAGTGAAGCTATAGTAACAGGCAGAGGTCATACGTAGGACAGTGACATGAATGAATATAGTTAGACATTTATAAAAGTAAATAGATGAAGGTGGCCTGCACCCATACTGCAAAACGTCTAAGAGTGGTACTATGCACTTCTCGATGGGCAGAGAATTCATTGGCAGCCAAGAGCTGAGCTTTCATACTTTCTTTTACTTATAAGCTCTATGCTGTAATGCTGGCCTTCTGAATCAAACCAGGAGACTCGTACATATTTATGGTTATGGCTGTAGAATTAGTCCCTTGAGGGAAGCTTCTTCCAACCCTGGGATAAAAGTAACTATAAATATGGAATTGATATAAATAATATTTATATTTTCTATTAGTAAAGTGTAAGAAATATGTAAAGCAGACAGTTCAGATAGGCCAATAATTTACTTTTCTTTAATATTTTTATGCAGATGTGGTTGCCAAAATCAAGTCTTGACGATAAAATTGAAAGTCCACAGTCTTAGAAATGAAGAGGACAGATTTTGGCCCTGGCAAAAATACATGTAGAGATGGAGATATGGTGGATGACGAATCACGCTAAGCATTGGGTATACAGAACAGTCGCTCTTTATACATATTTATTCCTCTCATTAGATACAGAAATATCCTAACAACTAATGCAAGAGAATATGTAATGAGTACCGATTTTGTATCACTCTTCAGTAACGTTTTCCATGCTGAATGATATTTGCATGCCAACAATTACTATAGTAATCGTTGGGACTGTCACCTCCGATCATATATAACATGGACACTTTTAATATTTACTAAACTTTTTCTTTAGTATTTATGCCTGTATGGCAGGACTAAGGACTGCCCAGTATGGCTCCACTACAATGTAATTTGCTTGAAAGGACCAATCCTTATATGTATTCTAATGAGGCTTCCCTTGATATTGGAAGAACTGCATCCCACATTCAATTCTAATCCAGCAATCCCTGAAGAAGCCTGCAAAGTTAAAACGTGTAGGCGGCACATTAACAAACTATCACCTAGCTCATGAGCTCACTAGCATCTATTACCAAACCTTTACTGAAATGAAATGGATGACCGGAGTCTTCCAGCGCATGTGCGAAGGAGTGGACACAGAAGACAGGTGCACAGCCGCTGCACACATCTGTGCTGGATCCAGCAGTGGAGGAATAGAGGAAGTCTTTGCACGATTACAAAAGCACCATGTCATGTTCTAAGCTCTATAGATGATTGTGTTTTTGTTTTGTTTCTCATTATTAATATGTTTGCTTTGTCTTTCTTGACACCCTTTATAGGGAACAATTTGCACTCATTCCATTCTTGGCTCTTCACCCCTCTTTTGAACCCACACACAGAGCTGTAAGTTGCATACAGCTCAGCGTATATGGTCACCATAATGGTTGTTGAGAGGGCATTTGGCCTCTTAAAGGCCAGATTTAGGTGCCTCAACCAGTCTGGTGGCACTCTTCTGCATGCGTCGAGGACAGTATGTGCTAATATTGCTTGTTTGTAGTGTTCCATAACAGCACTATTAGGAGTGAGGTTCCTTGGATAGATGAGGCCACGTTTTCCAGCCAGGAGTTGAAAGACATAGGCCCCAGCCCTCACGAACCGATGGATCGAGCATCCTTCATCATTCATCATGTCCTTTCAACCTACTTTGCATGTAAGTAATTGACACTTTTAATTTACAATGGCAACCCCCAGGTAAATGTCAATAATCACATTCACAATTTTAACACTTTTTGGGACATTGGTTGCTTTACTTTGGAAGATATTGTACTATAAGTTGACTTCTATTTCTATTTGTTTACTTTTATAGATACTGCCTTGATCTACAACAGAGCCCACATTAATTGTTAAGGGAGTCCAGCTCTGAAGTTTTTTGAATGTTGATTTACATAGCACCAACAAAATAACAAAAAGAGAAAAGATTAGAGCACTCTTTATTACAGACCAGGTTGAATTAAAGTCATAGTTTTATGATTCATAGTTTTATCATTTATTAAAATCATAGTTTTATTATTTATTAAAGTTTGTTAGCAAAATATAAAACGTGAAGTGAACAGGTGAAAGTTGGGTTGCCTCCTCAAAGTATTCCTCTATTAGATTGTGGATTCCTATATCTTATATTGTAATATATCCCCACGTATGTGTTAATTGTGAACCGATATGATCTACATAAACTTGTTAGCCTTCAAAAGTAGCTGCAATGTCCTCCGGAATGTTACTTGGTGGGATTCTTTGAGTGTATGTATGTATCATCACAGATTATAAAGTGCAATACAATATCTATCAATTACCAGTCTATTATAATCAAATGTATTGGAAATTAATAGCCCTCTTTCACCACTTGGGGGACAAAATGCATATTAATGTACTACAGCTTATACATAGTAATATATTACTGTCCCTATGTATAGCATTTAATGTCCTCAGACTTTTCATAGTATGGTCATATGAATTTTTTAACATTTTTAGATTACAGGTCTACTATCTCTCATATATGTTTATCATGTATGGTAATGTAGGTGCTGCAACCATAGTAATCAGTGTAAAGTGAATGTGTTCATAACTTAGATTTTAGATTTATTTTGATTGTAGGAATAAAATTAACCTGTAAAATAACTGTTATCTTAAGTGATATAAAGTGATTATTGAAACAAAATAAAATCTTGTCCATGCGGATCATTGCCTAGTGAAATGTGTGAATGCAAACAAATAGTTTTGTTCTTGTGTGTGCTGAAATCTTTTAGTGAGCTCATATTTTTATTAGGAAAATGTATATAATAGTTAGAGTGGAGTGGTATGTGCTTTAATAAATAGTTCAGAACATAAGAGAAAGACATTTTTAAATAAAGTATAATTTTATTACAACTTGGGGCTGAGTCATTAAGGAGAGCACAGAAAAAAAGGAGTAAATTTGCACATAGGCAAAACCATTTTGCTTTGGAGGGAAAGGTAAATTTAAATTGTCGAGACAGATTTATAGTTGGAGTAGGGCATGTCCTACAACAACTATCAAATTAAGTGTAAAAATAAAGCTAGCGAGTATTTGTGTGAAGCATTTTTCTTCCATGCAAAATAATAAACCCATTATACCCATTACATTATAACATGGTTATACCAGGATCAAATTTACTAATTGTTTTGCTTTGCTCTACTTAATGACTCATTTTAATGAATAATAACAATAACAAACATTCACTTCAGCTCCAGTCCTCAAGTAGCCTAATTTATTACAACCTTTTATCATCGAGGTCAATGCCTCTTCAGCATTCATTTACTGGCAAACTCCAGTCTTGTGACTTATATTTCCAGAAATTTGTTCCAGCGGAGCAGAATTATACCAGTGCTAGCAAAGAGATACTTTAGAATAATGGAGGCATCTCCTGGATGGCATTCACTTTCAAGCAACCATCTGCACAAGCCACATTTTTTATATTTACAGAATGCACAAAGTCTAAATCCTGGAGGTCACATGGTCTCCATTCTTTACTCAATTTGATCTTTGCATCACTTTTTGTCCAGGAAATAAAAATAAGAAAGCTGACAATCTCTCTCATTCATTTGAAATTGCAGATATTTTGGAAATCAGCCCATGTGATGAAACGAGTGTGATAACACTCGCCATTCTGTTTCTCGTTTCTCACATAATGTGGATTATAGCAAGTACTTTTATAGCCCTTGTTTTTGTTTCCCAGCTCACCAGACTACAACTGCATTGTCTAATTACATGTGGCTATAGGGACATTGTAGCTCAGTGTAAATATTGTGTATTGTATATTGATGATGTGGCAGTGAGGTTGTTATTCATTGTCTTTAAAGTGAAGCCAGGAGGTTATGGGTAGGGATCAGGTTGAAAGATACTGGTGGGGCTAAACTAATTAGTGTCCATTGTTATCAGAAGACAATTCCAGACAGGCCATCTAGCAAGGGAGTTTCTGTGGAAGGACATCTTATCTTCACTCCCCTCTCCATTTCCCCCTAGTCCAGCACTGACCAATGGTTAAGAAGAATAGACCCAGGGATTTGCCTAGGGAGGGGAAAAGACTGTGAAAATTTGGCCCTATATCTAAGGAGCCACTCTAGGGGTGGAGGTGGTGTTGATTCTGGGATTTCATTCATGAAATGTGCAAGATCTGGTTTTGAGTTGTCACTCTCTACTAGAGTCTACATATGCAGCTGAGAGTGATCAATGGGCCGTCAAGTCTGGACAGCCAGGTGACTGTAACTCCGTATGTTAGTGGGGTAAGGGACAGATGATGTGGTAAACCTGCCTGGATTTTATTTACTGTGTGTACATAATAATTTAGTGATTATTTTTATTACAATAAATGTATTGCTTTACTTTCTAACTGCATTTGTCTGAGTGACTATACGAATCCTAGAAGGTACTGGGTAGACTTCCCTGGCATAGGGAGGCACAAGTGGGTGGCCAGACAGAGTGAAGTGGGTAGAATTGGGCCAGAAAACATGCTATCTTCACAGCCCATTTTCTTCAAATTCTTCAATTTGCAGCTTCTTCATCTTCTTTACCTCCTGATAAAATGTTTGTGCTAATGCAAGTTAGGATTTCGGACAATAACTCTTTGTTTGCTGGTGGGCAGCACAGTGGCCTAGTGGTTACCACGTCTGCCTCAGAGCACTGAGGTCAAGAGTTTGATTCCCGACCATGGCCTTATCTGTGTGGAGTTTGTATGTTCTCCCTGTGCTTGCGTGGGTTTCCTCCGGGTGCTCCGGTTTCCTCCCACACTCCAAAAACATACTGGTAGGTTAATTGGCTGCAATCAAAAATTTACCCAAGTCTCTCCCTCTCTGTCTGTCTGTCTGTGTGTGAGTGTGTGTCTATAGTAGGGAATTTAGACTGTAAGCTCAATGGGGCAGGGATTGATGTGAATGAGTTCTCTGTACAGCACTGCGGAATTAGTGGCGCTATATAAATAAATGATGATGATGATGTGATGCAGTATTTAGAAATACACTAGAACTCATTTCACAGAACTATTGGTGGCCTATCCTAAGACAAGATTTTAAGGATTCCTGACAGTACAAATGTGTGGATTGTACACTATGTAAACAGCCATACACTTAACTCAGGATCAGGCCCTAAGTGTCTGCAAGTTTGTGGTACCACTTAGCTTTCCTATAAATTGAAGGCTGGCAAGCTGACACTGAAAATCTAGAATGGAACAGAAGATCGGCTTCTGGTTACATTGGCCTCCATGTGCCCTTTAAGTCAATGAGGGTGGATAGCTCTTATGTCCAGACAGCTGATACAATTTCAGTTATGTCCTCTTCCCTACTCTTGCTTAAAACGTATTTTGTACCTGGCATCCCCAATATTTTTCAATCCACCTTTCCTGTTTATTCTAACCGATTTACTCTAGTGACTGACTGGTCGACTATCTGACCATCTAAGTGTGGAGTACTTACTACTTGACTGTCTGCTAATACTCTTATTGGCTAACTGTAAATACGGTGACTTACTGGTTTACTTATACTAACTTGACTAAATATCTGACAAAATATTAACTAAATGACTAATAGACTAATTATTCTTAAGCTGACTTAAAAACTGACAAAACATTAGTTACTGACTGACTAGACGACTGGCTGCCATTAAACTTACTTTCTCACAGAATTTTAGTATAATGGCAGCCAGTCATCAGAATTTTAGTAACAGACAAAAAATAGACCCTTTCTTCCCTTATGCTTCTGCCACCAAGTCACCCTTATCTTACTTAATTCTTGTTTCACTTGCCATATTTCCTCTTCTGCTCTTTATATATGTTGCTTCCTCTTTCTTCTTCCGTCAATGTTTTCTCCTCACACACTTACCATTTATCAACTGTCAACTGACTCCTACCCCCTCCGCTCACCAACCAACTGCTACATTTGAAGACATATCTATCTCATATTGTACACATTGTTATATAAGGTCTCTTAAGTATCACAAAATAACACAATATATAGCTTAAAGGTCGCTACATCTTAAGAATGTTACACAATCCCTTATTTCCTTGATATTTCAGCATTTCCTCATTGTGTCAGCTTCTGTTACTTTCCCATATAACCTTTTGTTCTAACTGATTTCATTAGTCTGCCACCGCATTTGCTCTTCCTGCCTCTGTTATTTTATTTGGCAGGAAACCAAAGTCCTTTCTCAATTAAAACCCCCTACTTGTTTACCATGATCATATTCTGATGATTTTAATATTATTCGTTTTTTTAAACTATCTATTAGCGGCTAACAGTTGCTTCAGTACATTTCCAATAAATGTATGATTTTTTTATGTTGGACCATCAAAGTGGACACCTAGAGCAATGGCGAACGTAACAATGATCTTCTATTTAAGAAATGAAACTGCATTGATTTTGTAAATTGCCTGTTAACCAGCATAAGTAGATTTAAAATAAATGATTTATTTTTATTTGCAAACAGCAAGAATAAAAATAAATTAGTTTTCTGTGAAATTTTTATACACAGTGTTAAAGAAATAGATTGTCCTGATATTGATTAAGTATTATCTATTTATTACAATGATGTATGCAATCAGTAATGATGCATAACTGGCAATACTGGGCCAGGACAAAAAAATACAGCTGCTTATCTACAAACTGGTGACCAAAAAAGAAATAACACGTCTGGGGTGATGGAGTGCCAGCAGGAGATATACCCTCTGAAGGCTATGTTTCACACACACATAAAAACACACACACACACACACAAACACACACACACACACAAAGATTCCCACACTGTAAAACACATTATTTTAAACATTCCATGAACCCTATCAGTTCTCTTAGCAACCCATTAACCATTTTATTGCTGAAAAAAAGTAGTGTCAACTAAATGCTTCTTGAGCAGAGATTACTTCTTGCATTCAAATCAAGTATCTAATAGAGGGGCAAGATAAGTAAACATAAACTGTTTTTATTAGCTTTATACAGGTATCATGTCTCAAGCACTCCAGCATAGTATCAGCCATAACCATTATTTTATGTAAAGTATTTGAAATATCCCATGTATGTGTGTGTGTGTGTGTGTGTGTGTGTGTGTGTGTGTGTGTGTGTGTGTGTGTGTGTGTGTCTGCTGTATATCCCATGTGTGTGTGGCATGGGAGAGATTTCTTTGTATATTACTATATAAAAAAAATGTTAAAAAAAGCAACTAAAACACAAAATCATAAATTTAGTTGCCTTTTCACATATTTTTCATATAGCAATATGCAATGACATATTAAAAGCTATTATTATTATTATTATTATTATTATTATTATTATTATATTTTATTTATAGGGCACCACAAGATTTCCATGGCACCGTACAGAATACAAACAGAGGACCATACAGGTTATAGTCATAATAGGGGCTAATATAGAAAAATTTGTGGAATACAACACCTATAAAAATTTGAAAAGTCAGGAAATCTTTGTATAGCCTTTATTTTAGTGGGTACTGCCCATTACAGGATTGTTTGCTTTTTACTTTGACCCATTGAGAAACCATCCAAAGAAATAGTGTAGTCTAAAAATTATTTCTGGAGTACGTCAAACTCACATTTCTCCCTCTTAGCGAATAATTGATTTTTTCGTAACCATTGAAGAACTTGATAGACATTAGACTGATGTTCAGATCAATTAGTTAAATAGATTAAAATATCATCTAAGTAACTGACTAGAAAATGTCTCAAGAAATCTTAGATGGAATGAACTTATTAGATCTTTTAAGACTACGGGTTCTTAAAAGTGGTCTTATTTAATTCTTGGAACTCAGTACATTGATCTAATTGTCCATTTTGTTTAGAGATATAAAAGAAGCCTGCGTCCACTAGGGACCTGGAAGGATGATAAACCCCTTGTCAAGTTTCTATTTCACGTATTCTTCTATAGTCTTGGCTTCCATAACAGATAATGAATACAATCTTGCCTTTGGTAGCAGAATCCCAGGAATAGCATAGTCATGTGGTCTGTGTTTAGGCAAACGAGTCAGCAGAACTTTTACTAAAAACATCAGAGAAAGAGTGATAAGGAGTAGGTAAATTTAAAGACTCGGTAGCAGTGACACATAGGGAGATGTTTGAGCATTTGTGAAGACAGGAATCACTCCAGTGTACTATTTTACTGGTCTTAAGTAAGAAGATTGTCTTTTTGGAATTCCAATGGTTATTGTCACTGATGGAGTTGAATGCTTGATGTGACTTGGGAGAATTAGGCAATCTAGCCCTCTTAAAGTAATGCAATTATACATGGTATCTGCAAAGACTTGGCACGATTATAGGTCACAAAACTGCCTGATGCTCCACTTTGTATAAAGGCAGAGGTGTGATTTGTAGAAGAATTCATTTTTAAGAAGGCAAGGTGCCTTAGGGATCTTAACGTGGATTTTGATTTTAGATCTAGTAGAACTACGCCTTCGTTTCTTAGGTACTGCAGTTTCACAACTTTATTTTTAACAGGACAGGATGAAACATAATGACCACCAAGATTACAATAAAGGCATAGATTCATAGTTCTTCACCAACTCTTTTCTTCACTAGAAAAATAGGAAACACCTAGTTGCATGGGTTTAGAAAAGACTGGAACTGAAGAATTGTGGTAAATTGTATGAGAAGATTGCTGTCTCTTAAGTTATTCCTATCAAATCTCTAAAACTTTGGTAGCTAGACGGTCCATTCAGTTACATTTACCATAGTGCCAATTCTACATTTCTACTTCGACTAATGATTATAGTACATAATAATAGGCTGGAGAAAGATATCCCAATTATTGTCAACTCCATGCTGAAAACTACTGTATTAAAAAATGCAATAAGCAAATAAATGAATGCAAATGGTGTAGAACCCCACCTCCCAAATTACTGCAACAGCGCTATAACCTTGCTTGATTACTGTTGAAGCAGGGGACAAGGAGCATGGGGTCCCCCTGCAAATGCATTAATCAGCACCAGTCTATGCCAGGCTTTGATGGTCACATTATAACCAGGAGACCTGCAGTATGGGGTCCTCCATCATCATGTGCAATCAGCCTCAGGAGTCTAATAAATAGGTACACAAGTGGTTTTGAGCAGTTATTGTAACTAAAATGCTTTTTAATTAAGTTTTTTTTTTTCCATGAGATTCTATTGCAGGCCTGCAAGCCTCCAAACCACAGCAAGCTCTGACAGCCACTGGCACCACAAGCAACAGCAGACCCAAGCAGAAAGTGGCTGCCAAGTTTTTCTGGGACTGATAGTGGCTGCAAAAAAATGTCATCTGCCATGCCACCCACTAAAGCAAGCTTATTAGATAAATTAGATTAAAACAAAATAATTTCAAGGTGCAAGAGATAATAATGTTAAAATACCAAGCACACACTAAATTTGGAATGTTAGACAGCATCCACCATGGAGAGTGAAGAGGCAGTAACAATCAGATGTCATTAGATAGACAGAGGCATCAGTAGATATTTAGACGAGTAGATACCCAATTGTAAAGCTCTATGTAATTTGCGGTCACTATATAAATAAATGATGATAATAGACAAAGGTGGCTTGCACTCATACTACAAAACTTCGAAGACTATGCACCCAATTCAATTTTGAATGTTACAGGGCATACATCATAGACAGTGAAGCTACAGTAACAGGCCAAGGTCATACGTAGGACAGTGACATGAATGAATATAGTTAGACATTTATAAAAGTAAATAGATGAAGGTGGCCTGAACCCATGCTACAAAACTTCTAAGACTAGTACTATACACTTCTCGTTGGGCAGAGAATTCATTGATAGCCAATAACTGACCTTTCATACCTTGTTTTACTTATAAGCTATATGCCATAATACTAGCTTTCTGAATCAAACCAGGAGACTCGTACATATTTATGGAGATGGCTGTAGAATCAGTCTCCCGGGGGGAGTTTTGTTCAACCCTGGGATAAAAGGAACTATGACTATGGGATTGATATAAATAATATTTATATTTTCTAGTAATGAAGTGTAAGAATTATGTAAAGCAGACAGTTCATATAGGCCAATAGTTTACTTTCCCACACAGTATATATAATACTCACATTGATGCAGATTTGATTGCCCAAAACAAGTCTGAACAATACAATTGAAAGTCCACATTCTGAGAAAATAAGAGGACAGATTTTGGCCCTGGCAAAAATACATGTAGAGATGAAGATATGGTGAATGAAGTGATGGGTTTACAGAACAGTCGCACTTTATACATAATTATTCCACTCATTAATTACAGAAATATCCTAACAACTAATGCAAGAAAATATGTAATTAGTATAGATTGTATACCACTCTTCAATCACCTTTTCCATGCTGAATGATATTTGCATGCCAACAATTACCATAGCAATCCTTGGAATTGTTACCTCCGATCATGTATAACATGGACACTTTTAATGTTTACTAAACTTTTACTTCAGTATTTATGCCTGTATGGCAGGACTAAGGACTGCCCAGTATGGCCCCACTACAATGTCAATCGCTTGAAATGACCAATCCTTATATATATGCTAATGAGGCTCCCCTTGATAGTGGAAGAACTTCACCCCACATTCAATTCTAATCCAGCAATCCCTGGCTAAGCCCACAAAGGTAAAACGCATAGGAAGGACATTAATGAACTATCACCTAGCTCACGAGCTCACTAGCATCGATTACCAAGCCTTTACTGAATTGAGACAGAGGACCAGAGTCTTCCAGCGCATGAGCGAAGGACCAGGCACAGAAGACAGGCGGACTGCAAATGCATAGCCGCTGCACACATCTGTGCTGGATCCAGCAGTGGAGGAATAGAGGAAGGACAATGATACGGACCTGGCTCACCGGGAAATCATCCAGCTACGAGCGTGAGTCATCACTATAGCTACCCCCATCTGCTTCCCACCAGCTGCTACTGCTATTACCCACAAGTGGAGATCTTATCGCCTATCAACATTCTCCTTGCTCTTATCATCATCATCACCATTTATTTATATAGCGCCACTGATTGCGCAGCACTGTACAGAGAACTCATTCACTTCAGTCAATGTCCCATTGGAGCTTACAGTCTAAATTCCCTAACATACAAGCACAGACAGAGAGAGAGAGAGACTAGGGTCAATTTTGATAGCAACCAATTAGACTACTAGTATGTTTTTGGAGTGTTATGAGACAATTAATGTTATTGCCTTCACTTGTCAGTGGTTTTAATGTTGTGGCTGATTGGTGTATATATTGTTTTGAGCCGAGGCTGGGGTAGTGTTTTGAGCACAGGTGGGTGTAATGGACATATGTGGATATAGCATGTTGGACACTCTTGTCACAAGCTAATGTGATGGAACAGGCTCAAATTGCAGTGTGTGGGCATTATGGTATTGGACAAAGACTGATGTAGTCTGATGTGCACAGGCTAGTTTAATTGCTATGCTGTTATACACAGTAGTAAAGTGTAATCAACCTACTTTTTATATGTCTCTCTAATTTCCTCTACCGTATACTCTATTTGATAGAATCTCACCCTGTCCCATTGGTCCACAAAATAAGGAGTCAGGAGGGGAGGAAGAAGTAAAGAGCAGACTCTCAACATTCAAATAATTGGTTGGTGGTAATAGAGAGCTAATTCTAGCAATATCTGATTGCAGGATGAAAATCAGGGCTGTATAGTCCTGCTTAGTTCCTATTATTGTCTCTTTTTAGACAAAAGGATTCTTGGTGTACTGTGTACAGGGGTGCTTTTACTGTTTTTTGGAAGAGCATGCATTTGATGTCCGAATAAGCTTCTAGAAGAAAGAGCTTTTTTGTACACATCATATATACATACCACATCATTTCCACTAACTTCTCCTCTCAGACAACCAGGTGTACTATTTACCTTGCTGATGGGTGATTATTAGATATATGTGCAAGCCCCTTGGATTTGGCTATCTCCAAATATCCTCATGTGTTTTGGTTTTGGTTTGGTTCTGAATTTAATTAAAAATTATTGAAAATAGGTATAATCATGTGATTTCGAGCTGTTTTGGTCCCTACATTACTATTTATAACATTAACATTCATTTACACTCATTTACAGTGTTTTTTCTAATGGTCTCTTCAAAACTGTAAAAAATGTCAAAAATGTTGACCACAGGCTGCAGAAAGCTGACTGGGTAAAATCCAATTGTAATGTTTGCTCCATTTTCGGCAATGAGGAATCCTGAGGACAGTCTTAGCAGGGTGAGTTTTTTTGCTATGACATTCCTGAGTTTTTCCAACATATCGACACCCGTTCGTTTCTTTGTGAAAGCAGCAGCACAAAGCGTAGCTTGCCTGTGAAAGGCCTGACAATGTGTGTTAGCACTACTATGCTGAAGTGATGAGGAGTATGGGATGAACAACCAAGTTTTGTGTGCAAAGCATGCTACAATCCCTGTTAAACATAGTGGTAGAGCACTGGCTGATAGGATAGTCATTTCAGACAAGTAGATAGATAAAGGTGGGCTTTTTCGTTTTTCGTTTTGTATTAAAGTTACATATCAAATATTTGCTTAACTCTATTAAATAGAATTATATTAATTTTATTTATTTTATTTAATTAAACTATATTTAACCTCATTAAACAGAATGCCTACAAATTTCAAAACTCTACTGTGCTCAAAATGTATAAACAGCTAGTGATAAAGTGATAAATCAAGAGGGTTTAAAAGTGTTAGGAGGATATCATCTCCGTAGAAGGAAAGCTTATATTCTCCAGGGCCAGCTCGTATGCCTGTGATATTATGTTTTTTACGGATCTTAGATGCCAGTGGCTTCATCGAGAGAGCAAAAAGGAGAGGAGACAACAGTCAGCCTTCTCTGGTTCCATTTTCAATAGGGAAAGGAAATGAGGCTGCACTGTTTGCAAGGAGAGCAGCAGAAGGGTTAGGATACAATGCAGCAACTCTGCATAAAAATTGAAAGCCCATTTCTTTGAGAATGCCTCTTATAAAGGCTTTTTTAAGCATCTAGAGACACCATCAGAGCGGGGTAGAATGTAAGTTATAGAATTCAAGTCTATCACCTGCCTCAAGCTATCCACAGCCTGGTGGCCTGGCATAAAGCCCACTTGATCGGGATGGACCAATGTAAGGATCAGAGGGGCTCTGGGGCAGAGGTCAGAGTATATATATAAGTGTGCCATGATGGCTTTTATTTAAGACCTGTAATGTGTCATGTTTATCACATGTGCACAAAGGAATTCACTTCTGGATACAATGATGTGGTCACATTCTCTGTGACTCCATATATTCTCTGTTTTAAAAACACTGCATAAAAACCATGGGAGATCTTCATCAGGGGCTGGCTAGCAACTTTTAGCACAGCCCAAAGTAGTCCACTATGGGACTAGCCCTGGGGACATATGCCCCCTTGCCCCCAAGCCCAGCCAGCCCCGTTCTTCACCAAAAGAGCAGATGAGTCATCAATGTTCCTCTATTCCATCAACAGCCACAAAGCCACCATCTATTTGGCTTTGTCATACTGGTCAGTGGGTATGTGGTTGTCCCCAAGCAGACAGGAATTGCCAGTGAATGTAACACAATAGAAATTGTATGCTGGACTACATATGATGGTAAAGATTACATGAGGTATCTGCCAATTTGGCTTCTAGTTGATGCTGGGCTGCTTGCTACTATTCACAATTTTCCACCTTTTGAAAAACAACTTGAATGAATTTGCTGCAAATGATGTAACAGGGAGGAGGGGCATAGATGATCAACATTTTTACCTCTACTTATTGTGGCGTCACAAAGGCTACAGTTGCCTTCACAAATCTTTTTCTGGTTTGGGATAAATGTATTTCCATTCATGAGGTGCTTTTATTGATCTTATTCCCTGGCATTACAATATGCTTATCAGGGACATGAGGTGGTACCACTGGTGGCCTGCTTACTTCAACACAATTATCATCCTCCTTCTTATTATCTTGTATAAGTACAACACATTCATTTTGAGACCCACAATAATCCCCTTCATTTTCTTGCACATATGCAAATTCCAAAGTACC
This sequence comes from Mixophyes fleayi, assembly GCF_038048845.1. Lineage (NCBI taxonomy): Eukaryota > Metazoa > Chordata > Amphibia > Anura > Limnodynastidae > Mixophyes > Mixophyes fleayi. Next base: position 117,077,389 of record NC_134403.1, on the reverse strand, counting down.
ATCAGAAACTTCTATGTCTAAATCATTATATTTACTAGCCATCCTCACATTTCCAAATGGTTGAGAAATTTATGAAGAGGACTCTCTATAATTACAGTGTTAGAATCTGAAATGTCAGACTCACATATAGCACTCATGGATATTCTTTGACTCTCTTCTGGATTCTGTGAGTGCCCAATTTTTCTTCAACCTCAGTGTTCTTTTCATCAACTTATGTGGCTGTTTTGAAGGTGACAAATCTACTCTCTGAGTGATAAGATGGTGCATGGGAGGTTAAGGAGGATGCATTACCACTTTGGGCCCTGAGTTTTGCAATGGTCAATCTAGTAAGTGTACCAACAGTAACAGGACCCTTACAAGCAAAAAGTGGGCATGGTATGAACCTTTTATTTTCCACTGTGGGTGGTATATGGAATGTTAGATATGTTAATTTTTTAAAACAAATCACCACATTCATGAGAAACTTCTCCAATAAACCTTAAATCAAAAGCTGATGGTTTCTTTGAGATTGACAAACAGTTTAGAATTTCAGCACGCTTTCTTATGCTTTTTAACTATTAGAGGTCAAAAAAGTACTACTACTGATGCTACTGGTACTAGAATGCTCCTGATCTGTTTACTGATCCATAGTTCTCAAGAGGAGTAATGTTAATTGAAGTTGGAGCTACTTGTTGCTGCCAGCACACCAGGTGAACAATCAATCAGATAGGGAAAGGAGGGAATGTTACATTTCCTCTTACACTGCTTCACCATTAAAATTTAAACAAGTGGTTCTTAAACAAAATCCATATATATATATATATATATATATATATATATATATATATATATATAAGTAAAATATACATTTAAAGCTCTACTAACTACTTTTCAATATTAAAGAAATATATTTGTAATTCTGAGTGTGCTGCTCACAGTCTAACAGCACCCTATTTTTTTTCTCCCACTAAATAGTTCAGGTGTCCCACTCACTGATACTGCACCTCATAAAATTGCTTTTAGCTTGAAATGCTTAAGAACTTTAAAAGCAAGAACTATATATGTTATTTGGGGTGTGCTGCATGAAGTATTTTGGCCACTTAGTAGTAAAGATGTCATTGATACTGCAATCACACAATTGCATTCAGATTAAAACACTTGGGATTAAAAAAAAAAATTATATTTTTTTTTTTTGCTAGATGTGCTGCTCACTGTCAAACAGCACCCTGTTTTTGTGAACTAAATAGTTCAGATGTCACTGATACTGGCCTTCACACAATTCATTTAAGATTTACAGTAAACACTTGGGAATTTAAAAGCAAGAATCTTTTTTATCTTTTTGGCGTGTGTTTCTCACAGTCAAACAGCACCCAGTTTTTTGTCCACCAAATAGTTCAGATGTCAGTGTTACTGACTCCTGCACAACTGTCTTCAATTTGAAACACTTTAATTTTAAAGGCAATAAAGAATTTTTTTTGTCCACTCCTAATCAGTTTACTAAAATACTATTACAACCACAACCACTGATTGTCTACTCTTTACTCTCCAACACCCAATGTATCAGTACTCTATTCCAGTCAACTGAACTGTAAATAAATTGTTAAGATGTGTGCAGTAAAATCAAAGCTATTTAAATATACATTGCCTCTTCCACCCTGTACAACCCTCTACAAGCCACTATGCGCAAAGAATTGAAGCAAATGTCCTACCCACATGTTGTCGTTTCTAAAGTGGCAACTAAGAGCAGGAGGGAAGGCAATATATAGAAGATATTGACCTAAAACTTGTGAGTTCCTTCAACTTACAGGAAAATATATTTTGCCTCATTTTTATATCTTAATTCAGCGCAACAAACAGAGGAATGATTCGGTTCGACACAGTACTGTTAGGAACCCCTCCAACCGGTGCAGCAAAACCCAGAGTCTACTCCGGAAGTCTGGTATTTGCTGTTGCCCCTGATGGTGGGGACAGACTTGGCCGCAGACAACGGAGGGTCGTGAAATGTGCACCGGCTGGGGGGAACCCAGGAAAGCGGAGTGAAGTCCAAGCAAGAGTCAAACAGGTCACAGGCAAGACGGCAGCATCAAAGTCCAGGCAATAGATCAAGGGTGACTAGCAAACAATCGTGGTCAGTATCCAGGCAAGGGGTCAAGGGTCACAGGCAATAAATCGAAGTCAGAAATCCAGGCAATAGGTCGGCAACAATAATCAGGATCAAGGAGGTATACAGAGAACAGGACTAAGCAGGGTAGTGTGCTGGGAAGCAGGGACTATAACCGGCAGGGAGGGCTTGCCCCTTCTTGCCTTATATATGAGTATGGCCCAATGAAAAATGCTTCAGCCACAGGGAAATAGTAGCCTTCTGTTGCTAATTACACTAATTTGCGCACGCGCCCGGCTGCCCTAGATGCCAGGACGTGGCGCTGCAGACAAAGAACGTCCTGACCGTTGGCTTGGCAGTGGCTGGGACAATGCGGAAGTGACTTCCCGGTCGTCATGACGACGGCCAGGACGTGGAGGCAGAGGAGGAAGCAAGTCACGGAGGTGCCCGGAGCCGCCGCAGCTCGTGACAGTATACCCCCCTTGAGGAGGGGTCAAAGAACCCCGACAACCCGTTTTTCCGGGGAATTTTTTAAAGAATTCAACAAGCAGCTTGTCAGAGTGTAGATTCCTTTGTGGCACCCAGGACCGCTCTTGAGAGCCATACCCCTTCCAATGAATGAGAAAATGAGTTTGACCTTGGACTTTCTTTGAATCCAAGATTTTCTCGACTTTAAATTCTTGATGTCCATCAATGGATAGGAGGAGAGAACGGGTTTCAACAAGGAGCAGTGGAACGTGCTGGCTATCTTTAATGATTTCGGAAGCTTCAGCCTGAAAGACACTGGGTTAATTTGTTTCAGGATGGGAAAAGGACCAATAAACTTGGGCCCTAACTTTTTGCACGGTTGGCGGAGTTTGATGTTCCACGTCAACAACCACACGAAATCTCCAACCTTTAAGGAACAGGCGGAACGGTGAAGATCGGCAAAGATCTTGGACTTAAAAGAGGCTCGGAGTAAGGATTGATGTACCATCTTCCAGATTCTTCTAAGTTGGGTGGCCGTAGACCTAGGCTCAAAAGACTTATAGGTAGGCAAGAAAGACAATGAGTTGGCTCTGGGGTGATACCGGAGATTGCAGTAGATTGGAGAATGTTGGGATGACGAATGGCATGCGTTGTTGTAGACGAATTCAGCCCATGGAAGAAGGTCCACCCAGTTGTTGTGGCTTTTAGAAATATATAATCGCAGGTATTGCTCTAGAGATTGGTTCACTCTTTCAGTCTGTCCATTTGACTGCGGATGGTAGGCAGATGACAGACTAAGATTAATACCCAGCATGGAGCAAAATGACCTCAAGATTGGCTGCTACGAACTGAGAGCCTCTATCCGATACTATATTTTAGGGAGGCCATGAAATACGTGTTTAATGAATAATGAAGCTAGGGTGCGTGCTCAAGGTAGTTTAGTTAACGGAATGAAGTGAGCCATTTTACTGAACCTATCTACAGTAACCCATATGGTGTTGCACCCGGAGGAAGGAGGTAAGTCGACAATAAAATCCATGGACAAGTGGGTCCAAGGTCTGACTGGGACTGGCAAGGGTAACAATAGCCCGGTAGGTGATCTCCGAGGAACCTTGTTTTTTGAGCACAGATCACAAGATAATATGTATTCTTTGATATCCGCAGACATAGACGGCCACCATACAACCGGTATAAGATTTCAGTGGTCTTGGCAATACCAGGATGTCCAGAAGACTGGTTGTCATGACATTTTGATATACCTACTTTCCTGAGGTGGATAGGCACAAACAGTTTGTCTGTAGGGGTTTCAGGAGGTGCTTGGGGTTGAGCTTGTAGAAGAATTTTTCCCAAATCTTGAGAGAAGGCAATCAATACAGATGAGGCTGGGACAATAGGACATGGCTCAGAGGTAGGAGTCTGACACGGGATGAAACTACGGGATAAGGCATCTGCCCTTAGGTTCTTCGAGCTAGGCCGGAAAGTTATAATAAAACGGAACCGGGAGAAGAAGAGGGACCATCTTGCTTGTCTGGAGTTCAACCTTTTGGCTGATTGGATGTAAGATAGGTTCTTATGATCGGTGTAAATGGTGATGACATGTTTTGCTCCTTCAAGCTAGTGGCGCCATTCTTCCAATGCCCATTTAATGGCCAGTAGCTCTCGATTGCCCACGTCATAATGCTCTTCAGTGGAAGAAAACCTTCAAGATAAGTAGGCACAAGGATGAAAGCGATGATCTTCTGAGTCTTTTTGTGAAAACACGGCTCCTACTCCTACCTCTGTGGCATCAACTTCTACGATAAATGGAAGGTCTAGATTAGGATGTCTCAACACAGGGGCAGACACAAAAGCCCGTTTCAAAGCTTTGAAAGCAGATACTGCGGAAGGTGGCCAGATTTTCGGATCAGCACCCTTGCGAGTCAGAGCAGTGATGGGAGCAATGAGAATAGAAAATGAACTGATGAATTTCCTATAATAATTCGCAAATCCTTGGAATCTTTGGATGGCCTTAAGATTTGAGGGTTGTACCCAGTCTAGAATTGCTTGTACTTTCGTTGGATCTATAGCAAAGACTTCTGGGGAAATCACATATCCCAGGAAAGTGACTTTAGTAACTTCGAATTCACATTTCTCTAACTTGGCGTATAGATGATGATGACGAAGTTTAGGAAGAACTTGTCGAACATGATCTCGATGCTGTTTTAATGAGCGGGAGTAAATTAATATTTCATCCAAATAGACCACTACGAAGGAGCCCAAGAATTCATGAAGGACATCATTAATCAAATCTTGAAAGACAGCGGGAGCATTGCTGAGGCCGAAGGGCATTATGAGGTATTCATAATGGCCTGTCTGAGTATTAAAGGCCATTTTCCATTCGTCGCCACTCCGGATTTGTATCAGATTATAAGCTCCACGCAGATCAATTTTAGAATAAATTTTTGCTCCTTTAAGTTGGTCAAAGATGACTGAAATAAGTGGCAAAGAATACGTGTTTTTGATGGTTATGTTATTCAACCCTCTGTAATCAATACAGGGCCTTAACCCGCCATCCTTTTTGGCCACAAAGAAGAAACCTGCTCCAGCAGGTGTCTTGGAAGGACTGATAAAGCCTTTTTGTAAGTTTTCTTCTACATATGATTCCATAGCTTGGGTCGCCAGGAAGAGATAATGCGTATAGTCTTCCCTTCGGCAATCTAGAACCCGGGATGTTGTCAATCACACAATTGTACTCCCGGTGAGGGGGAAGAGTGTCAGCTTCTTTTTTAGAAAAAACATCCTGGAACAAACGGTACGGAGGAGGCAATAACTCAGGACCAGTATGGGTAATCCTAATTGGCAAGGACAAGCAGGAATAAGAGCATTTAGGATCCCATTGAATTATCTCGCCCCTAGTCCAATTGATATGAGGATTATGCAGAGCTAGCAAGGGATGACCCAAGATCAAAGGCACTGAAGGGCAATGAATTAAGTACAATGAGATTATCTCGGAGTGAAGAGCGCCAAGCTTCAACTGCAGAGGAGGAGAATGATGATGAATTTCTCCGTGGTTAAGATGATTCCAATCCAATCCGCATACAGAAATGATGGAATCTAGAGGAACTGCTGAGAACCCCAAGGAATGAGCAAAGGTTAAATATAACAATTCCCAGCAGCTCCACTGTCCACAAATGCTGGAACAGAAACGACTTGACCACTATATGTGAGTTGGGCAGGTATTTGTAGAGAATTTGTTGGAGAGATGGCTTGTAGGTCTAAGTGTACTCCCTCCACGTTGACTTGGCCAGATCTTTTCCCGGTCTGATGGGACAAGTACGAAGCAAATGGCCCTTTTCTCCACAATATAAGCAATGCCTACTTATCTTGAAGGTTTTCTTCCAACGACAGACAATACGCTCCCAGTTGCATAGGTTCAACTTGATCAATGGGGGCAACTTGAGGAAGCATAGGAGAATAAGATGAAGAATTTTCCTTCTCAGCTTTGCTTTCAATATGTCTCCTGTCAATCCGGATAGCTAACTTCATGAGTTCCTCGAGGGATTCTGCAGTGGGGTACTGTTAGGGAGTCTTTAGTTTTGTTCAGAGAGACCCAAGCAGAATTGACTGCGAAGAGCTGGGTCATTCCATGCACAATCTGAAGACCAACGACTGAAGTTGGAACAGTACTCTTCAGTGGAACGTCGTCCCTGCGTTAACGATAGAAGCTGTGCTTCAGCAGAAGTCACTCGGTCCGGGTCATCATAAATCAAACCAAGCGCTTCGAAAAAGGCGTCTACAGACTGCAACTGAAGACAGTTGGGATCTAGGCTAAACGCCGAAGATTGAGGATCCCCTTGAAGAAGAAAAATAGTTATCCCCACCCTTTGCTGTGGAGACCCAGACGACAGTGGTCTCAATTTAAAGTTTGCAACTTTCATGGAAGTTACAGAAGTGCCTGCGATCTCCCGAAAAACGGTCTGGAAGATGCATCTTGGGTTCCACAACAGAAGGCTGAGCAGCTTGTGAGGCTCTGGACGCCTGTTCCTCGGCAACTTATCGCTGGGACAACTCCTGGACCATTTGAGACAGGGTCTGGATCTGTCCTGCCATCACTTGAGCCAGACTTGGTTCCATAGGACAGAGTGTCAGACAATTCACTCACTCCTAGTGTTAGGGCCGGTTATAATGTTAGGAACCCCTCCAACCGGTGCAGCAAAACCCAGAGTCTACTCCGGAAGTCTGGTATTCGCTGTTGCCCCTGATGGTGGGGACAGACTTGGCCGCAGACAACGGAGGGTCGTGAAATGTGCACCGGCTGGGGGTAACCCAGGAAAGCGGAGTGAAGTCCAGGCAAGTGTCGAACAGGTCACAGGCAAGACGGCAGCGTCAGAGTCCAGGCAATAGATCAAGGGTCACTAGCAAACAATCGTGGTCAGTATCCAGGCAAGGGGTCAAGGGTCACAGGCAATAAATCGAAGTCAGAAATCCAGGCAATAGGTCGGCAACAATAATCAGGATCAAGGAGGTATACAGAGAACAGGACTAAGCAGGGTAGTGTGCTGGGAAGCAGGGACGATAACCGGCCATAGGGAAATAGTAGCCATCTGGAACTAATTACACTAATTTGCGCACGCGCCCGGCTGCGCTAGATGCCAGGACACGGCGCTGCAGACAAAGAGTGTCCCGACCACAGCCGGGACCATGCGGAAGTGGAGAACCGGTCTTCATGACGACGGCCGGGACGTGGAGCCAGAGGAGGAAGCGAATCGTGGCGGTGCCTGGAGCCGCCGCAGCTCATGACAGGTACTCCAAGATTTGAATCTGTCGTAGTTCTTCAATTCCGAAACGCTCATCTCTATTTGCAAAAAAACACAGACCTGTTACTATCTTTTAATGTGGTTATATAACACATTTTTTTAAAGAAATATGCTGTGTCTGCATATGTGCTCAAAGCCTCCATGTGCAAAAGTCTTTATAGTGACAGTTAATAAAGATGTTTCATTTCGTACACAGACAAAATGCGTGGGGTGGCTCCTTTCTTAAGGGCTTGGGCTACATTCATTCTGTGTGGCACTCATGGAGTTTTGTATGAGTGTAGGGTGCTCACACAAAATGCGCCAATGTTAAGTTGGCAACACAGTCTTAATTGGAGTCCATTGAGAATGACCTGGACATTTACTTGTATTTATTTTTTTGGTCAGGACTCTGCATTATAAGATCACTTGCTACAGTGATCTAATGCTATCTGGCTTGTCATCTAGTAATATCTCATTGCTGAGGCGAAGGGGAGACCTAGATTGCATCAAACTTTCTTGTGCTAATGTGCAGCACAATAGGGCAGTTCTCTATGGTGGGGTTAAATTAGCTTTATTATATACTAAATTGACCTGCAATTTATATAACCTGTTCACAGTGTTTCTTTAATCATTTTATAATTTATACATTTCATAAACATTCACAAGGCTAAAATGGTACATTTGGCTCAAGCCTCAAAAAAGTGGAGCAAACACCAAGGGTAAATGTTGATTTAAGTCATGTTTCCGAATAAATAATTAAACATCTATTCACATTCTGTGCAGAGTTAAGATTCAAGATTTTGCTTATTTTGCTTTATTTCTTCATTTTATGTTAATACACTGCTGCGTTTGCTTACACAATTTTGATTATTATTGAAACACAGATTACATTTTTTGTTCATGCTGATTACCATTTCAGATTTTCCTATTGAGGTTTAACAATGGGCTTTCAGAGATTTTGATTTATTTCCAGCTACAAAATAAGGCCACATCCCAGTAGAATTATTCACCGTATATTCTGACTAATTGTTCTGTAAAGCTAACAGTAGCTATCTGGAGACCACACATTTGCATATGCACAAGAGAATGGTTCTGATGTTTGTTATTGCCATGTTAGTTGCTGTGCATGTCTGATAATTTTAGTATTTTACAGTAAAGAAACATGAGCTTTTATGGATTGAATTTGACTTGCCAAAGGGCCAAAGATAATTTTATATCCAAAGTAAGTTAAACCAACACTTCCCATGTAATACTTACAATGCATATTAGTCTTATACAAATAGAGGAAAGACATCTGGGATAAACGTGCCCAAAATGATTTCCTAAGCTGCCTTTTTTCTATAGCATAGTGCAACATCTGGCAAAATGAAGCACAGAACACATAACAATAATTGCATATTTAACAATCACATCTATGTAATGGAAAAAAATATAACACTAAACAACTAAATAAATCAATGCATAAATAAATAAACAATACCTTATTTTAGTTCGGTATTGATGCATCCAATAGACAATGCAATGCTCTAGGCAGCTATTGTCAGAGCAAGGAAATATATTAGTTCATAATATATACGCCCAAACAATGTAATTTAAGTTAATAAAAATGCATTGATTTTTAAATCTGGCTTGGTGATTAATGTATCTAGTTGTTTTTAGTATATGTATGAACGAAGGAATAACAAAATAATAATCGTCTAGCAATCTAAATGGTCCATGTAATACAAACCTAGATGCTTTTATGGATGGGTTGGTCAATTTAAGAATAATTCACCTGTCTTACATTTTTCTACATGGAAGAAAAAATATATTTTTAAGACTTTAGATTCTTCACTTTATTCAAAGAAAATAATAATTAAAAAATGGATAGAATCATAACATAATTCTGTGCAACTCAAAACATAAATGACCCCCTAACAAAACTGTAATCTCAATATATTGAATAGATTTTTCTGATGTTATTGAATTGTGCAAAATCAGTACTATACACAAATACCTAACTGCACTTATTTTGGTATTATCTGATTGTCTTTGTTATTCAGATGATAAAGAAGTGCTAAATATTCGCATCACAAGGCAACAAATAAAGGAAACAAGAAAATCCTATAAATCACTAGAACAATTAATATGGCCGTCAACTTTAAAAACTAATCTTCTTTGCCAAGTAATTTCCCATTGGTTTACATCAGTGGTGGTCCACCTCCATTGTTATCTAACATTATCTTACTTAGCCTGTCATTCAGCCCCTACGGACAGGTGGAGAAGCTGCAGTTTTCTGTTGGTGGAGAACTTTTTCCTATCTTAAAGTGCTAGTATGAGTGGACCATAATGTGCGCAATTCAATATTCAACTCCCATTGATTGCATTCTAAATCTCCTTTCCCAGCCCAACTTCCAGCACTGAAGAATTATATCTCATCTCTTTCTGTAAGGCAGTGATGGTAATTTAAAGGGAGGAATCCACACTGATGTACAATTAGTCTGAAGGTTGACACAGAAAGCTGCTTGCACTTCGCAAGCCCAGGCCTCGATTGTCTGACTTAAAAATTATTTTATTAACATGTATTTCTGTAGCGACAGCATATTCTATAACACTTTACTATTGGGAACAAAATCAGTAATAAATGCAGACTGGGTATTACAGACAGACAGACTAGTAATACAGCCCTGCTTACAAGCCTATAATCTATAGGACAATGGGAGTTTAATACATAAAGTTAAGTGTCACATATACATATTGGTCGAGCCAGATTGCAAAGGTAAAAGTGCTTTGAGTGCTGCATGATCCAGTCACACAGAAATATTGGTCAGGGGTTCAGAGGGTATTTGTCTTGTGTGAACTGTGTAAATGGGTGGTAATAGGGTAGCCTAGAGAGGTTAAGAGGGTGATTGAGAAATTTGCCTGCAAAAGTGGGTTCACAAGTAAGAAAAGCTATAAAATGCATTTTATGTACAGTACACATTAAGAACATCCTGATTTATATATATAGTGTTAAAAAATACTTTTATAAAAAACTCTTTTTTACTGATGATTATAGTATTGAGTTGTTGATTTATTTTATAAAAAAATTTTTTGCATGCCTTCTTATGGAACTTTATATTGCACATATGTATGTACGCATCCTACAGTTTGTTCTTTCTGACTACATACAGCAACAAACATTTAGCAGAGCGTACTTAAACCCAGAATAAAATAGAGACGTATCTTGAGATCCAATATTCTTGTAATGACGATGAAATAGCACACCTCCAGTATAGGGGAAAGGGGTTTGGGATCCTGACACAGAACCAATAGATACGTACAAAAATGAAATTATAGGAAAGGGTGCAATGGGTAGGTATAAAGACAAATGTACAGAGTAGTGAGTCTTCACTCTGTTACTCTACTATAGAATAGAAAGTAAGTTTATAATGATATATTTTGTGTGTTTCTGTAAATAATTATAATCTTCCTTAGCCTGCTTTCATAATATTCTTTATAAAATTGATACAACTGAATATAAAGTATAGATACAGCTGGATGCAAATACATGCACTGAATATGTAGTATAGATACAGCATGATATAAAGCATAATGGCTAGTGTCTATGCAAAAATACAACTTTACAGCTGATAACCACATAAACTAGTACCTATATCAATATTTTTATGCAATCTAATCTGTATATAGTCTCAATTCTTAAGTTAACAACAGTATTTTTCCCTTAGGGGTCAATCCAAGCTCTCATGCACTCTAATGATTTTGAATATCTTTGAGATCTTACACTCAAAAAGTCAGTTCATATTGTGACAGTTTGTCACTCTCACATGCCAACAGTTCTTAGCCTGAATCTGTATGGTAATCAATTCCTCCACATCTCCCCTTTTCCCGTTTGTCAACAAGATACATGTAAAAAATAGAGATGAGACCAATAGTGAAATACCATTTTTACAGACCTTTTAAAATCAAAACTCACATTATAGTAGAGAGTGTATTAGTTAATTCAAGTATATCAATCTCCTAGCCACTTCCGTACCACAGTTCTTTTCAGCCACGGTTTAGCTCGGCGGTCCATGCAAACTCGCCTTAATCCGTCAGCTGTCAGATGGTCAGAGGGCCCCGGGGTATTCCATGACTGTGAGTAGGAGGGGAATTGGTATTGACGCTACGCGTTTCATCATGAATGACTGTATCAGGGGGATACCGTTCTTGGTTCATGGTCTGTTTAAATCCCTCCTTTGGATAATCAGATGTTCCTTTTACTATGGCTTCTGCTATACTTCATATTGCCTAGAAATCTTCAATTATTTTTTCCTTCATATTTGTAACATATTTATAACAAATAGATCACAGGCATAACTCTCAGACGGCTATATCAAAACTTCCGCTATTGAATGTAAATGTGCACACTTACTATATTGTCATCACAAATAACAATTTTAAACAAATTAACAGTATTACTAATATGAAATGCGATGCCATACTTACTTACACACAAACAATACCCTATTCTTTTATATACATAAATCTGCTATTTGGTATAGTGTAGATAAGATTTGCACTTCCTTTCTTACATTATCCCAATCCATGCATGTACCTAGATGCTCCAATAGGCTGGAAAACTTTAATAAAATAGAATAGACTTAGGAGCATGTTGCCTAAATCTCCCTTCTTCTAGCAGGTGTAAACAGGGCCGCCATCAGGGGGGTACAGGGGGTACTCCTGTACCGGGCCCGGGCTCACCAGGAGGCCCGCCGGTAGGGCCCCCTGTCTGGCCCGGGCCCTCACTGCCCACATTTCTTTTTTTTCTTTTTTGTTTTAGCGCGCTCGCGCACGGGGGGCGCTGGTGCTGGTGCTGGTGTTCAGTAGTTCATTGGTGGGGGGAGCAGGGTAGTGGGGGAAAAAAAATCCAGATACTGACCTGATCGCAGCCCCGCCGTCCCTCCTTCTTCCTCTCTGCACTATTTACACTGAATTTCAGGCGTGACATCATCAAGTCATGCCTGACACTCAGTGAGGAACTGTGCAGAGAGAAACAAGACAGAAGCAAGAAGACAGAAGAAAAGAGAAGAGAAGGGAGGGAAAAAAGCTAATACAAAGGTAAGTAAATAAAAGGAAAAAAGTCACACCATGAGGAAAAAGTAGGAAAGAGAGGCACAGACACCATGAGGAAAAAGTAGGGAAGAGAGGCACAGACACCATGAGGAAAAGGTAGGGAAGAGAGGCACAGAGAACATGAGGAAAAAGGGGGGTGAGAGGCACAGACAGTATGAAGAAAAATGGGGGGAGAGGCACAGACACTATGAGGAAAAAGTGGGGGGAGAGAGGCACAGTATGAGGAAAAAGGGGGGAAAGCAGAAAGTCACCGAGTGATGGAGAGGGGGGCAGGAAGGCACAGTGAAGGAGAGGGGAGCAGGAAGGCACAGTGTGATAATGGGGAGCCAGGTGAAAGGGGAAAAGTAGCATGGAGGGCGCAGTGTGATCATAAGGGGACAAAACATGGTGATGAAGAGGCACAGTAATGTGTGTATGATGGTACAGGGGACTTGTGGCAATATACTGTGAGGTAGGTGGTGGCTAATTAATGGGTGCAAGTTTGTTTGTGGGGTAATGGTTGGGCAATTTTATAGTGCAGACTATTATTTTAAGATGGGGGTTTGGGGGCTACTGAATGTGGGGGAGAATGAGGTCACTCTATTAAATGTAACTATGAATTATTTAATGTCAGTGATAAGTATATTTCTGAAATGTAAATACTATTAATTTATTGCTGGGGCTGTTTGTAGGGAGGGAAATAGGTTTATTTATTAAATGTGAATATTGTTATTTTAATGTTGGGGTTAGAGGAAGGCCTAATTATTAATCATGGGTGCTATTGATTTAATGCCGTGGCTGGCTGTCATTTTCTAAATGTACCCAAAAATTTTTTACAAATAGGGCCCCCAACATTCCAGGATCCAAACAAGCCGCAACTAAAGACACCTGCAGCCACAGGTGGGGAAAGGGAGAAGAACAGGTAGGAGAGTCTGTGAAATGTGATTCTAGTAGGCACAATGCCAATATTTGGTGAGTGTGTGTGTGTGTGTGTATATATATATATATATATATATATATATATATATATATTTTTATATTAGTGACCCCCTTAACTTACCTGAACTTAACTGATTAAGTTCAGTGATTTTTTTTTTCATTGCCATGTGCCCCCTTTTCCCCTGGGCCCCCGGGCACCTGCCCATCGTGCGCAGTTGGAAAGATTGCCCTGGTTCATTGGGGGGGATGGTCATCGGGGGGCCCTGCCTGCTTAATTTGCACTGGGTCCCGCAATTTCTGATGGCGGCCCTGGGTGTATACAGTAACAACATCATTGATAACAAATGCATATAACAACAGTAAAATACTTATATACAAGGTGCAGTTGTTTTTATAAGAGAGCTTCAAAGTACTCTCCATTAATGTGCTTCATTATTGCATTCTTCACTTATTTAAAGCATTATATTACCATCACCATAAGAATTTATGTTCACTGTGATTAGTAATGAATGCAGTAGAGTGGCCTTTTTCAAATTATGATATCCACATGTGTTGGTGTGCATCAGATCCTAAAGATGGATGCATTTTATATGGTAATCATAATATGTCTGATGGCTCAAATTTTAGCTAGGAGTGTGGATTTATTTAAGCATTCAAAAGAGGGATGGTCTCATATTAATCTTTCCATTTATCCCTTCTACCATTTATGCTCTCTGCCTTACAATCAAGGCGGTTACTCTGTATGTACCAGTTTGTCTTTATACCATACTCCTCATCTTCTCGGTCTTATAGGGAGTGTTCTTCCATGTCTAGACTGCTTATCAGACTGGATTGTTACTCATAATTTGTCCAACAAGGACATGGGTTTGGTAGAGAAATTTTCATACTTGTCCTTGATGACAATAGTGTTTAAATTTTTTTTCAGATGGTATTGTTTAAAAAGATGGCATCCGATAGGGCCAGGGTGGCTTTCAGATGGACTGTCTGTAATATTTTCTCCGTCAAGGTTATTGATTTGGTGGAGGATAATTCATACCATGATGTTTAGAGATTTGTTTGTGTTTGAATACATTACGGTCATGTTTTTTAAATGCAAATTGCATTCATGTTACAACCAAAGATGAATCAGGCCCAGTATGTGTGAGTTAAAGCATTGTAATTTTATATTTGAATATACATGTATTGTTAAGGTTCTGCAGCTCAGATGTTAGACAGCTAAGTGAATTTCTATATGATGTTGTAGATATAGATTAGATTAGAATGATATATAAGACTACTTAGCAGTAGATTGGCGCATACTATATTTTCGTACTTTGTTTTGCAAGAATGTATAAGCAATATATTGATAAAAATAATGTAAGCATTACATGCAGAGTTAATGTTCACTTCTTATATTTAAATAGAGCAGTACTATTTATCTACTGCCTTAAGAGAGTATTGATTATAATTAGTTCTATGTAGAAGGTGAATTATAATTGGTGCTAGGAGACTGAAGAGAGTATATAAAGACTGCAGGGTGTGGACTTCATTGGAATCTCTTTGGTGAACAAAGATACATTGTCTCTTATATGTGGAGAGTATGTTGAAAGTGATGGGAAAATCATCCTACAGGGCTGCAGAATTGAATCAAGGATTCCTGCACAGATTAAGGAATCATTGTTTCTATGCTAACCTCTCTGTCCAAAGCTAAGTAAACATAATTTTCTATTATATCTTTATGTAAGTTGTCATTCTTTCCTGGAGCTAGTATTTCATTACAGTAATCTGAATAACCTGATAGAACAAGCCCAGACTTTCTTTGTCTGACTTGGATAAAAAGATAAACCTTTCACTGTACAATAAATGATGATGCATCCAGGAAATGATAGAAAATGAGCAGGGACTCTCAATGTATTTCATATTGGCAAAAATCAAATTTCAAAATACTTTATAAATAAATATCCAGCATACAGTGCCTGGACTAAATATAGTACCACTGTTTCTTTCTTGTCTTGTCTTGTGGCAGTTTAATCATGCAGCATGCAATTGTACTATATTGGCCTGGTATGAGGAACTGCAGGATAGCATGTGATAAATGGGATGGGACAAGTTGTTTTAGTACACAAAGTAAATATGACAAAATGAAACAAACTAAATCAGCACACACCCTCACTGCACACGATACAGACATTTTATTACCCAGTGTACAACATATAACCAATAATCAGGTGGTTGTCTATAATACAGAACCAATTCTCTGATTCTAATGTGTATTAAAAAGCAAATTCTCTGATAGTATAAAACACAGTGCTCATTCCATAGTCTTCAGTGCACAATATAGCTCACATTTTGTGTTAGCCAGTGAATAGTACAAACACTCTCTGATGGCTAGTTGACAGACTTTATTATCTTAAGTTTAAAATATAGAACCCAGTTATGGTGGCTAATATACAATATGGGTGTTTTCTGAGTGGCTAGTATGCAATACAGACTCTATCCTGGATGATTAATGTACAATATAGACTCATTACTAGTGGCATCTATACCTATCTCAGAATCCGTTACAGATTGAAGGTACAAAATGCAGAGTTTTTTTCCTATGGAAGATAGTAGGCAATAAAGGCGCATTGATGAATTTTACTGTACAATATATAGACAATGTTTGTTGTTTTATTAAAATACAGAGCCTAGTCTCTGTTGGGTAGTATATAAAACAGACCCATTTTTGGTTGACACTAATTAGTATACAGATACAGGTACCATTATCTATTGACTAGTGTGCAATATATTCCTCAAACCAAAATCAAGAACTTATTACATACATGTATGTAAGGAAGGGTGTATAATGAAAAGAGTAATTGTAAGTTTACTTTTTCCAGTGACCATACCTTGTTTATTTATTTAAAAGTTTTAGTGTTAATATGCTATATTGCACAGATGGTGCACCTTTCTTAACAAGCTTAATTAGCTCTGCCCAGGCGATAAGTGAAAGAGAATAAGGCGAGCTTCTTTAAATTAATGAAATTTGTACAAGTGAATAAAATCATTTAAGACGGCAGCCAAGGACAATATAGACCAATGTATATGTGCAAACAAAAGAAAATTGTTGTCTGGCGCTTAAAAACAATCAAAATATAACTCATTAGGTGGCAGCGTATACATAGAGGAGAATTTTGTGCACAATATAGCTATATTGGGGTGAGCTCCAATGCCAGCATCAAGGCATCTCCTTTAGATAAGTACCTAGCCAGTGAAACAAATATAAATTCAGGGTTTCACATTTAAAACCTTCCCTGAATCTCCATTTTCTAAAGCAAGCAGCACCTGAAGGGAGTGGTCAACAACATGCTCTGGGACCAGGCCCGGTGCTCCCATTAGGCAAGGTTAGGCAGTTGCCTAGGGTGCCGGGCTCTGAAGGGCACCACAGAATAAAAATTACTTTAAAACTGTGCGGCGGCCGCTGACCATACCTTCCACGGCCGCCGCACAGCTTCCGATAAATCCACGGAGAGGGGGAAGTGGCTATGGATCACCACCGCCGCCTCTCTGCTCTGTCTCCTCCCCTCCACTCACTGACTGTCGGGCGTGACATCATCATCACGGCCCGACAGTGTCAGTGAGTGGAGGGGAGGAGACGGAGCAGAGAGGAGCAGCTTTATGGTGGCAAGTAAAGGTAAGGAAAGACATGGGGAAGGGGGGGGCGCGGATTGTGAAAGTGTGCCTGGGGGAGGGGGGCGGATTATGAAAGTGTGCCTGGGGGGCGCGGATTCTGAAAGTGTGCCTGGGGGGGGCCGGATTGTGAAAGTGTGCCTGGGGGGGGCGTGGATGTGAAAGTGTGCCTAGGGCGCCAAAGACCCTATCACCGGCCCTGTCTGGGACACATGCACAATTTGCCTAAATCCTCATTTGATGTCATTGTAGGCAATGTAATTTATAAATGGCATTACTCTACTGATCACTGACCACACACCAACCCTTATGACATTCATATTACAACAGTGACAACAACTATGACAACACATGTAAGATCATAAAAGATACAATTGCTAAACCCTCAGACTCTATTTAAAGTGATGTATTATATATCACAAAAAATGAAATGGATTAATGCACTCCTGGAATTTCATTTAAAGTGAGCCATTATATACCGCACCTCACATGGATATTGATATTGATTTGACACATTAACCATTATTACTGCCTTTGTTTGCTGGTGTGTGTTTGTTTAACACACATTAATACCCATTGCTGACTTTTATTAATGCTAAACCTGGCATATAACTACATAACATTTTTTATACATATGTCTCTAACTATATAACCATCTATATGATCTAGGACAATTACATCTCATATCACCATATTATATTATATTACAGAGTTTCTAAGTTAGCCAATGCTGTTTTCTTGCTGAATTTTATGAGTACATTGAATTAATTGCAGTTTTATGGATTTGACTTAATTTTAGGTCACACTGGTATCATGAACATATTGGTTTTCATCCCACTGGTGTCTGCTTGACACAATTTGCAAGCAAATATTATTATGCCAATTATCAGAACAATAATTCTCTACACATTTGATCTCTAGCACAACAATACCATCAGGATATACTATTAACTGTGATTTATAAGCTGATATCAATATTCTTATTAATAGATTACACAGGTCTGCGATGAAAAAGCTTTTTAAACAAATTTATGGGAAACTTATAGATTTTTGGCTTTTGAACACAAAAATGACTCCTGATTTTGCATACCACATCACGTTTTTCTGCAAAATGTGTGTTTAAGAACAAGTCTTTTTTTTCATATTCTTTAAAATAATA
Organism: Mixophyes fleayi; assembly: GCF_038048845.1. Classification (NCBI taxonomy): domain Eukaryota; kingdom Metazoa; phylum Chordata; class Amphibia; order Anura; family Limnodynastidae; genus Mixophyes; species Mixophyes fleayi. Next base: position 117,059,247 of record NC_134403.1, on the reverse strand, counting down.
AATGCATTCTGCCTACATTTATTATAAGACATTGTCTCAAATGAATTCAGTCGGTAGTATAGAACGTTGCATTTCACTTCTCGTCATAAAACTTCCCCCCTCCCAGTGCCATATTAAGGTCCACATGGGCCTGGAACTCAAATTTACAAAGGCCCTTAACCCCTTACTGTCTAAAGGAACATTGCACACACACAACAAATACAACAGATGCAAAACAGTTTTGCCCTGTGCTGGCTCATTTTAACCCCTGCCTACCACCACATACATACACACAGTACACACTACACACACACAATACATATACATGCATAGATTCTTCAAAAAGAAGTTTAAAAGCTGTTTTATTGCACAATGGCAACACATACGCGTCAATACCATTAGCACGTTCAGTCTATCTTAAAGAAACATATGAAAATTTGAAAACTGTCTTGGAACTCTTTGGATATGCAAGACACAACTGGCTAATATGTGGAGATCTTAAAATTGTATGCATGCTACTTGGCCAGCAACAAGGTTACACCAAATTCCCATGTTTTCTCTGTGAATGGGATAGCATTTACATTGGCAAAAAAAACAATTGGCCAGCTGGAAATATTTTAGAAATTGAAAAAATAATGTCATCAAATCCAGTTTAGTAGATCCAAATAAAGTTTTACTTCCACCTCTACATATAAAATTAGGACTGATGAAACAATTTGTAAAAGCACTGCCTAAAGATGGAGAAACTGTCAAATATCTTTGCACCAAATTCCTTAACATATCCGATGCTAAACTGAAGGAAGGCATTTTTACAGGCCCTGACATTAGAAAGTTAATACAAGATGAACATTTCGGGCGTGTAATTAATATTGTGGAACTTTCTGCGTGGACTTCGTTTAAACAAGTGATTTCAAAATTTTTAGGCAATGTCAAGGATCCAAACTACAAAGAAATTGTAAGGGAAATACTTAATAGTTACAGAAACCTTGACTGCAATATGAGTTTAAAGGTACATTTTTTGAATTCCAATACTCAGCATTTCCCGAATAATCTCGGAGACTACAGTGAAAAACAGGGTGAACGGTTCCACCAAGACCTTAAAGATGTAGAAAGAAGATACCAGGGTCGTTGGGACATCAGCATGATGGCTGACTACTGCTGGATGATACACAGAGACGACACAGAAAAACTTATAAGTGAAAAGTGACAAAACGAAGTTTGAAGACAAAAAAACAAGATATTAATTTTTTTTTCAATAATTATGGTTTTGTTTCTATTATTGTTTGATTTTATTGTTATTTTATTATTTAATTAAGACAAAATCACAGTGATATCATCTACACTTCTTCGTATTTCACAATAAATATCTCAAGAACAATGAAACTTCTTGTTTTTTCTCAAAAATGTATGTATCCCCCTTATAGGTAAATGTGATGTGGTAATTTTTTATATGCCATTTCTTGATGTACACAGGAGTATAATTAAGAATATAAAAGTATTATTAAAAAGGTTTTCAATAGCTTAAATTTGGCAGACATGTTATTAATCACTTTGTAAGTTATTTTTAGCAAGGCTCTGTGGTTGTTCAACCCAAGAAATGGTCTATGAATTCATATATTCAGCAATGAATTTATCTTTTAGCTATGCTTGGATTGGTGACTGATGGATGTTTATTTTATCTGTTGGCTTGACTATATTGTATCTGGTGATATTTTAGGTGCTAAACCACCTTCATATGGTTACAGCTGCTATTTCATTTGTGTCATGTTATTGATGCCCTGATGAGACAATCGCTGGCATGACTTGCCAACATTGTATGGATAAATGCATGTATATTGAGTGATGGCAGACATCAGTACCCATACTGATTACTATAGTTATAGACTGTGCTTGTTTAGGTGATATACAGTTACATTTATAAGGGCTTATTGCACAAATGAATCACAGCCAGAAGTAATCATGCTGATCACAATGTTTATATATTACAGTAAAGAACACTGACAGGTTTGGCTGACTACAGACAATTATACATACAAATATTGTATACAAAATGACATCTTTCTTAATGATTATTTTCCCATTCTAAGAACCACATAAAATGCCAACTAGTAAGGTACTCTTTGAATTCTCAATGATCATTAACAATAGTGTTATCTGTACTTGCATGAGTTAATTAATTCCCTGCAGCGTTTTTTCCTTTCATAGAATCCTGTAAGATGTCAGTTAACAATCGATTCAATGGGCATCATAAATACTGTTTGCACTTGTAAGGTTTAATTGATTGTTTCTCTTCAAGAGTTAATCGGCCATATAAATGTCTATCTGTATGCAGCGTAAAACGGTTCTGTTAACTGCAAGCCGTGAGTATACGCACAGTAAGTATACTTAATAATAGTTCACTTATGAACATATACCTAGCACCAGTTTAATCTCATCAGTTATATTATTTATGTTTTGTTACTTTTCTGTTTAATTTTGTCATGGTTCAGTATTATACATATAATGCAAGATTTCTTTAGTCATTGGTATTTATAGCATAATACACAGTTTTCCAATATAATTTGCCCTGCTATGCGAAACAATGTTTGCCCTACTCTGATATTGTTATGTTTAACAAGACACACTCTTGTTTCCATCACTATGAGAGAGTAGGTCATCATGGTACTAGAACTCATTTATCTTTATGTGGTAAATTAATAACTATGCACATTTGTTTTTTTACACGTAAAGCATTAGACAATAAACTTTGTCTGCTATTGTTAGCAAATAAACCTCCCAGTGTCTATCCTTTACTGAGCAATATTCTATTAGGGTGACCTCTTTGATAATCTGATGGTTGATGTAATTCTTAATGTAAAAGGGAATATTGTGTGATAGCAGTGGTCAATTAAGTAATAATGTCTGAGTTATCTGGGCAGAAGAAGGTGGAAGGTAAAAATACGAAAGAGAGGATGAGATGATAGGTAATATTTAAATCTCTATAATTTGGCATGAAGTCTGAACAGATTCTGAACATTTCATTAGACATTTCACTAGATGATTGAACTTACTGTTTGATTTGCATACAAATTGTGATATTGGAGCAATTATTCTATTTTCAGAAACTAAATGAATGAAAAAAACAAAAATTACATATATGTAAATTAACCCAATAAAACTTGAATTGTCAAAAGTCCAAATCCATTATGTAATCTATACTGGAGTGTAATATCAAGGTTGCACAAGTACATCCTATGTGAAAGTCCCCTGTTAGTCTACTAATCAGGTAGAGGTGATCTCTGTGTAAAATCTGTCCAATGGTTTTGATCCCAGTTAAATATGATTTGCAAACTATATCTCATTTAGTTTGAAATTAGACTTTAAAACTGTTCTTGTTTATTTTCTGCTTTTACAAGTAAAGCATACAATATTGCCGCATTGTGCATGTAATAAAAAAATAATTTCTGTTTGTCAAGAAGAGTTTGCTAATGATATCTCTTTCTCTACATTATTAATATCATCATCCATGTTATTTTACAAGGTTTGTAGAACATTGTTGTGTTGCAATCTATGTTAAATCCATTTGTATTGGAAACTGCAAAACAAGAGACATCAATCACATTTTTTTATTGCCAGTAAAACAGTAACCATCTTTTTACAAAGCATTTTACAAAAATAGTTTTTTCTTTTGTAGAGTACACTTTAATTGTAAAAGCCTTGCTAAATATATATATATATATATATATATATATATATATATATATATATATATATATATATGGGCAGCACGGTGGCTAAGTGGTTAGCGCTTCTGCCTTATGGCACTGGGGTCATGAGTTCAATTCCTGACCATGGCCTTATCTGTGAGGAGTTTGTATGTTCTCCCCGTGTTTGCGTGGGTTTTTTCCGGGTACTCCGGTTTCTTCCCACACTCAAAAAAATATACTGGTAGGTTAACTGGCTGCTAACAAATTGACCCTAGTCTGTGTGTGTCTGTCCGTCTCTGTCTGCCCGTCTCTGTCTGTGTGTGTGTGTGTGTGTGTTAGGGATTTTAGACTGTAAGCCCCAATGGGGCAGGGACTAATATGAGTACTCTGTACAGCGCTGTGGAATTAGTGGCGCTATATAAATAAATGGTAATAATAATAATAATAATAATAATAATATACAATATGTGAAAAAATATGAAAATACTGTATCTTGTAATGTCTTTGAGATGCTCTTCACACAAGTATATATATCTAATGTTTGAATGTTTGAAAATGATTAATTAGTTAATTCTCAATTTACTTGTGTGTATATATATATACACACACACACACAAGAGAATATACTTGTGTAAAGAGCATCTCAAAGACCTTACAAGATACAATATTTTAGCAACACCTGACTCACATACTGCATATAAATGAAATTATTAGACATAAATGTAAATTCTAGTCTAATCAAGAAAGTAATGGCAACAAAATCCTTTCTGTTGTAAAACTGTTTTTGCTGATTATATAATAAAGGCCCATAACTCCGCCAACAGGTGTAATGATGCTACCAGTTACCAGATCTTGGCCCAGGGAAAGCAGGCTATGATGTTTAAAGAAGATGACAATGTCCACACAGTAGATATCAATGACAGACTTAGCCATGTCAAGAGTAACTTGCCAATCTGCATATATCAAAGTTGCACCAGTCAACACAAACAGACTAATTGAGAAATTAAACAGACTAATTCAGGAATCAGAAAAGGGCTTGGATATTTAAACATCTCCTTTTAAAAAAATAATAATTCAGGTGAATTGTTTGTCATCATATTGAAGTTGCACATGAAAGCCAAACCAATGTACCTCAAAAAGAATGTAAACAGAGCTTGTATTGTATAGCCTAGGTCATGTGATTCCTAGATAGATAGTAATAGCATAAAGGAGCAAGGAAGTCAACCCATGTGACCTAGTTTAATGTAACAAGAACATAAATAAATGAGCGCATGATAGAAATCTACCAACTCAGTTAGCCATACCAGCAGCAGAGATGGAAAAATGGCCCAGTGAGTGTGATGTTGCTGGCTGTGCACCGAATAAACTGCTAGCATTTGACACTAACTTACATTGGGTACAATGTGTTATAGGTGACCAGTCTTCACCAGGGACCCCCCACAAGGATGCAATGAGCTTCAGTGCAAAACACCCACAGGTCATGGCCAACAGCTTAACCACTATTTAGCAGTAAATGGAGATAATAATGGAACTATACACAGGTGTAGTTGGGTTCAGGGCAGGGGTCAGAATGTACTACACAGGTTACAGGTCATAATGTAAGCTAAAGATCAAATTAGCATAGAAAGGGCTAAATCTTGTATTCAAATGTTGAGAATTATTGTATGCAATCTCAGCCATGGGGAGGATATCAATCCAATCATCTTGTAGGTGACAAATATAAAGATATTGCTCAAGTTTTTGGTTTGTTCACTCCATTTGTCCATTTGACAGTCGATTAAATGCAGTGGACAAGTTCATCAACATGCCAAGGGATTTGAAAAACTGTATCCAAAATCATGATGTGAATTGAAACCCTCTGTCACGCCTCGGTCCCGCTTGCGGGCATCTGTACCGTTACCCTCTTCTCATAAGCAGTAATTCCTGCATCAGTTGCTCCCGTGTATCATTGGCATGTGCAGAACTGCACTTCACCTTTGGAAACTCCTCTCTTCCCTCATTTGCCGCGGGCCCGTGGAGCACTATTTAAACCTCCCAGGTACACCTGCCTATTGCCTGTTCTTCAGCTCACTTCCTGTGCTTTAGGTTCTGGCTCCTGTTTTCCACTGTGGTATTGGTCCGCTCTTCTCCGGCATTGAACTCGCTGTTCCAGTGACTCCTCTACTATCATCAGAGTTACCTGTATTATGTCAGCCTCGGTTCTCTCCTTACGCTGCCTCTCTGAGCTACCGCTGTTCCTGTGACTTCTCTGCCGCTGCCTCAAGTTACTTACATGGTATCAGCCTGCTCTACTCCAGCACTGAACCCGCTGTTCCAGTGACTCCATTACCATCATCAGAGTTACCTATATCGTGTCAGCCTTGGTTCGCTCCATCTACTGCCTCTCTGAGCTACCGCTGTTCCTGTGACTTCTCTGCAGCTGCCTCAAGTTACTTACGTGGTATCAGCTTGCTCTACTCCAGCACTGAACCCGCTGTTCCAGTGACTCCATTACCATCATCAGAGTTACCTATATCGTGTCAGCCTCGGTTCGCTCCATCTACTGCCTCTCTGAGCTACCACTGTTCCTGTGACTTCTCCACAGCTGCCTCAAGTTACTTACGTTGTACCAGCCAGCTCTACTCCAGTATTGAAACTGCTGTTCCAGAGACTCCTCTACTATAAACCGAGTTACCTGTATCGTGTCAGCTTCGATTCTCTCCATCTGTGGCCTCTCTGAACTACTGCTGCTCCAGTTACTTCTCTGCAGCTGTCTCTAGTTACTTACGTGGTATCAGCCTGCTCTACTCCAGCAATGAATCCACTGTTCCAGTGACTCCTTTACCATTACCTGAGTCATTTGCATTGTGTCCGTCTTGGTTCTCTCCAGAGCTGTCTCTCTGAGCTACCGCTGTTCCCGTGACTTCTCCACAGCTGTCTCAAGTTTCTTATGTGGTTCTCTCCTATCATTATACCATCGACCCAGTGATTGTTCTACCTTTATGTTAGCTCTCTGCATTGTGCCACTCTCCGTTTGGCACCTCCTCAATTCTTGACTGCATTCGCTGTCTCTCGGGACAGCGACCTGCGGGATAGGTGACGATAAGCTCCCTTATGGAATGCCTGGTGAACACTACCTACTTGTTAGACTCCGTGCCTGTGAGAGAACTTAGTCATCCTGCAGAGTACTGGGATCCATTTCTCTATCAGGACAACCATGACACCCTCGGTCTGACACCACATTATTAGGAACTCCATGTAAACTGAAAACTATTTTTATAAGTAAGCCGGCTGTTTCTCTGCTGTAGGAGTGCCCTGGCAGGGTATAAAGTGAGCCATCTTTGTCAGCCTGTCGACTACCACAAAATAGTGGTCATATTCTTAGATCTTGGAAGGTCTACTATAAAGTCCATGGAAATGGAATCCCATGGATGTGTAGGTATTGGCAAAGGTTGTAATAGTAGGAGGAGTCTTAAATTTGGCACACGCTGTACAAGAGGTTACATATTTTGTTACATCCTCCTTGTACTTGGGCCTCCAGAATGAAATGAACGGCTTAACAGTTCTTCGAGCTTGTCGGGGAGATAATCTGTTTGGTGATTTAAGGAATTCCAAATTTCAATGATCGGTGAGGACTAGCACTTGATGCTTTGCGCCTTCTAAGAGATGTCTCAATTCTGACAAAGAAGCTATAATGGCAAAAAGTTTCTTATTTCCCACATCATAGTTTCTTTCAGGAGCAGTCATTTGCTTGAATAAAAAGCATAGTGGTAAAGTAATATATTTTCTCCTAGTCTTTGGGATATTACTACTCCTATAGCTGAATCCAATGCATCAGTTTCTAAAACAAATGGGAGTGTAGGATCAGGATAAATTAATATAGGAGCTGAGGTGAACTTTGTTTTCAAAATGGAAAAAGCTTTATCAGCTGCTGGTGATCACTGAAAGGAAGAACCTTTTTGTGAGCTGAGCAATGGGTCAGCAATTCCAGAAAAGTTCTTTATAAAGTGTTGAAAAAAAGTGCATAAAGCGCTGTACATCTTTGACATTTTTAGGTATGGGTCCATCTACCTCAGCACATACTTTACAGGGATCCATACACAGTCCTTGAGTGGCTATAATGTAACCCAAACATTTAATTCGATTGCGATGGAATTTGCATTTCTCCAACTTAATGTATAATTGGTTTATACATAGCCATTGTATAATAATTGGAACATGTTCTTGATGTTCTTGTAAAGAATTTGAAAAGATAAAGGGTATCATTAGGATATACAATAATGAATAGATCAAGCAAGTCTCGAAAGACATCATTTATAAAATGTTGGAAGGTAGCAAGGGCATTACATAACCCGAACGGCATCACGAGATACTCATAGGGTTGGCAGAGGCACTTCTTGAGCTTCGATGCAATAATGAAGCAGGTATTTCATTTGAAAACAAAGCAGATCTGTCATATTTTTGGATGTCAACAGCTGCAAAGGCATTCAAAATTGCACATGAGGAGGCAGTCAAAAAGTTGCTGCCTTTTGCAATAACCTACCTTTGCGAACAAGGATTTTCCACTCTAACGAACATAAAAACAAAGCAGAGAAATCGATTGGACGCTGAAGACTGTATCCAAATTGTTCCAAAATGCCCCAATATTGATGCTCTCGTATCAAAAATGAAGCAACATAATTTCTCTAAAACCTGAAGTTTTGAAGTTGAAGCTTTCAAAGAAATTTTGAATAGATTCAATAAAATTTTGAATTCCAATAATTAATAATATAGGATTTCCTTCCTTTCAAATCAAGGGGGTAACATTGGCGTATCTAAATATATTTTGGGGTAAAAGGTAAAAAAGTTCCCTGACCCCTGCAATAGTTCCAGTCCCAGTGTATACACCCAGGGATTGTGACAAAGTAATGACTCTCCTTGGCCCCCAATGGTAATATGCTTACATCTCAATAATGGAAATAAACCATAATATATGGTCTTTCTTATTCTTCCTCCTTATTTCAATCAAGATTCCATCAGGAGTACATGTAAACAAAAACAAATAATACTAAGCCTCATCTGGTTGGATTATCTTTTATAAAAATAGTGTACAATTATTAAAAATTCACACCAACTTAGTTAAAAAAAATATTCATCCCCTGAAGGTAGTAATCAATGCAGTCAATATTCCTACCAGATCTATCCATCAAAAGGGCATATAGCAGTCAATAGGGTTAAAGTTTGTTAACCCTATTGGGTTAAAGTTGGTTCCACGTCCCAAACTGTACTTGTAGATCCTCCAAGGGATAGATGGTAATAAATGGTCCAAAGAATACTCCTTCAATCACCAATGCGTTTCGATCTTTCAATGATAGAAGGGTATTTCATACATAGTATACAGTTTGTTGCTGTTGGACTTCACTTGGCAGTTTGATCTACAACATTTGCCTTGTAAACATGAATGCACTACTTTTATGTTTTCTAATCCCATGAACCTTAAAGTCATTTACATAAAGGTATAGCTAAGAAAAATTTGAAAGGCATCTACAACCCAGTAAATTTTAATACAATAATTTTGGTAATGCTTGTTATAAATCTAAAATTATAGGTGAATGTCCTGGTTGTAATAAAGTGTCTGGCTGAAAATGAATGCAGACTACAATACATACAGATAAAAAAACAAATAAAAAATGTCGGTGTGTGATAAAGCTGTGGTTCTGGGCCACTAATTGCAAGGGGTCTGTATTTCCTAAAAAAGAGAAAGCTAAAAATACAAATTAGTAATAATGCACCTGAACCACCAAACAGATATGTGAACTGCGAATATATAATTATTTTAATAATATAAAAAATACAAACATTTAAAACATACACAATATAAAATTCTAAATGTCATAAAATCAACACTTTGCTGGAAAGTCAGTAACAGGCTGAGTAAAGTGAAGCACCTGTAGCAATAATCACGTCTCACTCTGTAGATATTTGTGGAAATAAGTAACCTTATACCTAATATTAACCACCAGACTTCTCTATTCAATATAATTCTAATCCAGAAAAGATATATAGCACATGGAGGCAAATAAAGTCCAATGAGTTATCCTTTCCTTGTAACTCCTAATCCAAAATAATACTGTAAGGAAAGTACTTTGTGCCAGCACAAAAGATTACAATTCCATTCAAAGATTAAATCCTTATATCCAGAAAGGTAAGCAGTGCTGTGAATTTGTAATCATTTGAAAGACAAATGTCACTCTTGTTACACTTGTTGCAATAGATGCAAGATATGAATAGCTGTTAGTGACAGAGCGTACCTGATAATAATAGCCGGAGTTATTGATGTATTAATGGGGTAAAGTAAGTTCCACTTAAACTCGAAAAATATGCCAACATTCTTACCAGATAACTGGAAACGATGATGAAAAGTATCCACACTGCTCTGTGTACACTGGAGCTCTGCTGGCAGGCATACACCACCTGTTGTCTGCAGCGATGTTACTGCACCACTTTCCCCTAGACCCGTGAAGTTCTGGATATTCCCCCTCTGTATCTCCACTGAAATCAGTGAATAGGAATGTGCAGGGCAATCTTAGCAACAAAAAGAGGCTTCCAAACCATATCAGACCAGTCTTTCAATGGAGGTAGATGCTTCCAAACTTACTCAGTGCTGTAGGTTACAGTCTTATGTGTTTTAATACCCAAGGACAATTACCTCAGATATAATATGTATAGTACATACAGCCTTTTTGTTTTGTCTTCTCTGTACATACATAAACTAATCAATATCAATCTATCTGGTCTATTGGTTGGCTAGTTGTTTGGTTGGTCATTCCAATAAGTCAGAGATGACTAATTCAGCTCTGGCCAGTGCTAGTTATTATTGTTTTGATAAATCTTTAATATATTGTTTTTAGCTTTATTTTATTTATTGCATTGCACTATTTTGGATTATGATTATGCACAAGGGCTTGGCTTTCGTGAGAGGTCACTTGGACTGCACTGGACCCAGGTAAGGATGAAGGATGTTATTAAATATTGGATTCTTTTTAATATATATATTTTTAATAGAGGAAGACTTGGTAGGAAGATTTGATGAAAGTGTGATAAAAAAATACAAACCATTAATTCAATTGTGTCTACTTTTCATTAATTTATATAATGGACAGAGGACTTCTTGACTTCATGTCTATTATATATAGCCATGGGAGAAGTATTATCCCTGTCACTAAAAGGATAGCTTTCCAAGAAGAGGTTATATATTTGTCAGTATGGCTTACTTTATTCAGATGAATGCCAACCATTCTTTGTAAAATAGAGAAGAAAATAAAAATAAACGTATTTTACACCACAGCCAGTTCTGTAATTCTACACATCTACATATATGTCATAGCCCCCTAATAATTCTTATCACAATTTACAGTTCAAATTTGGGAGGAAAAAATCCTTTAACTCAGATTTCAAAGTATATTTGTAAAGTATATTTTAAGTGAGCCAATTCAATTTTATACATTTCCCCTCCAATCCAACACATTGTTCTCTGTGTTACATAACATTGTATCTGGAAAAATAGCGGCAAACGTTGCCTAACTTAATTTATTAAAGAGAATAAGAACAAGTAAGAATTGATCAGTTAATTTATCTAGATTAGGATTGTTATGCCAATTACTCTAAATATAATGTGAAATGAAAGATAAGAATTTCACTCATCTATGTAACTAGTTTAGACTTTCTTGTTGTTGATCATCAACTTAATGTGAGTGAAGTCCTGTGTCTGTGTCAAAAGCAGTTGAATTTTAAATGATTATTAAAGTACTTAATGCAATTTCAGTTTTTTTTTCATTTAACAAAAGACCACAAAGCTGTCACCACTGTAATTACAGCCATTATTGTAGCAGACAACATACAGAGCATCTGGTCTAGGTCCTTTTGTCATATCAACCTAATATTCATTTACCATATATAGTACATTTAATTATTTGTGATTGCTATATTTTAATGTGTATTGATCTCTCTCACTCATAGTTTGGCACATCTTTGAAATGTTAAATGCTTTCTGAAAGCTATTTATAAACTTTTGAAATGCTATGGAAACTTGCACGTGCTATTGTTTGGAAATGGTAACAACTTCCAAATATTTCTAAATACTATTTTTTATATATTTTTTTTATTCCTGATCCAAAAGATAACCCCTCTCAAATAGATGGACTATACAATCTTTTAACGTGAATTTAACATAATGTTACATTTCATATAAAAATATTTAAATTAAAACAGATGGAAAAAATAATTAATTACATCATTCATTATTTCATCACTGATCATTTGCATTGCACAATGCTCCCTCTGACATTAACATTAACAATCAGCATAAACATTACCCTTACAAAATAATATTTAATAAATGTTATGAAACAGTACATGCTATAGATGCACATTATAAAAGTATTTTCTTTGACAAGATATAAGGGCCTAGACCAGATGCACAGTATGGTTATATGCAGCTATAATTGCTATAAATACTGTTGCAACAGCTTTGTTGTCTACTGGGGTTAAATTGATAAAAGAGAAAATAAATCAGAAATTCCAGTAAATAGTTTAATCATCAGATAAACACCATGGCATAAGATAGAGGCACTGGACTGTTCTCATTTAAGTTAATCAATAATAAACAATAGAGACTAGTAATATAGGTGAGATTAATCCTTTCATTTCACTCCACATATTATTTACAGCAATTGGTCTAGCAATCATATTTTAGTTATATTAATTGCTCAAATCTTACTTGTTTTCTCCATTCTTTCTAAAGCAGCAGTCCCATGAAAAACTGTTGTTTTTTTTAAACATAACTCACTGTGGTAGGCTATACGAATCTTGTAGTTACTTGGTTTGTTTCTTCAGGTTACTATTAATTATTTAGAATACTGCAGGGGTTGCACAGTGTCATGTGGCTAATATGGCAAACACAATAACTTGGTACATGATGTAGTGAGTCTAGAAGTTGTTGAATGCCTCTAGGGTCAAAATCATCTCCATCTTTCTTCCATTTCATGACATGCTGAGAGCTGCGAGTCTGTGTGTAAATCACTGGCAGCCATACTTATCTTCCCTCCAGAGAGATTTTGAAAAAGAGCTAATGATTTGTAGGAGGATTGCTAAAAAAAATGCTTATCTAAAAGATACTTTACTATTTATGGATTGATGTGTGGGATTGTTTTTTTAAAGTTGCAAATTTGCACTAAAACCACAGCAGCCAATCATTCACTAGCTTATAGCTCTCTAGTGCATTTTTGACAATGAAAGCAAATATCTAATTTGTTGCTTTGATTCACACCTTTGAAAATAATTATTAAACAACCCTTTATAACCCTCATCACTGTTGACAGATTTGAAGAGTTATTAAAATGTAATGTAACAAAAATTATAAGATAATATATTTACAATGATATGAACTAAAAGTTACTTCAGGGAGCTGGTGAATATCACCAGTTAGATGTCCACAAACATGTTCGTGGTACAAATGTCAATAGACCCGGTCTTAAGTTGCAAAGTTTCTGAAATTTGCAATTCTCCATTTGTAGTTCACTTTCAAAGCTTTCCAATCATGCTCACCATTCACATTTGATGTTTCTGGTTGGCTTTAAAATTGACATTTTAAATATTTTTCTTTTTAAACATTATTTATGGATTTTTTTTACATAATAATGTGAACACTTTTGTATTTGAACTTATAAGTTCACAGTACACCATTTGTATTTCATTTTTCTGTTTTGCCATTCATAATTAAAAACTGTTAAACTGTATCAATTTAAGCTTAAATATGTCTCAATTGTTTGCACATGTCGGAAAGGGCTTCATCATTTGCAAACCGGCTTAAATATGCTCAAATATGCTCACACCGGCAAAAAAATGTCAAACCTGTTTGACTTTTTTAAATTGACCTCAATTTATAACCTAAAATTGAAGAAATTCTGGAAAATTCTCAACAATCTGATTGGAGAAACGATATACAGCTGGTTCGAACATCGTTAGTCATTATAATCATCATCAATCAAAAAACTGGTCTCAGCACTCAACTCCCAAAGCAGTAGAGTTCCGTATGACTAACAACCAGCTACCCACAAGGGGTTAAGTTCGGCGCTGTTGGGGATGGCAAGATAAGTACCAAAAAAAAAGTATTATTGATGAATGTAGAAATCTGTCAATAATACAGTAAATTATAAATAAAAGAAGGTAAATCTTAACCAATAAATATAGTAATAATGACAATCTCATTAATAATGGTGAAGATGAGGTTCTGGAGGAGAACTATCGTTCCCTGCAGCACATTCAGGGTCTATTAGCACCTTAACATAAAGTTCAGTATGAGTTAATAGGCATCTTAAGGACTTTAGTAATTATTTTTCATTTAACAGATACATATATAAAATGATTTTCCATTCTCCTATAGTCACCAGGGAACAAACAGATGGACCTGTTCACAATATTTCTGACATGTGTTTATTTCATGTTATGCTGTATCAAATTAGCTGAATTGTGCTTGCAGTTGTCACCATCACTAGTGGTCTGCAAAATATAATGGAATTATATGGAAATACTCATTTAGCACCTGAAAAAGCACTATATTATATATTGCAGCAGCATATCAAAGCTCCCCCGAGGCAGAATCAAATTACTTACACTTTAAAGAGCATTATTTTTCAATGCCTGTGAATGCATGTCTTTAAAATATGTTACATTAGAACAGTTCTTTTTAAAATGGGAACATTACCCCTTTCTGAATGTTTTTATTCCAATAAGAGTCAGCTTTCAATAAGAAAACTATTCCTGTCTGTAGATGTAAAGGGGTTGTATACTTTTGGAGAGCCCTTTCTTAATGTTACCTCCTGCCTACGTATAACAAAGGAGACATCTGTCAGCATCCCTCCTCTTATTTGAACTGCAGAATACTGAGGACCAAACCAAAATAATCACATTGCAGGCTATATATTGCTCTACAATAGAACTACAATTGAGCCCCATGTAAGCGCTTAGCATTTAAAAATAAATGATTTGGTACATATTTTGCCATTTTCAGTAAAAATGCTCAAATCTAAAAGAAAAATTATCTTACAATATAGGTAAAATGAAACCTATATGATTCTGTCAATATGCTGGCTCCATGTTATAAATTCATATTTCTATGATGCACAAAGAAAGTATAGTCAGGTTCAATAGATTTGATCTCATCTCTGAGAATCTAGAAGAAAAAATATCAGACCAAAAACAATTATTGTTAAAGGCAAATCAAATGCACTTTAAAAGGAATTCAATTTGAATGAAAGATAATAGTATTTAAAACTAATCTTTCTGCTTCTAGTTGATCGCTGTGTTTAATAATAGTATACAGAGAATTTCTATCAGTCTTCATCAAATACAAATTTCCATTCCAAGTTACAGAATCAAGATAATAAATAAGTGAAACAGTGTCTTTTAAAAATAAAGGAAAATAGTTTACAAGAGGTAAAAAATCTATACATGCAGTACAGAGGTAATTGAATATACTACACTTACTATTCATGTTCTTGATGGTTTAGATGGATGTTTGTCACACTTTTACTGTCACACTTTACGGGTCAGCGGATCCTATTATGGGTTTACCTATTTGGAGGTGCAGAGTCTAACGACCCGAAAGGTTTTCACCAGTGACCTTCGCAATGGGTATGGGCTTGGCTGCTTTCGTGCCGCAGGTCGCGGTTCTCTGAGTTGGTGCTAAGTGAATCTCAGTCGAGAAACGACAGAGGAGAGTATATAAATTGGTAGTGGTATGCTGCAGGATACACAATAATACTGGTAAAGCCTAGAAGCACAATACAGAAGTACAGGGTGCAATAGTCTGTGGCTGGTAGATGCTGAGGTCCAGGGATGCTGGAAGCAGGGGAGCTGGATCAGAACCTAGCAACTGGTAGCAGCAGAATTGCAGGGAGCCAGAACAAAATACTAGAGTGAAAGACGATAAAGAACTGGCAATTGCATGAATGAAAAAAGGTGCATTAATAATGTGGCCATTGGAGGGCGACTACCAATGGAAGTGGTTTGAAGGATTCAAAAGAGAGCTCTGCGCATGCACAGGTCTGATTTCAAGATGGCTCCGACCAGGAAATCAGCATTGCACGCCGGGGACCAAGTCTGGCAAGGTGAGCCAGGACCCGACTACAGAATCGGCGGGCCCGGCGTGTGATAATGTTAATAATATTTTTTGAGGAAACATACTACTGGTGTTCTAAATGAAGACCATATTAGAAAACAGTTCTTGTTGGACGTCTGGCTGGAGACTCTTGAAGTGCAGATTTGCTCTCAGGTCAATGCCCGATGGCAGGGTTAGCAGGCAGAAAAACATTTCTCTTGGTCAAAGAATTTGTCCTAGGAGAACAATTCCATGGCTGTAGAGATGGAGATAGGAGGATTGAGAGACTATGATAATTGGGAGAGGAAACTGTAAAATAGTGGGGGACATAAGCGGTGGTCATAGGAATTGTGAAAAAGCCGGATGCTTAGGACACAATATTCAAAATCATAATGCAACTGTAAAGATTGTTATCTTGTGTAAGGCTTGAAGGCTTATGGACTAATTTACCTACAATCACTAAAGTACGCAGATGCTGCGATCAAAAGGTTGAAATATTAATATTATGCATAGTGTGCATGTCAAATTTCATATATTGTCATGGTATCTAAATTACGTCAGGTGGGCAAATGGTAACAAATTGGCAATGGGTATTCAATAACTGTCCTGTGTAAGTTAAATGGCAGACTTTGAGTATAGTTATTAGTAAGGTAATCATCACCATCATTTATTTATTTATACAGCGTCACTAATACCACAGTGCTGTGCAGATAATATTTGTCACTCACATCAGTCCCTGCCCCATTGGAGCTCACAGTCTAAATTCCTTAACATACACACAGTCAGATACACAGTCTAGGGTCAATTTGATAGCAGCCAATTAACCTACCAGTATGTTTTTGGAGTGTAGGAGGAAACAGGAGCACCCGAAGGAAACATTTAAACTCCACACAGATAAGACTTTGGTCAGAATTGGCATAAAATATGTATGGTAAAATGTGCATAGTTAATAGATAGGGTATGCACACTGTTACAATTAGGTTAATATTCTAAGACTGTGTTTGTAGCAGCCTTATGATTTAATCCAATAAATCAGCCAGGCCTTGGTCAACATTATATTGTGTAGTCAGCTGCCTGAATATTGTTTGCACCAAAGGAGGTCCTGCTAGTTCCAAATGGCAATTGAACAGCAGACTCTTTGCCTTAGTGTAATTAATAACAAACTGTTGAAAGCCAATAGTGTATTGTGTTGTGCTGTGTATAGAAGAGACATTATTTGCATAACTGTAAGGTCAGAACAAACCTCAGGCTAGATAACAAGGGTTGGTCTCAAGTACAACAGAGAGACCATGAGCATGATTGGGGCTCATTTTGACCATACCATAGTCAAATTGAGCCCTAGGCTGGTCAATGAAGGGATAGTGCCTCTATGGTAAAACATAAATAAAAAAAATGTATTTTACTATTCATTTCCATGTGTCTATTCATTTTAATGGGACAATTTATTTAAATAGGGACTTTACATCTGGAAACACTATTTAAATGAATGAGGAAAAGATTTATATTTGGTGAAATCATGTTTATTTAAATTAATATATACTTGTTACAAATCGCATGAATTTAAAAAATGCTTTTACCTAGATTAGAATTAGGACATTGAATTTCTGGTATTTTGGATTCCCCTACTAGTGAAAAAGAAGAAATGTGTTGTCTAACATTTTGTGGTAGATGTAAACTCTACACTCTTCTGTAATGGGCAGTAATAAGTGAGAATGAGTGAAGTTGCTGAAAACAAATCTGTAATCATCTATATACCTATCTATAATCATCTATATATATCTATAATACCTCTTTTGCTGGTAATATTATCATCATCATCATCATCACCATTTGCTGTACAGAGAACTCACTCACATCAGTCCCTGTCCCATTGGGGCTTAAAGTCTAAATTCCCTAACACACACACAGACACAGACAGACTAGGGTCACTTTTGATACCAGTCAATTAACCTACTAGTATGTTTTTGGAGTGTGGGAGGAAACTAGAGGACCTGGAGGAAACCCACGCAAACACGGGGAGAACATACAAACTCCACACAGATAAGGCCATGGTCGGAAATCAAACTCATGACCCCAGAGCTGTGAGGCAGAAGTGCTAGCCACTTAACCACTGTGCAATAACATGATCAGATCAAGTTAAACAATAGATTTATTAAAGTTAAATTGGAAAAAAGGGTTCAGAGCATGTAAAGTTGCTATAGTAATGTTTTTAGGCTCTAGTAAAGATCATGGTCCATTATAATCACAGCCATGCTGGAAAATATTTTACTACTTGTCAGTTTCATATACCTATATTTTGCAGAACTAGCTTAAAATTAGAAAATGCCCGAAAACGTAATTGATTTTTAACAGAAAAAGTTGCAGTTTTTAATTTCTTATGCAAACTCTTATGCTTCTTTTTACTTACAAGTTAGGTGGTTAACTAAAAGATGATTGGCTACTGTCATCTATTGAGTAAAGCCTGGTAGATCTTTCATCCCACACCAGAATATTTAGATGCATTGTGAACTGAATATCTAGGTTAAAAAACAAAATCAATATCTCATCAAGATGCCATTTAATGAGACTGATCTAAACTAAAATGACTGCCATATTTAATTAGAATGCACAGAATTTTCACAAGCAAAATATTACAAGTGATAATTTTCATATTTTACCATGATTCTGGGTGTAGGTTTTTAGTTGGTTGTGTTCTTGTAGGTTGCCTATGAATTACTTACGTGATAATATTCTTACTGTATTTCCTCAAACAAGACCTTAAATAAATATATTATTTGGAACCTTTCTGTCAGAATGTTTTTTTTACTTTTTATTTTCAAACCGTATAAAGATAGAAAATCAAAACACAATGCAGAAAAAGCAGTTGAACAGTCCAATGGCAAAATACAATTATTGCAGTTTGACAGAGAAACAAACTATAGCAACAGTTACATAACTTTTTTAGATGTTGTCAATGATAATTGTACAAGCAAGTGAGTAGTAGAGATGAAGAATCATCAAATTGAAACAGGGCTTTAAAATTTGTGTGACGGGAGTCTAGGGTTGGGGGGCAGCGAGGGACAGGGAGAGATAGGAGAGTATTGAGGGGGTGTGTCTTAATCAGATGTTCCCAGGTTCTGGAGAGTGGTGTGTGTGGAACCAGGGATGACCATTGCTCGTTGTTTAGGCAGGGTACAAGCATAGCCGGATTAAGGGGGGGCACAGGGGGCACGTGCACCGGGCCCCCCTCTCTCCGAGGGCCCCCCGCCGCCGCGCTCCTAACATCTGATGGTTTTTTTTTTATTCTCCTTTTTTTTTTTTTTTCAATGGCGGCCCCCCCCGGTGGCGGCGCCTGTGGGGAGGGGGGGCTTTGCGGGCTGGCGTGTTCGGGGCTCCCTTCATTGGTGGGGGGAGCAGGGTAGTAAAAGAAAGAAAGAAAAAAAAAAGATATACTCACCTCACCGCGGCGCTGGCGTCCCTCCTCCTCCCTCTCTGCACTGTTAACACTGAATGACAGGCGTGACATCATCAAGGCACACCTGTCATTCAGTGAGGAGCTGCGCGGAGAGGACCAGGAAAGAAACAATAAGACAGAAGAGAAGAAAGCTAAAAGAAAGATAAGTAAAAAAAAAAGGGGGAGAAGAAAGGCACAGTATGGAGGAAAAAAGGGGGAGAAGAGAGGCACAGTAAGGAAAAAAGGGGGAGATGAAAGGCACAGTATGGAGGAAAAAGGGGGAGAAGAGAGGCACAGTAAGGAAAAAGGGGGAGAAGAGCGGCACAGTAAGGAAAAAGGGGGAGAAGAGAGGCACAGTAAGGAAAAAAAGGGGGAGAAGAGAGGCACAGTAAGGAAAAAAGGGGGGGAAAAGAGGCACAGTAAGGAAAAAAGGGGGAAAAGAGAGAGGCACAGTAAGGAAAAAGGGGGAGAAGAGAGGCACAGTAAGGAAAAAGGGGAAGAAGAGAGGCACAGTAAGAAAATAAGGGGGAGAAGAGAGGCACAGTAAGAAAGGGGGAGAAGAGAGGCACAGTAAGAAAGAAAAAAAAAGGGGGAGAAGAGAGGCACAGTAAGGAAAAAAGGGGGAAAAGAGAGGGGCACAGTAAGGAAAAAGGGGGAGAAGAGAGGCACAGTAACGAAAAAGGGACGAAAGAGAGGCACAGTAAGGAAAAAGGGGGAGAAGAGAGGCACAGTAAGGAAAAAGGGGGAGAAGAGAGGCACAGTAAGGAAAAAGGGGGAGAGACAGCATGAGGAAAAAGGGGGGGGGAGAGAGGGACAATAGTGGGGACAATTAATTAATTTAAGATGGGGTGGTTTGGGCGCTACTCAATGTGGGGGTGAGTTTGGGAAGAATGAGGTCCCTTTATTAAATGTGCCTATGAATTATTTAATGGTAGTGACGGTTACGGGAAAATAGGTATATTTCTGAAATGTAAATACTATTAATTTATTGCTGGGGCTGTTTGTAGAGAGGGAAATAGGTTTATTTATTAAATGTGTATATTATCATTTTAATGTTGGGGCTGGAGGAAGGCCTAATTATTAATCATGGGTGGTACTGATTTAACGCTGGGGGTGGCTGTAATTTTCTAAATGTACCCATTTTTTTTTTACAAATAGGGCCCCTAACATTCCAGCATTCAGACAAGCAGCAACTAAAGAAACCTGCAGCACAGGTGGTGAAAGTGAGAAGCACAGGTAGGAGAGAGCAGAAAAGTCTGTGAAATATTGTTATTCTAGTGCGACAATCCCAATTTTTGGTGACCATTCAATGGTGTACACAACAATGCAGGTTTTTTGTCTGTAGAAGGGTGGCCTGGCCATGCCCAAGGATGCATTATCAATGGTATTTTAATTTGCGGTATCATTGCTAGTTTTAGCGTGCGTTATCATTCCTAGTTTTAGTGTACGTTATCAATGGTATTTTTAATGTATGATATCATTGCTAGTTTTAATGTGTGGTGTCAATACCCATTTTAAAGTGGTGATTTGATGATTGTTTTAATGTACAGTATTTTAGTTTGTGCAAGCAATGATTTTTCTTATGCAGATAACCTAAGCGAGCCCTCAGGGTGAGCTGTAAGTGTCATACTGGGCTGTAGGTGATGTAATGCAGGATGTGTCACTATGCCCTTAATTTTAGATCTTAGGGGTCCCCCTGTCTTAAGTGCCCCGGGCCCCCGAAACCTTAATCCAGCTCTGGGTACAAGGTCACATTCCTATGTCTTTTCATGGGGCGTGAGAAGTTGATCATGGGTGGTTGCATTACAGCAGTACATGAGAGATACATTCCCTCTACAGCAAACTGAATAGATGCAATGACGTTCAAACAGATAATGAGCTGGCTTTCGTTCTCAACACTCTACAGAGACTGCGTTGACTAAGGTTGTCAATGATATGATCACTGCTAAAACTAAATGCCATTACTCCCTCCTAATTCTCCTGGATCTCTCAGCTGCATTTGACACCGTTGACCACTCTCTTCTCATACAGACGCTACAATACCTAGGGTTTCAAGACACTGTACTATACTGGTTCTCATCCTACCTTTCTAATCGCTCTTTCACTGTTAATTTCTCTGGGGTCACCTCTGCTCCGCTTCCTTTATCAGTTGGAGTACCAATGAAAAAAGGGAATGGACCAATCCACTCCAAGGTCCGGACAATCCTCTTGGATATATTTATTTATAATATATAATCCGAGGGGGTGCTCTCATAACTAGAATTATCTAGGAAATAACAAATACAGATGACAATAGATATCAGCTGAACAAAGTAGTATGTGAGGCACTCCTGTCCGAGAGAGTATATCAATATAAAATCAACTTTATTGATGGTTACTTAAAAATGCGACATAGACAAATAGCTAAATCCCACCTGGATCGGTGAATTTGAAATATACAAGTGAATAGAATTGAAATATAGTGTAAGGAGAATTAAAAATGACCCAAAAATGGGAGCCGGTCAAATGTTATCAAAATAGAAAACTCGTACAGTATCGTAGTTATTAGTGATAACTAGGGTCTGGTCCTCTAATTATATAATTGTAATATGATAATTCATAGGACCATTAAGACCTGTTGTGAAGTGTCTCTCTAGAAAGAGCCTTTAGGCATAGGCAATACACTCTGTAGCTAACATAGAATAATATAAATCTCTCACAGATTGAGACATGGGCGTATATTTATATATGAAACGCTTCCATATAGCATTTATGTGTCTCTTGTCATGTGTAGAAAAAGGGGGAAATACCAGATATGTTATAAAAAAATATATGATATTAATAGCAAGCAGTTCCATATATGCTTAGTACACCATCAAAAAGAGGCATTAAATATAATGGAATGCCTATAAGTGTGATGGTTACTTCACATGTATATCCAGTTTGGATGTAAATAACCGGACAATTAGATTTATGTCCTATGTTAATACACGTGCCACAGTATAATACACCTTGATTATGAAAAATGAATTCAATCTAATCTATTATACCATTATTGTTGGATTACATTATGGGGTCATAATCTGCCAGAATATTAGAGATATATTGGCTCTCAAATATATCCCTTCATGCATTGGTATTGCAAAGTGTGTATCCAAAACTGGAAAATTCCAAATAGATCTTGCTAGATTGCATTACAGGGTGATTCTTAACCTGAGTGCTATCGATGTATCCTCAGATATGTCCCTTCATATAATAGTATTACCAAATATATGGCTGGGTTGTAATAACTTCCCTACAAACCAACAGCAACAAGGTTTTATGGTATAGAAGAAATAAAATACAGTGCACATTCCGGGCATGTGTAAGTATACAGGGATGTGTGTGGGCTGCTTGTTGAAGGTCCCACTTGTAATGTGTACCTCCTAATGAGACAGCCAGCGCTGCCAATTGTAATTATCGGCGATGCTCGATAAAACTGGTATTGCCCCTAATGTAAAAACTAAAGATAGTCTTCTATAGAGGAGTTGCCTATTGTTTAGCAATGAAAAATAACTCTAGATTAGCGAGACACAGTCGCGGGAGATCCCGCTGATCGGCTCCCTATTTCCGGGTCTGTGACGTCATGCGTCACGTGCCCGACGTACGTTTCACCAATTAGGCTTAGTCATGGGAAATTACTCGTTTGGGATAGGACTGAGTCTTTTATGTCCCCATCAGCCAATCATCTCGCGTTTGCCGTGATTGATGTTTGTCTAAGCCAATCATATATCGGCCCATGTAAAAAAAGGATAATATGGTTCTTAAAGGATGTCATTCCTTACCACAAGGTTTTAAGTTGTTCCATAGGAGGATTGGCAGGCAAAATAATATATCTATATGACCTGAAAGCTATATATCAATTCCCAATGATTTAGTGATACTCAAATTGGTTCTAAAAAGGTTTTTTGTTTGTTTATTAACATTGTGTGTATATTAGTACAGTGGCCAGTAGTCATGAGAGTATGTATGTAAAAGTTAATATGGATTGAAAATAAATAAAATAAGAAGTGCTACAAAAAGAGAACTAATTGGTTAAACGTGAGGAGGGGGAAATACCCGAGGTCTCTGAACATAGAGAGTGTGAAAAAATAAATAGTGCATGATGATTATTAATGAGGTAAGTATACCTATTCTTGATTCCTTAAGATTATTGTGAGATTACCTATTATTAAATATCAATTAATAATTTGCAAAATTGTTTAGAAATTGCAATAAGGGAATTGGTGTATCTTCCATTTTAATATATATGGTGCATTAATTGGTGAATATTACTATATAGCTGAATAATTTCCTGTTATATTAATCACAGAAAATATTATATGTGAAGAATTAATTGATAATAAAAATAAAGAACTGTGAACGTGTCTTAATTCGTGCTCCTTGACCATATTGAATGTATATACAATTACTTATAGTTATGATTTTGATAATAACATCATTATCTAATAAACTCATGTCTACCAATTATTTATGACCAACAACTGTACAAAGTTGCGCATCTTCTTGGTGTATTATCCCAAAATGGATCCCCAAATCAGGAATACTCAATTTGGATTCCATCTATCCTTATTATGGGAAACATAATCCCAACTAATGATACAAGATAGAGTATATCCATATGCCAACACTTATGTCCGGATGTGACTTTAATTGCATTGGGATTTTATAGAAAGCTAGAATAATTGATATTTTCATTTAGGCCATATGGTATAAGGGAGTGAAGTAAAAATATCCATCTGCTTTCTTTTTGAAGCAGTAGCTTCATGATATCACCACCCCTTATTCCCATGGAAATTTTTTCTATCCCAAATGCACATAATCCATCGGATTTTCCTCCATGTATGTGTAGGAAGTGGCTTGCTACAGAGGTAAGTGGTTTGAAGCGTTGTTTATCATTGGAAGCATTTCTAATGCTTCCTATATGTTCCAGAATCCGTTGTTTTAGGGGACGACTTGTCATTCCAACATAGATTTTTCCGCACGTGCATTTCAGTACATAAATAACTGCCCTAGTATTGCAATTAATAAAGTTGTTGATAGTATGTTTTTGCCAATACTTATCATATATTTCCGTGGTTTTAATCATTACCGAACATGCCTTGCAGGATCCACATTTATATGAACCTTTTGTAATCACCCTTTGTTTTCTTGGATTAAAATGGCTCTGTACAAGTTTGTCCCCTAGATTGGGTGCTCGTCTTCAACTGAAGTTTGCTTCTTTACCCACCAATGTGGCCAATATTTCATCCGACATAAGTATAGGCCAGTGTCGTTGTACAATAGATTTAATTTGTTTCCATTGTGAACAAAAATCACCTACAAATCGAATCTTGTTCTCCGATTTAGGTTTCTTTTTAGGATAGATCAAATCCACTCGATCTACTGATCTTGTTGAATTAATAGCTTTTTTGATTGATCTCTTACTATATCCTCGTGATATCAACCTAGTACTTAATTCCTCTGAACGTTTTTCATAATCCTCTGAATTTGAACAATTCCGTTTTAATCGGAGAAATTCACCTTTTGGTATATTTTTTATGACTGATGGGAAATGTGAACTATCATTATGAAGAACACTATTAGTTGCAGTTTTCTTTCTAAATAGATCTGTTTCTATTTGACCATCATCTGTTTTTTTGATGGTAATGTCTAAAAAATTAATTTGATGTTTGTCCATCTCATATGTTAATTTGAGACTATTTTCATTGGTGTTGAGGATCTGGATAAATTTCTGAAATGATTCTTTGTCTCCCTGCCACATGATGAAGATGTCATCGATGTAGCGCATCCATGTCATTATCTTATCTATATATTGGGTCAAATCATCATGGAAGACAACATCTCTTTCCCATTGACCCAGATACAGGTTCGCAAAGGTCGGAGCACAAGCAGCCCCCATTGCTGTGCCCCGCACCTGCAAATAGAATTGATTTTCAAAGACAAAGAAATTCTTCTTCAGAATAAATTTCAATAAATTTAAAATAAATGTTCTAAATTCTGGATTGATATTATTTTGCAGAAAGAATTCCACTGCCTTGATACCAATGTCATGTTTTATGCTTATGTACAAATGCTCCACGTCACAAGTGATTAGCCAAATATCTTGATCCAAAATTACTCCGTCCAATGTTTTAAGGATATCCATGGTATCCCTAACATATGACGGTAATGACGTTACATATTCTCTCAGGTGCGTATCAACGAAGATACTGGCCTGCTCAGTTAGGCTGCCTATACCTGAGACTATAGGTCTTCCTGGTGGTATTCGTGCATTTTTATGAATTTTGGGTAACAGGTAAATGGTTGCCACTTTGGGGTGGTCTACTCGTAGAAATTTTAGTTCTGTGTTAGTGATGACCCCTTCATCAAAAGCTTGCTGAATGAGTCTATCATATAATGTCTTAAATTCATCCATCGGATTTCCCAAAAGGGGTTTATAGCATTTTCTGTCCTTTAGTTGTTTATGCATTTCTCTTCTATACATTTGAGTAGGCCAGATAACCACATTACCTCCTTTATCAGAACTTTTGATAACTACCTCCTCCCATGAACGTATGTCTTTGAGCGCTTTTCTCTCATCCCTTTTGAGGTTATCAAATTTGTTATAGTTAGATTCAGTTTTTAGTCGATCTAAATCCTGTGACACCATATTCTCAAAGATTTTAATTTGTGGACATATCAAATCCTTAGGGAAGAAAGAAGATTTCTTCCGACAGATAGGTCTCTTCTGTATTTTCTCCAGATCAATAGTCCCCTGTTCCAAATTTAATTCTTCCAAAATATTCAGACTCTCAAGATCTCCAGCATCCAATCCTATATTAAAATCCTCCTGATTATCAGGATTTGTATCATTTGTTGAAGTGGTTGCTGTAATGTCATTAAAGAACTTGGTTAACTTAAGTTTTCTTGTAAAGAGATTGAGATCCCTCTCCCAGGAAAAACGGTCAAAATTAACAATAGGAGAGAAGGACAACCCTCTACTCAATAATTTAGTATGTGATATAGACAGTGTTAAATCTGAAAGATTAATTATTTGTAGGGCCTGTTCTTCAGTGTGTTGTGTTAAATTCTGCTGGTGGGATAATTCTCCATTTATCTGCCCCTCCGTTGTTTCCTTCTGGTAGAATAACTGTCTTTCCATATTCTGGGTTGTCTTTCTCGTAGGTTTCGACCTAGTCCTCCTGGTTCGCTTTGGTTTGACCTTCCTTCCCCCAGGGGTCTCAAAGTTTCCCCTAAAAAAGGGGATGAGGGAAACCTATTAAACCCTCTCCCTTTATTGTATGATCTGTTATCCCCCTCATTTTCTGAGGATTCAATCTCAGAGGATTCATAATTCCTCATTCTTTCTTGCTTATCCTTAAAATAGATGGCTTTTTTCCATTTAAAGATATTGCCTGTGGCATAATCTTTTTTATCTCGTGTAAATTTAGATTTCTTCCTTT
Organism: Mixophyes fleayi; assembly: GCF_038048845.1. Lineage (NCBI taxonomy): Eukaryota > Metazoa > Chordata > Amphibia > Anura > Limnodynastidae > Mixophyes > Mixophyes fleayi. The sequence continues at coordinate 117,032,568 of NC_134403.1, read as the reverse complement.
CAACAATTTGTTTCTCAAAAATCTCTAGGTACTTCTTATTTTTTTCATACATTTTCTGAAAAGACTCTAGAGTTTCATATTCCTTAAGTTTAAGGCTCAATTCATCTATTTCTTTCGAATAAGAGTCTAATATAATTAAATCATGTTTCAATGTAATTCGCATGAGATCTGTTGAACATTTTAGAAGGGTATTTTCCCATTCTGATTGTAGTTCTGGCGTCGCCAAATCATATGTGGGATGTAATTTTGGTCTTAGACCTCTAGGGGTAATAGACTGTTTTAAATAATTCTGTGTAGTTGTCATATTCCACCAAGTTCTAGATTGTTTTTGGAGGAGAGTCTTTAAATTATTTAAATCATTCCTCCATGTATTGCCACTATCACAAGAGTCACAATCATCTTGATCCGGAAAAATGTATCCTATATCCTCTTTCCATTTTTCACATCTTTTATTGAGATCTGCTTGCAAATTAAAAGCCATCTTTTTTAGGAAACTAAAGCTGGAGAATAAATCAGATCTTGGCAAATATTAGTAAGTCTGAAACTATGGAATAAATCAAATCTATCCCAATTGAGTAATTTAAATAGTTAGATCAAATTAGTTTCCCATATATCCAAAGGATAGTAATATATCCATTAACAAATAATCAGTGTGGAATCTGATACTTGTCTAAATCAATATATATATAATTATTATAATGATTGTGTGTGCTACCTGAGCTGGATTGGAGAGTCTGAGAAAGACCTTAGTATTACATATGAGTGAAAAAAGGGAATGGACCAATCCGCTCCAAGGTCCGGACAATCCTCTTGGATATATTTATTTATAATATATAATCCGAGGGGGTGCTCTCATAACTAGAATTATCTAGGAAATAACAAATACAGATGACAATAGATATCAGCTGAACAAAGTAGTATGTGAGGCACTCCTGTCCGAGAGAGTATATCAATATAAAATCAACTTTATTGATGGTTACTTAAAAATGCGACATAGACAAATAGCTAAATCCCACCTGGATCGGTGAATTTAAAATATACAAGTGAATAGAATTGAAATATAGTGTAAGGAGAATTAAAAATGACCCAAAAATGGGAGCCGGTCAAATGTTATCAAAATAGAAAACTCGTACAGTATCGTAGTTATTAGTGATAACTAGGGTCTGGTCCTCTAATTATATAATTGTAATATGATAATTCATAGGACCATTAAGACCTGTTGTGAAGTGTCTCTCTAGAAAGAGCCTTTAGGCATAGGCAATACACTCTGTAGCTAACATAGAATAATTTAAATCTCACACAGATTGAGACATGGGCGTATATTTATATATGAAACGCTTCCATATAGTATTTATGTGTCTCTTGTCATGTGTAGAAAAAGGGGGAAATACCAGATATGTTATAAAAAAATATATGATATTAATAGCAAGCAGTTCCATATATGCTTAGTACACCATCAAAAAGGGGCATTAAATATAATGGAATGCCTATAAGTGTGATGGTTACTTCACATGTATATCCAGTTTGGATGTAAATAACCGGACAATTAGATTTATGTCCTATGTTAATACACGTGCCACAGTATAATACACCTTGATTATGAAAAATGAATTCGATCTAATCTATTATACCATTATTGTTGGATTGCATTATGGGGTCATAATCTGCCAGAATATTAGCGATATATTGGCTCTCAAATATATCCCTTCATGCATTGGTATTGCAAAGTGTGTATCCAAAACTGGAAAATTCCAAATAGATCTTGCTAGATTGCATTACAGGGTGATTCTTAACCTGAGTGCTATCGATGTATCCTCAGATATGTCCCTTTGTATAATAGTATTACCAAATATATGGCTGGGTTGTAATAACTTCCCTACAAACCAACAGCAACAAGGTTTTATGGTATAGAAGAAATAAAATACAGTGCACATTCCGGGCATGTGTAAGTATACAGGGATGTGTGTGGGCTGCTTGTTGAAGGTCCCACTTGTAATGTGTACCTCCTAATGAGACAGCCAGCGCTGCCAATTGTAATTATCGGCGATGCTCGATAAAACTGGTATTGCCCCTAATGTAAAAACTAAAGTTAGTCTTCTATAGAGGAGTTGCCTATTGTTTAGCAATGAAAAATAACTCTAGATTAGCGAGACACAGTCGCGGGAGATCCCGCTGATCGGCTCCCTATTTCCGGGTCTGTGACGTCATGCGTCACGTGCCCGACGTACGTTTCACCAATTAGGCTTAGTCATGGGAAAATACTCGTTTGGGATAGGACTGAGTCTTTTATGTCCCCATCAGCCAATCATCTCGCGTTTGCCGTGATTGATGTTTGTCTAAGCCAATCATATATCGGCCCATGTAAAAAGAGGATAATATGGTTCTTAAAGGATGTCATTCCTTACCACAAGGTTTTAAGTTGTTCCAAAAGGAGGATTGGCAGGCAAAATAATATATCTATATGACCTGAAAGCTATATATCAATTCCCAATGATTTAGTGATACTCAAATTGGTTCTAAAAAGGTTTTTTGTTTGTTTATTAACATTGTGTGTATATTAGTACAGTGGCCAGTAGTCATGAGAGTATGTATGTAAAAGTTAATATGGATTGAAAATAAATAAAATAAAAAGTGCTACAAAAAGAGAACTAATTGGTTAAACGTGAGGAGCGGGAAATACCCAAGGTCTCTGAACATAGAGAGTGTGAAAAAATAAATAGTGCATGATGATTATTAATGAGGTAAGTATACCTATTCTTGATTCCTTAAGATTATTGTGAGATTACCTATTATTAAATATCAATTAATAATTTGCAAAATTGTTTATAAATTGCAATAAGGGAATTGGTGTATTTTCCATTTTAATATATATGGTGCATTAATTGGTGAATATTACTATATAGCTGAATAATTTCCTGTTATATTAATCACAGAAAATATTATATGTGAAGAATTAATTGATAATAAAAATAAAGAACTGTGAACGTGTCTTAATTCGTGCTCCTTGACCATATTGAATGTATATACAATTACTTATAGTTATGATTTTGATAATAACATCATTATCTAATAAACTCATGTCTACCAATTATTTATGACCAACAACTGTACAAAGTTGCGCATCTTCTTGGTGTATTATCCCAAAATGGATCCCCAAATCAGGAATACTCAATTTGGATTCCATCTATCCTTATTATGGGAAACATAATCCCAACTAATGATACAAGATAGAGTATATCCATATGCCAACACTTATGTCCGGATGTGACTTTAATTGCATTGGGATTTTATAGAAAGCTAGAATAATTGATATTTTCATTTAGGCCATATGGTATAAGGGAGTGAAGTAAAAATATCCATCTGCTTTCTTTTTGAAGCAGTAGCTTCATGATATCACCACCCCTTATTCCCATGGAAATTTTTTCTATCCCAAATGCATATAATCCATCGGATTTTCCTCCATGTATGTGTAGGAAGTGGCTTGCTACAGAGGTAAGTGGTTTGAAGCGTTGTTTATCATTGGAAGCATTTCTAATGCTTCCTATATGTTCCAGAATCCGTTGTTTTAGGGGACGACTTGTCATTCCAACATAGATTTTTCCGCACGTGCATTTCAGTACATAAATAACTGCCCTAGTATTGCAATTAATAAAGTTGTTGATAGTATGTTTTTGCCAATACTTATCATATATTTCCGTGGTTTTAATCATTACCGAACATGCCTTGCAGGATCCACATTTATATGAACCTTTTGTAATCACCCTTTGTTTTCTTGGATTAAAATGGCTCTGTACAAGTTTGTCCCCTAGATTGGGTGCTCGTCTTCAACTGAAGTTTGCTTCTTTACCCACCAATGTGGCCAATATTTCATCCGACATAAGTATAGGCCAGTGTCGTTGTACAATAGATTTAATTTGTTTCCATTGTGAACAAAAATCACCTACAAATCGAATCTTGTTCTCCGATTCAGGTTTCTTTTTAGGATAGATCAAATCCACTCGATCTACTGATCTTGTTGAATTAATAGCTTTTTTGATTGATCTCTTACTATATCCTCGTGATATCAACCTAGTACTTAATTCCTCTGAACGTTTTTCATAATCCTCTGAATTTGAACAATTCCGTTTTAATCGGAGAAATTCACCTTTTGGTATATTTTTTATGACTGATGGGAAATGTGAACTATCATTATGAAGAACACTATTAGTTGCAGTTTTCTTTCTAAATAGATCTGTTTCTATTTGACCATCATCTGTTTTTTTGATGGTAATGTCTAAAAAATTAATTTGATGTTTGTCCATCTCATATGTTAATTTGAGACTATTTTCATTGGTGTTGAGGATCTGGATAAATTTCTGAAATGATTCTTTGTCTCCCTGCCACATGATGAAGATGTCATCGATGTAGCGCATCCATGTCATTATCTTATCTATATATTGGGTCAAATCATCATGGAAGACAACATCTCTTTCCCATTGACCCAGATACAGGTTCGCAAAGGTCGGAGCACAAGCAGCCCCCATTGCTGTGCCCCGCACCTGCAAATAGAATTGATTTTCAAAGACAAAGAAATTCTTCTTCAGAATAAATTTCAATAAATTTAAAATAAATGTTCTAAATTCTGGATTGATATTATTTTGCAGAAAGAATTCCACTGCCTTGATACCAATGTCATGTTTTATGCTTATGTACAAATGCTCCACGTCACAAGTGATTAGCCAAATATCTTGATCCAAAATTACTCCGTCCAATGTTTTAAGGATATCCATGGTATCCCTAACATATGACGGTAATGACGTTACATATTCTCTCAGGTGCGTATCAACGAAGATACTGGCCTGCTCAGTTAGGCTGCCTATACCTGAGACTATAGGTCTTCCTGGTGGTATTCGTGCATTTTTATGAATTTTGGGTAACAGGTAAATGGTTGCCACTTTGGGGTGGTCTACTCGTAGAAATTTTAGTTCTGTGTTAGTGATGACCCCTTCATCAAAAGCTTGCTGAATGAGTCTATCATATAATGTCTTAAATTCATCCATCGGATTTCCCAAAAGGGGTTTATAGCATTTTCTGTCCTTTAGTTGTTTATGCATTTCTCTTCTATACATTTGAGTAGGCCAGATAACCACATTACCTCCTTTATCAGAACTTTTGATAACTACCTCCTCCCATGAACGTATGTCTTTGAGCGCTTTTCTCTCATCCCTTTTGAGGTTATCAAATTTGTTATAGTTAGATTCAGTTTTTAGTCGATCTAAATCCTGTGACACCATATTCTCAAAGATTTTAATTTGTGGACATATCAAATCCTTAGGGAAGAAAGAAGATTTCTTCCGACAGATAGGTCTCTTCTGTATTTTCTCCAGATCAATAGTCCCCTGTTCCAAATTTAATTCTTCCAAAATATTCAGACTCTCAAGATCTCCAGCATCCAATCCTATATTAAAATCCTCCTGATTATCAGGATTTGTATCATTTGTTGAAGTGGTTGCTGTAATGTCATTAAAGAACTTGGTTAACTTAAGTTTTCTTGTAAAGAGATTGAGATCCCTCTCCCAGGAAAAACGGTCAAAATTAACAATAGGAGAGAAGGACAACCCTCTACTCAATAATTTAGTATGTGATATAGACAGTGTTAAATCTGAAAGATTAATTATTTGTAGGGCCTGTTCTTCAGTGTGTTGTGTTAAATTCTGCTGGTGGGATAATTCTCCATTTATCTGCCCCTCCGTTGTTTCCTGCTGGTAGAATAACTGTCTTTCCATATTCTGGGTTGTCTTTCTCGTAGGTTTCGACCTAGTCCTCCTGGTTCGCTTTGGTTTGACCTTCCTTCCCCCAGGGGTCTCAAAGTTTCCCCTAAAAAAGGGGACGAGGGAAACCTATTAAACCCTCTCCCTTTATTGTATGATCTGTTATCCCCCTCATTTTCTGAGGATTCAATCTCAGAGGATTCATAATTCCTCATTCTTTCTTGCTTATCCTTAAAATAGATGGCTTTTTTCCATTTAAAGATATTGCCTGTGGCATAATCTTTTTTATCTCGTGTAAATTTAGATTTCTTCCTTTCAACAATTTGTTTCTCAAAAATCTCTAGGTACTTCTTATTTTTTTCATACATTTTCTGAAAAGACTCTAGAGTTTCATATTCCTTAAGTTTAAGGCTCAATTCATCTATTTCTTTCGAATAAGAGTCTAATATAATTAAATCATGCTTCAATGTAATTCGCATGAGATCTGTTGAACATTTTAGAAGGGTATTTTCCCATTCTGATTGTAGTTCTGGCGTGGCCAAATCATATGTGGGATGTAATTTTGGTCTTAGACCTCTAGGGGTAATAGACTGTTTTAAATAATTCTGTGTAGTTGTCATATTCCACCAAGTTCTAGATTGTTTTTGGAGGAGAGTCTTTAAATTATTTAAATCATTCCTCCATGTATTGCCACTATCACAAGAGTCACAATCATCTTGATCCGGAAAAATGTATCCTATATCCTCTTTCCATTTTTCACATCTTTTATTGAGATCTGCTTGCAAATTAAAAGCCATCTTTTTTAGGAAACTAAAGCTGGAGAATAAATCAGATCTTGGCAAATATTAGTAAGTCTGAAACTATGGAATAAATCAAATCTATCCCAATTGAGTAATTTAAATAGTTAGATCAAATTAGTTTCCCATATATCCAAAGGATAGTAATATATCCATTAACAAATAATCAGTGTGGAATCTGATACTTGTCTAAATCAATATATATATAATTATTATAATGATTGTGTGTGCTACCTGAGCTGGATTGGAGAGTCTGAGAAAGACCTTAGTATTACATATGAGTGAAAAAAGGGAATGGACCAATCCGCTCCAAGGTCCGGACAATCCTCTTGGATATATTTATTTATAATATATAATCCGAGGGGGTGCTCTCATAACTAGAATTATCTAGGAAATAACAAATACAGATGACAATAGATATCAGCTGAACAAAGTAGTATGTGAGGCACTCCTGTCCGAGAGAGTATATCAATATAAAATTAACTTTATTGATGGTTACTTAAAAATGCGACATAGACAAATAGCTAAATCCCACCTGGATCGGTGAATTTAAAATATACAAGTGAATAGAATTGAAATATAGTGTAAGGAGAATTAAAAATGACCCAAAAATGGGAGCCGGTCAAATGTTATCAAAATAGAAAACTCGTACAGTATCGTAGTTATTAGTGATAACTAGGGTCTGGTCCTCTAATTATATAATTGTAATATGATAATTCATAGGACCATTAAGACCTGTTGTGAAGTGTCTCTCTAGAAAGAGCCTTTAGGCATAGGCAATACACTCTGTAGCTAACATAGAATAATATAAATCTCACACAGATTGAGACATGGGCGTATATTTATATATGAAACGCTTCCATATAGTATTTATGTGTCTCTTGTCATGTGTAGAAAAAGGGGGAAATACCAGATATGTTATAAAAAAATATATGATATTAATAGCAAGCAGTTCCATATATGCTTAGTACACCATCAAAAAGGGGCATTAAATATAATGGAATGCCTATAAGTGTGATGGTTACTTCACATGTATATCCAGTTTGGATGTAAATAACCGGACAATTAGATTTATGTCCTATGTTAATACACGTGCCACAGTATAATACACCTTGATTATGAAAAATGAATTCGATCTAATCTATTATACCATTATTGTTGGATTGCATTATGGGGTCATAATCTGCCAGAATATTAGCGATATATTGGCTCTCAAATATATCCCTTCATGCATTGGTATTGCAAAGTGTGTATCCAAAACTGGAAAATTCCAAATAGATCTTGCTAGATTGCATTACAGGGTGATTCTTAACCTGAGTGCTATCGATGTATCCTCAGATATGTCCCTTTGTATAATAGTATTACCAAATATATGGCTGGGTTGTAATAACTTCCCTACAAACCAACAGCAACAAGGTTTTATGGTATAGAAGAAATAAAATACAGTGCACATTCCGGGCATGTGTAAGTATACAGGGATGTGTGTGGGCTGCTTGTTGAAGGTCCCACTTGTAATGTGTACCTCCTAATGAGACAGCCAGCGCTGCCAATTGTAATTATCGGCGATGCTCGATAAAACTGGTATTGCCCCTAATGTAAAAACTAAAGTTAGTCTTCTATAGAGGAGTTGCCTATTGTTTAGCAATGAAAAATAACTCTAGATTAGCGAGACACAGTCGCGGGAGATCCCGCTGATCGGCTCCCTATTTCCGGGTCTGTGACGTCATGCGTCACGTGCCCGACGTACGTTTCACCAATTAGGCTTAGTCATGGGAAAATACTCGTTTGGGATAGGACTGAGTCTTTTATGTCCCCATCAGCCAATCATCTCGCGTTTGCCGTGATTGATGTTTGTCTAAGCCAATCATATATCGGCCCATGTAAAAAGAGGATAATATGGTTCTTAAAGGATGTCATTCCTTACCACAAGGTTTTAAGTTGTTCCAAAAGGAGGATTGGCAGGCAAAATAATATATCTATATGACCTGAAAGCTATATATCAATTCCCAATGATTTAGTGATACTCAAATTGGTTCTAAAAAGGTTTTTTGTTTGTTTATTAACATTGTGTGTATATTAGTACAGTGGCCAGTAGTCATGAGAGTATGTATGTAAAAGTTAATATGGATTGAAAATAAATAAAATAAAAAGTGCTACAAAAAGAGAACTAATTGGTTAAACGTGAGGAGCGGGAAATACCCGAGGTCTCTGAACATAGAGAGTGTGAAAAAATAAATAGTGCATGATGATTATTAATGAGGTAAGTATACCTATTCTTGATTCCTTAAGATTATTGTGAGATTACCTATTATTAAATATCAATTAATAATTTGCAAAATTGTTTAGAAATTGCAATAAGGGAATTGGTGTATTTTCCATTTTAATATATATGGTGCATTAATTGGTGAATATTACTATATAGCTGAATAATTTCCTGTTATATTAATCACAGAAAATATTATATGTGAAGAATTAATTGATAATAAAAATAAAGAACTGTGAACGTGTCTTAATTCGTGCTCCTTGACCATATTGAATGTATATACAATTACTTATAGTTATGATTTTGATAATAACATCATTATCTAATAAACTCATGTCTACCAATTATTTATGACCAACAACTGTACAAAGTTGCGCATCTTCTTGGTGTATTATCCCAAAATGGATCCCCAAATCAGGAATACTCAATTTGGATTCCATTTATCCTTATTATGGAAAACATAATCCCAACTAATGATACAAGATAGAATATATCCATATGCCAACACTTATGTGCGGATGTGACTTTAATTGCATTGGGATTTTATAGAAAGCTAGAATAATTGATATTTTCATTTAGGCCATATGGTATAAGGGAGTGAAGTAAGAATATCCATCTGCTTTCTTTTTGAAGCAGTACCTTCATAATATCACCACCCCTTATTCCCATGGAATTTTTTTCTATCCCAAATGCACATAATCCATCGGATTTTCCTCCATGTATGTGTAGGAAGTGGCGTGCTACAGAGGTAAGTGGTTTGAAGCGTTGTTTATCATTGGAAGCATTTCTAATGCTTCCTATATGTTCCAGAATCCGTTGTTTTAGGGGACGACTTGTCATTCCAACATAGATTTTTCCGCACGTACATAAATAACTGCCCTAGTATTGCAATTAATAAAGTTGTTGATAGTATGTTTTTGCCCATACTTATCATATATTTCCGTGGTTTTAATCATTACCGAATATGCCTTGCAGGATCCACATTTATATGAACCTTTTGTAATCACCCTTTGTTTTCTTGGATTAAAATGGCTCTGTACAAGTTTGTCCCCTAGATTGGGTGCTCGTCTCCAACTGAAGTTTGCTTCATTACCCACCAATGTGGCCAATATTTCATCCGACATAAGTATAGGCCAGTGTCATTGTACAATAGATTTAATTTGTTTCCATTGTGAACAAAAATCACCTACAAATCGAATCTTGTTCTCCGATTCAGGTTTCTTTTTAGGATAGATCAAATCCACTCAATCTACTGATCTTGTTGAATTAATAGCTTTTTTGATTGATCTCTTACTATATCCTCGTGATATAAACCTAGTACTTAATTCCATATGGCCTAAATGAAAATATCAATTATTCTAGCTTTCTATAAAATCCCAATGCAATTAAAGTCACATCCGGACATAAGTGTTGGCATATGGATATATTCTATCTTGTATCATTAGTTGGGATTATGTTTCCCATAATAAGGATAGATGGAATCCAAATTGAGTATTCCTGATTTGGGGATCCATTTTGGGATAATACACCAAGAAGATGCGCAACTTTGTACAGTTGTTTGTCATAAATAATTGGTAGACATGAGTTTATTAGATAATGATGTTATTATCAAAATCATAACTATAAGTAATTGTATATACATTCAATATGGTCAAGAACACGAATTAAGACACGTTTACAGTTCTTTATTTTTATTATCAATTAATTCTTCACATATAATATTTTCTGTGATTAATATAACAGGAAATTATTCAGCTATATAGTAATATTCACCAATTAATGCACCATATATATTAAAATGGAAGATACACCAATTCCCTTATTGCAATTTCTAAACAATTTTGCAAATTATTAATTGATATTTAATAATAGGTAATCTCACAATAATCTTAAGGAATCAAGAATAGGTATACTTACCTCATTAATAATCATCATGCACTATTTATTTTTTCACACTCTCTATGTTCAGAGACCTCGAGTATTAACCCCTCCTCACATTTAACCAATTAGTTCTCTTTTTGTAGCACTTTTTATTTTATTTATTTTCAATCCATATTAACTTTTACATACATACTCTCATGACTACTGGCCACTGTACTAATATACACACAATGTTAATAAACAAACAAAAAACCTTTTTAGAACCAATTTGAGTATCACTAAATCATTGGGAATTGATATATAGCTTTCAGGTCATATAGATATATTATTTTGCCTGCCAATCCTCCTTTTGGAACAACTTAAAACCTTGTGGTAAGGAATGACATCCTTTAAGAACCATATTATCCTCTTTTTACATGGGCCGATATATGATTGGCTTAGACAAACATCAATCACGGCAAACGCGAGATGATTGGCTGATGGGGACATAAAAGACTCAGTCCTATCCCAAACGAGTAATTTCCCATGACTAAGCCTAATTGGTGAAACGTACGTCGGGCACGTGACGCATGACGTCACAGACCCGGAAATAGGGAGCCGATCAGCGGGATCTCCCGCGACTGTGTCTCGCTAATCTAGAGTTATTTTTCATTGCTAAACAATTGGCAACTCCTCTATAGAAGACTAACTTTAGTTTTTACATTAGGGGCAATACCAGTTTTATCGAGCATCGCCGATAATTACAATTGGCAGCGCTCGCTGTCTCATTAAGAGGTACACATTACAAGTGGGACCTTCAACAAGCAGCCCACACACATCCCTGTATACTTACACATGCCCGGAATGTGCACTGTATTTTATTTCTTCTATACCATAAAACCTTGTTGCTGTTGGTTTGTAGGGAAGTTATTACAACCCAGTCATATATTTGGTAATACTATTATATGAAGGGACATATCTGAGGATACATCGATAGCACTCAGGTTAAGAATCACCCTGTAATGCAATCTAGCAAGATCTATTTGGAATTTTCCAGTTTTGGATACACACTTTGCAATACCAATGCATGAAGGGATATATTTGAGAGCCAATATATCTCTAATATTCTGGCAGATTATGACCCCATAATGCAATCCAACAATAATGGTATAATAGATTAGATCGAATTCATTTTTCATAATCAAGGTGTATTATACTGTGGCACGTGTATTAACATAGGACATAAATCTAATTGTCCGGTTATTTACATCCAAACTGGATATACATGTGAAGTAACCATCACACTTATAGGCATTCCATTATATTTAATGCCCCTTTTTGATGGTGTACTAAGCATATATGGAACTGCTTGCTATTAATATCATATATTTTTTATAACATATCTGGTATTTCCCCCTTTTTCTACACATGACAAGAGACACATAAATACTATATGGAAGCGTTTCATATATAAATATACGCCCATGTCTCAATCTGTGTGAGATTTATATTATTCTATGTTAGCTACAGAGTGTATTGCCTATGCCTAAAGGCTCTTTCTAGAGAGACACTTCACAACAGGTCTTAATGGTCCTATGAATTATCATATTACAATTATATAATTAGAGGACCAGACCCTAGTTATCACTAATAACTACGATACTGTACGAGTTTTCTATTTTGATAACATTTGACCGGCTCCCATTTTTGGGTCATTTTTAATTCTCCTTACACTATATTTCAATTCTATTCACTTGTATATTTCAAATTCACCGATCCAGGTGGGATTTAGCTATTTGTCTATGTCGCATTTTTAAGTAACCATCAATAAAGTTGATTTTATATTGATATACTCTCTCGGACAGGAGTGCCTCACATACTACTTTGTTCAGCTGATATCTATTGTCATCTGTATCAGTTGGAGTACCGCAAGGCTCAGTGCTAGGTCCTCTGCTTTTCTCTATCTATACCGCTTCTCTTGGAAATCTAATAAGTTCCTTTGGATTTCAGTATCATCTCTATGCGGATTATACCGAAATTTATCTATCCTCTTCTGATCTCTCGACATCTGTGTTGTCCCGTGTAACTGACTGTCTTTCTGCCATTTCATCTTGGATGTCCTCTCGCCAAACTTAATCTTTCTAAAACAGAGTTAATAATATTCACACCCACCAACAAGAGCATACCTGACATTTCTATCTCTGTTGATAACATGACCATAAATCCCACCCCACAAGCTCGCTGCCTAGGTGTAATCTTTGACTCACACCTATCCTTTGTTCCCCACATTGACTCTATATCTAAATCATGTTACATACATCTAAAAAACATTTCCAGAATTCGCACATATCTCACACAAGACACTGCAAAAACCTTAATTCATGCACTTATCATCTCCAGCATTGACTATTGCAATTCCCTCCTTACAGGCTTTCCCAAAAAAAAGGCTCAAACCCCTATAATCTATTTTGCACACTGCGGCAAGATTGATTTTCCTTGCAAATAGTTATTCCTCTGTTGAATCACTCTCTATGTCTCTACACTGGTTGCCTGTTTTCTACCGAATTCAATATAAAATACTCTTACTAACCTACAAGGCCATCAACAAAGCTGGACCAACATACATCTCTTCTCTTGTCTCAAAATATCTCCCAACTCGGCAACTCCGTTCTGCACAAGATCTGCGTCTCTCATTCACAATGATTACATCCTCCCATTCTCGATTACAGGACTTTTTCCGGCCTGCACCCACTCTATGGAATTCTCTCCCTCACACAATAAGACTATCCTCTAGTCTACAAGCTTTCAAGTGTTCTCTGAAAACCCACCTCTTCAGACAAGCTTATAATATTCATCAACCACCCTCTTAATCTCACTACATTACCCTATTACCACCTGTTATACAACTACCCCTTGACCAACATTGTTGTGTGACAGGATCATTAAGCTTATGAGTCACTTTTACCTTTGCAGTCTGGCTGGGCCGACTGCAAATGTAGACTTAACCTCATGTGTCAAACTCCCATTGTCCAATAGATTGTAAGTTTGTGAGCAGGGCCTTCTCACCTCTTTGTCTGTTTTACCCAGTTTGTTTATTAGCTTACTATGTTTGTCCCCAATTGTAAAGTGCTACGGAATATGTTGGCGCTATATAAATAAATGTTGAAGATGATGATGATGATGATAGAGCACCGATTTTTTGGTCCGTGATTGAGATTGAATAAAGCTTAGGAAATGAATATATTGGAATTGAGTTAATGGAGGGAGGTGGCATCTAGTGCATATATCCTCGTAAGAGGTAGGGTCAAGTCACCCATAATGTGGAGAAATCGATCAACGTTATGTGTTTTTCACCAGCGGGAGATTGTTTCTGATCGGCCTGGGGGAAACAACAGGTGGGTCCACATTGGTGTCGGAGGGGACAGTTAGCCAAATCCCATGTGGATAAAGTGAATGAAATAGAGGGGTATGTGTATGCCGAGATAGGCCTATTTCTCCTAGGGAGCAATGGCAGATGATGTAAGAGTATATCTACCCATTTTTGGGTCCCAGGTTAATGTGCGAAGAAATAATATGACTGAGTTGGGATGTGAAATATTAATTTTGTATCAGTTGAAGACCGAGGCCTCCAGAGTTTTTAAGCTCAGAGAGAAGGGTTTTACTCAGTCTAGGCTTCTTGCCGCCCCACATGAAGTGGTTACATGAAGATTGTAAGAATGTAAGTATCCGGTATGGCACCAAAATCGGGAGTGTTTGAAATAGAAAAAGGAGACGGGGAAGTACATTCATTTCAATAACTTGGATTTTTCCCACCCAGGAAATTTACATGGGGTGCTATTTGAAGAGGTGCCGTTGAATACAAACCAGTAAGGGCAAATAATTTGAGTGATACAGCCCAGAGTAATGCTTAGTGATATTCACCTCCAAATAGCGGATGTAGTGAGGACGCCACTGCAATTTAAAGGACTGTTGAAGGGTTTCCTGAGTTAAATGAGGAATGTCAAGTGACTTAACTTCAGATATGGGGGTAAATGTATCAGGCTGAGAGTTTTCCAGTGGGTTTGAAAAGTGGAGATGTTGCCTATAACAGATTCTAGTTATCATTTGGTAGAATGTACTAAATAAATGATAGCTAGAATATGATTGATTTTTCAAACCCGCCGGAAAAATCTCAGCTTGATACAGTACCCCTTGTTTTCATTTATTTTGTACCCTGAGAGTGTCCCAAAGCGTGATAATTCCATCATGAGACTCAGTAGTGGGACCACAGGATTAGTTATTGTAAAGAGTACGCCATCAGTGAACAGAGATATTTTATATTGTTTGGAGTCTAGGCGCATTCCAGTAATATCGGGGTTAAGATGTATTCTGACTGCCAGGGGTTCAATGCATAAGGCAAATAGGAAGGGGGATAGCTGCAGCCCTGTCGTGTACTGTTATGTAATCGGATGGAACTGGAGACCTGGACATTAGTCTTGACTCGTGAGGTGGAGTTCGTGTAGAATCCGCATTTAGCTTGCAGGAAGGGTCCTTGGAAGCCAAATGCCTGCAGTGCAGAAAACATGATGGGCCAGGAGATATTATCAAATGGCTTCTCCAGATCCAAGGCAAGAAAGACTGAGGGGAGGTTTTTTGTGTTGATGTAATGAAATAGTTTGATCACTCTATGAGTTTTGTCAGGAGCCTGCATGTTGGGAATTAATCCCACCTGGTTAGGGCCTATAAGCTTAGCCAAAACCCTGTTAATTCTGTTTGGCAGTATTTTGGTGAAGAGTTTGATATCTGTGTTGAGGAAGGATATTGGGCGGAAATTAACACACACAGTTTGATCTTTATTTGGCCTAGGTATGACAATAAGGATAGATGAAGTGGAAACAGGGTGGAAGGTGTCTGTCACGAATCGGGGTCTTAGTCCTGTTTACACCACTTGGCGGTACCATATCACCGTACATTTCCGTCCAGGTCGAATGCAGCATTCCATCCTGGGACAAGCGTGACTTCTGTCTGCAGTACTGGAGGCTGCCATCTTGGGTGATACATTTGCTTAACATCCTGCTGAGTCTGAACATTTGATCTCATCCACCAATTGGCTTCCTCTGCAGACTATAATAGTCTCCTCTTACTCTCGGCAAATGGTCAGTGCAACACTTTCCTAGTTCCTGGTTCCAGACTCCCACAGTTGCTGTTGGTTGCTGCTTTAATCCTGTCTGCTGTATACAGAACTCAGCCATCATCCTTTGTGTGAATTCAGCTTCATCCTGTTTGAGTGTTCTATGGATTTCTGCCATTAACTCTCTGAGTGAGTTCAGCTTCATCATGTATGCAGTTATATGGACATTTGCCATTTACCCTCTGAGTGAGTTCAGATCCATCGTGTATGCTGTTATATGAACAGCAAACCATTCAACCCTCTGTGTGAATTCAGCTTAATCCTGTGGCTGTTATGAACTGCAACCATTAACCCTTTGTGTGAATTCAGCTTCATCTTGTTGCTGTTATATGAACTGCAAACCATTAACTCTGTGTGAATTCAGCTTCATTCTGCCTGCTGAAACAAATACTTTGGTTATTTATTCCTCATGTGGATTCACCTTCATTCTATCAGCTTCCTCACTCCATTTCTGTATCTTGGGGTACTGACTTCCAGTTCCAGGCCTAAACCAGGTTCTGAATTCTGAGTTGTCCAGGGCCAGATCCAGGCTTTGTCTGTTCAGAAGGTTGCCACCCATGTATATTCTCTGCCTGAGTTCTGAGTCTTCCAAGTCCCAATTGTACTATATTTGCCTGAGTCTCTGAGTTCTTGTAGGTACTCAGTCTCTGGTCATGGGTTCAGATCCCCCCTGTTCCTTCGTCCAGGCTCCAGCCCATAAACTCCAGATTCCAGACATTTATTTCAGTTTGGAGCACAGTCAAGCATTCCTCCTCCTAACTTCCAGTATATGGGATTAGAGCAAGCTCTATGAGCAAGATATTCATCTGGCTTCCCAGTTTCCACTACACTCTTGCCAAAGCTAGCCCCAGGGGTCCCTAGATGGATCCCAAAAACCCTATAGCCGTGACAGTGTCACAGTGAGTAAAAAAGGTGAGTACGTTTGGGAAGCATCTTTGAGGTGAAGGTTTTATAAATAAACATGGGGAGTCCATCTGGTTCTGAAGCTTTGGAGGGCTGCTTGGAGCTGAGGGTGAATTTGACCTCTCCTTTCTAATATGTCCTCACACAGCGACACCACTTTCATCTGACTTAACTGTGGTAAGTCACAAGAACGTAAGTAATTATTTGGAGCCATGTGAGGCAGCATCTTCCATGGGTGGAAAATTAATAAGAGCTTTGTAGAAGGAATGAAAGCTTTAAAGTCTCGCATTGCATTAATTTTCTGTAAGGCACATTTATTTTTAATTCTAGTTGCCAGAAGAGAATCGACTTTATTACCATTTTAATAAAACCTCTGTCCCAACCAGCTAAAGGCTCTTTTCAGTCCTTTCAGTTAAATGGTGGTTAAGCTCATCCCACAATTGAGTGATTCAGGTAAGTATGGATGCAGAATGGGTGTGTTTATGTTGTGTCTCCTGGGAGAGGATCTGTGAGGAAAGCGAAACGATCTGCTCCGTCCACTGTTTCTTGCGGGTGGAAGTATACTTAATAATCTCCCTGCGGATCACCGCCTTGTGCACCTCCCATGTAGTAGGGAAATTTACATCCTCAATGGTGTTGATCTCAAAATACTCGTCTGTCAGAATGTTTTAATAAGGTGTCACTGTTGAAGTTCTGTAGTTGAAATCCTTTCATCGCTTACTAAACAAATTCTCCAACATACTAAACAGAGATAGCATTGCAACAAAATAATGGTAGACGTAAGTATATATTTAACCCACTTACAGATTGTTAGTTTTACTCTACATGTAAAACATATCTACTTAATAACCAATAAAAATATGCAAACCCATAGGAGTAGCTTTAGTACATATTCTGATAAAAACTTTCTATTTACTACAGTTGTTATATAATAATAATAATAATAATAATAATAATGTTAAGTACAATTGGAATGCTGTGTTGCCAGTTGGGAATAAAACAGTTCTATTGTTTTCTATATTCTACATAGCAATCATACATTCTCTTCAGTAAAGTAAATCAATGCCTGAAGTAGAAGTCAAGCTACGTTTCAAAATGTTGTTACTTTTCTTTTCTACTTAATTTATTCAATATTTGTAAATATGCTGACAAAGTGTCAAGTTATCTAAATCCAAAATGTAAAAGACATGTCTCATACCAAGTAGAAAATAAAGAACTACATTATATCTGATATGGGCAATGCCAAATATTCATATTTTCTTTTTTATTATTTATCATGTTATTTCATTAAACAACAGGCAGAAGACATACTTAAGACATTTTCGCACATGCATAAACACTTGCATATTTTAAATAAGTTAACAATGTGCATTTGGTACAACAGGTAAAGAGTCTCGTGCTCTGGCAAATGTGCATCTCAAAATTCAATGCAATGCAAAATGCTATTTTTTAAAATTGCATCCTTGTATAAGTAGGATTTCTGCATTCGTCATGTCTATATGTAAAAGGGTTTGTCTATTTTTAATATATAATTCCCCTCTTTGCAGTCCTCTGCTGGAGAACCCTTTTTACCTAAACCTGAGTGCATCTATATAGTGCTATATAGTGTCAGAGGCAAACATGGGATTTCTAGGGGGGAGGGGGGCTCCACATGTTTTCATGGGGATGCGTTTTTAACAAGCATGGTGGTGGTACTTCTAACACTACAATGCCTGTTCTGTTATCGCCTACTCAGGATGGCGATAATATATTCATTTCATTTAAAAAATGCTCTTTTCTTTGAATATAGTATTATTTTACAGAATTCACTAAAGGCATTAAGTGGTTAAAGATTCACTATATAAATGTTACTAAATGCAGATTATTCCTTTATGGCTCCCAATGACCCTCTTTATAACTCATGATGAAATAAAAAACCCAGGAAGGATATCACATGAAATAATTTGGCAATATAAGATAATAGATGTCAGCTGTATGTAGACATGGTTCCTACCTGCTCTGTGACTGGCTCTGTGTGACCTTTCCAAGCAGTCTCACGAGGCTATGCTGGCTGCAGTGAGAGAAAGCCTGGCAGCACAGTCAGGAAAACCCATTTTGTGTCAGGACCAGCCTCAATGAGACTATGCAGCAGAGCTGCCCTCCCGCAATGCTGGATAAAAAAATAAATACATCAGTTATTGACTTCAACAAAAAAACATACTGGAGGCAATGATTAGAGCAGAAGAGGCTTTCTTGGCAACTAGAAACCCCCCTCTAAGTGCGCCCCTGAATGCTCGTTTCTGTACAGCAAGGTTAATGTTTTGTAGGCCATCAACAACTCTTCAGTAGGACTCAATGAAAGCACCAGTGAACTTTAAGGAAGGGAGATTTGGTGAAAAGTTTGACCAATAAAGTGGTTATCCTAAAGTCTTTAAGTAGCCTTCTTACCACAATAAAGTTTAAAGAGTTATTTCTGTGTATAAACTAGATCATGTGGCTTTCTCTTAACTTATTGCAAGTGTTGAAGTATATGTGCTATAAGTGGGATATATTTAAAAGACCTGCTTTTCTAAGATTAAAGAGTTACATAATATTAATACCATCACTCGTATTTTTTTACATAGTGCTTACATAGACATCTATATCTTATTCTATGAAATAATTATCAGCATTTATATCAACATTTTCAACAGGACTTTACAAATGGCCATAAAATTAATAAATAACAAGCGACACACTAGTTTTTATGTGTGACATAGTGACAAATATTTAGCTGTTTGTACTCATTCAGATTCAGACACATTAACATATGGATGAAAAGTGGAGCCAGTAAAAACTGACATTAAATATATTTTTATAATCTAATTTTGAACACCAACTCTCTAAGAAAATATAATTTTTTATTGCAAAGCTTTATGAACTAAAAAATGCATGTTGAGTAAATATGGACATGGTTTTAAAATGACAAAAATAACACATTTTTAAAACTGAAGCAAAATAACACAATGCATGGTTGAGATATTTAAATCTTAGTAAAACAAATTTTTTTTCATGTCATGTAAAAGTATGCAGTGCACATTAAACAGATATCTAAATAGATACAATATAAATAAAACATTTACTGTGTCTCCAAGGCATATATCTTGTACATGTATGCATGAAATTATATGTCCTCTGGGTAGATATAAATATTGATATGTGTGAACTTCCCATGCACTGGTAGCAGCAGGCTTATTATGCACCTCAGAAACTTTTTGTGACATCAACATTTTCCAGCTTTGCAGACAGGATCTCCAGCCTAGAAAACCAGTTGATTTAAAAAGTAATTTATGTAAAGTAATTTAATTTATGACAGAGGGGGAAGTACAACATTTTAGCTGGTTTCCTCAAGAATGTTGTGTGTATTAATAATTGTACATTGCATGTACATACTTCCCAATTGTCTGATTTAAAAAGAACAGTCCCTATTCTAATCGACTCTTCTGACTGCAAGGAATATTAGGAGGTACAATCATGGTGAACCTGCCATTGGTTTGCTTGATGATGCGTTGGTCTATTTAAGGGTGAGGGGATAGCCTAGCACTTCAGAAGCACTAGGCATGCCCCTGTGTGAGGTGGCATCATCATCATCATCAACATTTATTTATTTAGTGCCAGCAGAATCCGTAGCGCTTTTACAATTTGGAACAGTAATAAAACAATACTGGGTAATACATAAAGAGAGGTAAGAGGGCCCTGCTCACAAGCTTACAATCTATGTGACAATGGTTTGATACACAAGGATAAGTGCTGCATCATATTGCATATTTGTCTAACTAGAATGCAAAGGTTACAAAGTATTTAGTGGGCTACATGTTCAGTCACACAACTAAGTTGGTCAGAGGGTTGTTGTCTTGTGTTTGCTGTGTATAGGGTGGTAATAGTGTAGCCTAGGGAGATTACAAGGGTGGTTGAAGAATTATAAGCTTGTCTGAAGAGAGGGGTTTTCAGAGAACGCTTAAAGGTTTCAAGACTAAAGGAAATTCTTATTGTGCGAGAGAGTGAATTCCACAAAGCAGGTGCAGCCCTGAAAAAAGTCCTGTGACCGAGAATGGGAGGGTGTAATGACAGTGGAAGAGAGACACAGATCTTGTGCAGAATGGAGGTGTCAAGTTGGGAGATATTTTGAGACAAGTGAGGAGATGTGTGTTGGTGCAATTTTGTTGATGGCCTTGTGTGTTAGTAGAAGAATTTTAAATTGGACTCATTGGTAACCAATGTAGAGACTGACAGAGTGGCTCAGCAGAGGAATAATGATTTGCAAGAAAAATTAATCTAGCCACTGCATGCAAAATAGATTGTAAGGGTAAGAGTCTGATTTTAGGAAAACCAGTAAGATGTACTTAGATTTATGCCTGAATCTGGGAGATGATTTGGTGATGTTGAGTCATCCTGACATGTGGAGTGATATTATTGGTCTAAAGTCTTATATGATGCTTTATCTACGTATTTGTTTGTGGTTTTAGGGTATAAAATATTTGCAAAAGTAATATGAAATTACCATTGTTCTAAATGAATTGAATGGTCTGTATTGTGCATACAAAATAAATTGAGAATATTCTGAAGAGACTTCGTTTTTGGATTACTTTTTAAAACTGTCATATCAAGGATTACACCTAAGCAGCAAGCTTGCAGTGTGGGATTTATGCTCATGTTGTCAACAGAAATAAGATGTGAGGCAGGAAGATTTTATTGGTGGATGGGAATATTGTTTATTCTGTTTTTGAAATTTTAAGCTTGAGTTGGTGAGCAGACATCCAAGATGAAGTGGTAGAAAGACGGTCAGTAACGCGAGACAACACAGATGGTAAGTGATCAGGAGAGGATACATAAATTTGTGCATCATCTGCATAAAGATGATACTGAAATCCAAAGGAGCTTATTAGTTTTCCGAAAGAAGTGGTGTAGATACAGAATAGCAGAAGGACTGAGGACTGAGCCTTGTGGCACTCCAACTGATAAAGGAAGCGAAATAGAGGTCGTTCCAAAGAAATTAATACTGAAAGAGCGGTAAGATAAGTATTTTGAGAACCAGGATAGTGTTTTGAACACCTAGGGATCATAGTGTTTGTATGAAGAGAGAGTGGTTAACAGTGTCAAATGCAGTGCAGAAATCCAGGAGAATAAGAGAGTAATGACATATCATTGACAACCTTGGTCAGTGCAGTGTCTGTGGAGTGTTGAGAGCGAAAGCCTGAGTGAAAAGGATCCAATAGGTTGTTTGCAGAAAAGAAAAGCCTGTGAAGCAAGTGTAGCAATTCTCTTGAGAAGTTTGGAGGGGCATAAGAGTTGAGAGATGGGGTGGTAATTTTAGAGAGAGTTTGGGTCACAATATTTTTTTCAGAATAGGAGTAATCACTATGTGCTTGAATAGTGATGGAAAGATACCAGTAGAGAGATATAGATTGCAGATTTTAGTTAGAGGTGGAATGAGCACAGGACACATGGATCTACCAATTTGTGAGGGTATGGGATTGAGAGGACAGGTAGAGTAGTGAGATAAGTAGAGAGTAGAAACTTCCTATTCATTTGTGGGATCAAATGAAGAGAGGGTATAAGAGGGTGCTGGAAAAGAATTGAGCTGATTGCTAGTGGAGGCAGATGATACCATTTCAAATAGGATCTTATCAATCTTGCCCTTGATAAAGGAATACAAAAGTGGAAGCTGCTCAAATCAATTTATAGGCCATACCAGGTGCTGAAAGGGTGGGGTTATCCTGCAAGGAACATACACACAACATTTTTTCCCCCAGCACACTGCTATAGCCAGCAACAGATCTGCCATTTCTACTGTAGATAAAAATGCAAAAGTCTTTGTTGCACACATTTGCAAATGTATGTTAAGCCATCCTGCCACGCCAAGGCGCTTTTGCATATAGGATGGTCCTACTCTAAACAATGAGAGTCCTCTCATTGTTTAGAGTAGGACCATCCTATATACAAAAGCGCCTTGGCGTGGCAGGGGATGGCTTAACATACATTTGCAAATGTGTGCAACAAAGACTTTTGCATTTTTATCTACAGTAGAAATGGCAGATCTGTTGCTGGCCATAGCAGTGTGCTGGGGGAAAAAATGTTGTGTGTATGTTCCTTGCAGGATAACCCCACCCTTTCAGCACCTGTTATGGCCTATAAATTGATTTGAGCAGCTTCCACTTTTGTATTTGTCTGAGAGGCATGTTGGTGTCAGTAGCTGAGGGGGAGTGCTGACATTGGATTGCTATTTGGAGGCTTCTGGGGTACCTCTTTGGTAAGTTAGCTCTCAATTTAAAAACACATATGTATGGCCCAAATATAGGGACTCTCATTGTTTAGAGTAGGACCATCCTATATGCAAAAGCGCCTTGGCGTGGCAGGATGGCTTAACATACATTTGCAAATGTGTGCAACAAAGACTTTTGCATTTTTATCTACAGTAGAAATGGCAGATCTGTTGCTGGCTATAGCAGTGTGCTGGGGGAAAAAATGTTGTGTGTATGTTCCTTGCAGGATAACCCCACCCTTTCAGCACCTGTTATGGCCTATAAATTGATTTGAGCAGCTTCCACTTTTGTATTTGTCTGAGAGGCATGTTGGTGTCAGTAGCTGAGGGGGAGTGCTGACATTGGATTGCTATTTGGAGGCTTCTGGGGTACCTCTTTGGTAAGTTAGCTCTCAATTTAAAAACACATATGTATGGCCCAAATATAGGGACTCTCATTGTTTAGAGTAGGACCATCCTATATGCAAAAGCGCCTTGGCGTGGCAGGATGGCTTAACATACATTTGCAAATGTGTGCAACAAAGACTTTTGCATTTTTATCTACAGTAGAAATGGCAGATCTGTTGCTGGCTATAGCAGTGTGCTGGGGAAAAAATGTTGTGTGTATGTTCCTTGATAAAGGAAGCAAGATCCTTGACACTGACACGGAGGGTTTGGGGAGAAGGGTTTAGAAGAGATTTAAATGTGTTAAAAAGGCATTTGGCGGGGCGTGGCTTGGACGCCATAGTGCGAGGACGCAGTTTTTTAAGGCTCCTGTGATTGCCTTATATTTTAGGAAATTCTGGGCTCATTACCTCCCCAAGACAGCACTGAGTGACGGATTGGTGGCCCCCCAACTGTCTGGGGTCGAATGTGACATCCGCAGCTCGTCTGGAGACACAGCTTTGTGAGCTGCAGCTTGTGGCCTATTCTGCCACCTAGACCTCCATCACAGTGGCATTTCCTGCACAGCCCAGCGGTCCTTCGAGTACCCCATACACTTACCTGCGCTCCGAAGATGTCTCCATGAGTGCTGGGAGGGGCTCCTTCCATCTGTGATGTGCCTTCTGGACGGGTCTGGTGCTGGAAGAAGTGGCCTGGAAATCTGTGCCCCTGCAGCTGCTGCTCTGCACTGTAGTCTGGGAGGCTTGCTGAGTCCTGCAGTAGTCCTGGTACCAGCCTGTCTGCTGACCCTGCTGACTGTCTCCCCGCAGCGTGGCCTGGTTCACAGCAGTGAGTAACTGAATAAAAGTCGGGTCGGGACAATCTGATTGTGCAGATCAGCTCTTTCCCTTCACAAGTTACGGAACGCTGCCATCTAGTGGTCTTGAGCTGCTACTGCAGTCTTTAATCTTGAGTTTAACCCTGCAATATTATACACTGGCTTGACGTGCACTGCCACCTGCTGGCCTCCGATATTCTAATAAATTTTGCACCCATTGTAGCCTGAATTATCTATTTTAACACCCTGTAGCCGGTCTGTGCTGCATCAAGAGTCTACTTAAGGCAAGGCTTATACTTGGCCTAGAAGTTGATCAATCATGAAATAATGCATCTGACCTAAAATGTAACTATAGCTGCCACCCGCATGCATCTCTCTCCCCTCCGCTAGGTGAAGTCGCTCTACGCTACACGCTACCAATGTGTTGATTATATTTCATTGTCTTCTCCTAGAGTGGGCTATCCAAGCATAACTGTCTGAGAGCTGTTATCATTTTGCTGGAACATTGACGTAAACATGCCTCCTAAAAAGAACAAACCAGCTAATCCAGCCAAACCATTACCTTTCTTTAAACCTCAGAAGCCGACTGCCTCCTCTCTTTCCCCTAAAGAAGCTGACAGGCGTGGCGATTCACCAGTCAGAACGGCGTCACCGGTATCACAACCACCTGGTGATGCCTCAGCTTCTATTAACCCAGACGCTCCGACCACCTTCCAAATGATGCAACACCTACTCTCTACCTTTAAAACAGACATACTTGCTGAAATGCATTCCTCTATCAACGCACTTCGGAAGGAAGTAGTAGAGATTGGGAAAAGGACGGGCCATCTGGAGACCAATATGGACGGGATGGTGGCCTCTCATAATGATCTGATAACTTCGCATGAACAACTCAAAGCTGAGGTGTCTAGTTTGAGAGATAAACTGGCTGATTCGGAGGATAGATCCCGTCGGAACAACGTTAAAATACGGGGCATTCCGGAGCAAGTTTCCAATGCGGATCTCCTGTCTTACACCACAGAGCTGTTTCGGAAGCTCCTGCCAACAGCTTCCACTCAGGATTTACTTATTGATCGAATACATAGATTACCTAAAGCCAGAAATGTATCAGATACTCTGCCTAGAGATACCCTTATGCGCATTCACTTCTTCCATGTAAAGGAGCAGATTTTGAGAGCAGTGAGAGAAGCAGAGGACTCAGACATTCTGCAAGGTTTACAGCTGTTTCCTGACTTTTCACAAGCTACAATAACCAAACGCCGCTCGTTTCAGTCTGTTACTAAAATACTGAGAGACAATGACATTCCCTATAGATAGGGTTTCCCAGTTAAACTCCTGGTCCATAGAAATAACAAGATGCATGTCTTCTCTACAGTGGAAGAAGGATCAAAGACATTGGAGGCCTGGAATATCCAATCACCTCGGCCTGACCCTAATTCCCGGGGCCTTCCCAGTGTCGATATGTCCATATAGGTGAAATTTGGAGTCGGGTTGAGGACATTTTCTATTCACATCGTCAATCTTTCTTGTAAGAGCTGAGGACAGCCATCCCTGGGAGTTTGTGATCCTAGGTTTCAGGTCCGGTTCTTCTGGAATTTCTCTTTATGGCTTTGGACATTCTTGCCGGGACACTATATAGTGAGAGTCTCTAAAAAGCCTGATATCCTTTTCCAATGTTGATATTTGTCTAGCTGGGCCTGCCCAGTGTGTAGGCTCCCTCATGGTTACTCATGTGTTCTATTCTCTGAAATAATAATGTGTGGGTTATAAGTCTCACTATGCGGATGCTTGGGGGGGACTATTGCTGTTTTTGTCTTTGTTCTTTATCTTGTTCTCCCTCCAGGGTATAGTACCTGCAACAAGTCGTTCCAGCCATCCCTACGGATACAATGGTTAGCTTTGCGCTTGTTTGTGCCTTAAAAATCTGTTAGTATTCTAGGGGTTGATGTCTATAAGAGGGAGGGAAAACGTTTTTTTTCTGGGGTGGGTTTTTGTACTTTGCAGTATGCCAGTATGGGAAGCACAATATTTAATCTGTTAAGTAATGGAAAGTTATATATTTTTGTAGTTGGCAGCTTACATCAAATTAATACTCCTACTTTGAGAAGTTGAGCTTTTGGAGGGTATAAACCTAAGATTTCTCACTTCATTCGGGTAATTGGTATGGTTTTTCATATGTTCAGTTATGTCTGTCTTTGTATGCGGGTGGTGGCGCATTGTGGCCTGTGCCATGTGCCCCAAGTTAAGTATTTTGCCGGTGCCCTGTCCTTCCGGCAAATGCTTTGACCCTATGTATAGGGTTATTTTCGTTTCCCCATCCTGTTGGGGGGTTCTTACCCCTTTCCCTTTTCCCCTTTGTCACCTTTCCCTTCCTTTCCTAGCGGAACACAACATCCCCTGTTTCACTCTCCTCGCCTTTTGGTTGGCATTGAAACTCCCTAGAAGTATCTCGACTCTAGTAGGTCACCCATATCCCTCAGTACACATCACCATTGATAATGGTTAAGTTTTTATCTTTAAATGTCAGGGGATTAAATTCTCCAAACAAACGTAGATTAGCTTTGTCCTCTTTCTATAAACATAAAGCGGATATAGTAGGTCTGCAGGAAACTCATTTCGCAGCTAGGGCCACCCCAGTCTTTAGGAATCACCATTATCCCACATGTTTCACCGCTAATGGGTCTCATAAACGATGTGGAGTAGCTCTTCTAGTCAGCTCCAAATGCACTTTTACATTATCCTCAAAGGTTGAAGACAAGAGTGGCAGATTTTTGATAATTGTTGGTCAACTAGAGGGTAAATGGGTCACCCTAGTATCCCTATATGCCCCGAATTCGAGACAAGTCCCATTCCTGAAGTCGACTTTTGCACTAATAGATAAGATTAAACGGGGTAGCGTGATAATTTTGGGAGATTACAATCTAGTCATAGATCCTAGGCTTGATAGATCGCTCCCTTCTGGACCAATAAATTCCCCAACCCCGGGGAACCCGTCATTAGTGTTTGGGAGACTCCTGGCAGAACATGGTCTGTATGATGTTTGGAGGGTAGCTAATCCTAATGTTCGTGACTACACATACTATTCCTCAGTACACAACACGTACTCACGAATTGATCTCATTATATCAGATAAATGGTCATTGCAGAATACACGTAAGGTGCAGATTCTCCCTATCTCTTGGTCAGACCATGCGCCAGTGGTATGGTCTTGGAAACCCTCGGGACAGCCCCCTCCCCTACGGCCCTGGCGTTTGGCAGCCCACCTACTTTCTTCTCTAGAAGCCAAGTTAGCAATTAAAGAGGCTCTTTTATCATTTATGCAAACAAACGACCCCATAGAGACCTCTATCTTTACTTACTGGTGTGCCCTCAAAGCTGTAGTGAGAGGTGCAGCTATTCAGGTGGCAGCTAGAATGCGGAAAGCAAATTTTCATAGACAGTCAGAGCTAGAAACCAAGCTTAAACTCCTAGAAACACAACATAAACAACATCCTTCTAGATCTATTGGTGCAGAGATCTCCCATGTTAAATCTGAACTGCATAAGTTACTCCTGACCCGCACTTCATTAGCATTGTCTAGACTACGCCAAAAAATTCTATGTGGCAGGTAATACAGCGGGCAGGTTATTAGCAAGAAAATTAAGGGGCCTCCAGGCCCGTAACAGAATTAAAAGCATTGTAAACTCTACAGGGTCTAAATGCTCTAACCCTCGTGATATAGCAAATACTTTCGCTTCATTTTATTCAAATTTATATAACCTCCAATTAGACCCCGCTACACACCACCCATCTGAATATGATATATCCTCCTTTTTGGAAGGTCTCCCACTCCCTTCTATAGACCCATCGATACGGAAAAAGCTCAATGTTCCGTGGTCCCAGGAGGAAATTAGACAGGCAATCAAGTATCTCCCCAAAGATAAGGCGCCCGGACCAGATGGTTACACTAATAACTTTTTTACCACCTTCCATGAAGATTTAGTGCCCATTTTGGAGCAACTATTTAATGCAGGTACAGCAGTAGGGAAATTTCCTCCTGAAATGCTGTAATCCCATATAATTGTAATTCCCAAGCCGGGTAAGGACCCTACAGATTGTAAAAATTATAGTCCTATAGCCCTACTGAATTCGGACATTAAGATCTTTGCGAAACTCATCGCTAACAGGCTCTCCCCGGTTATCCCCATGTTGATCCATCCAGACCAGGTGGGGTTTGTCAGCGGCAGACAAGCCCCAGACAACTCAAGGCGTATTTTTCACATTATAGAGCAGACCCACTTGAAGGGGGATGCACTGCTCTTGCTTTCATTGGACGCTGAAAAAGCGTTCGACAGACTCCACTGGATGTATATGACAAAGGTTTTGGAGCGTATGGGGCTGGCCGGGGAGATCCTGAGTTCTATCCTGGCGCTGTATGTCAAACCATCGGCGCGAGTATTTAGCGATGGGTTTTTGTCCGATAATTTTCCAATCTCTAATGGCACCCGTCAAGGTTGCCCTTAGTCTCCTCTCATGTACCTCATGGCTATTGAACCACTGGCCGCTAAAGTGAGAATTGATCAGGAGTGTGTGGGAGTGGTTGTGGAAGAAGAAGCCCACAAGTTATGCTTATTTGCAGATGATGTCCTATTATTCGTTGCCAGCCCGGAGACCTCGCTACCTGCCATCTATACACTTCTAGCCCAATTTAGCGCAGCCTCTCTGTATAAATTGAATACTTCCAAAACGGAGGCTCTTCCCATTAACATTCCGCAGGAGAGATTACAGAAGTTGAAAGACAAATATCCCTATATATGGAAATCCACAGAAATTTCGTACTTAGGTATTCAGGTTACCCCACATCTTGATAGTTTGATAGATAAGAATTTCTCTTTATTACTTGACCAACTCCAGTCCTTAACTACTTCATGGATGTGCTATGAGGTCTCTTGGCTGGGGAGAATATCGGCATTCAAAATGATGCTCCTCCCAAAGATGATGTACTTGTTCCGGATGCTCCCATTCCATCTCGCACAGCACCTGTTAAATAAACTAGTCAAGGTTATGAGGACATATGTGTGGAAGGCTAGGCCGCCTCGGATGGCCTTGCAGCGTATGGTTAGGAAGAAAGCACAGGGGGGGTTGGCCCTCCCCGACCTGGGAAAATACCATGATGCTTGTTTACTCTCTCAGATGCGTGATTGGTTCCTCCCAGGGTGTGGGAAGCCATGGGTGGGCCTGGAAAAGGCTCGTAATCCTGATTTTCCTTTAGTTGATCTAGTTTGGGCTCCTCGGGAATGGAGACCGCAAGCCCATAACCTGCCCGCTCTCACCAGGGACGCCTTGATAGTCTGTGACCGATTGTGTGAAGGCCCTGAGGGTTTTGCTCAACCCACGGAAAATGTCTCAATACAAGCAGCATCAAAACAGATTCCTGACTTAAACCTGTCGGGATGGGTATCTAGGGGGATTCTGACTTTAGGCCAATTGTTTAATTCAGGTACACTCTCCTCCTTTTCTCAGTTGAGTGAACAATATCATTTGCCGAAGAGCGACTTTTATAAATTTCTTCAGCTTAGACACTGGCTGTCAGAGCCCTCATTCAGAGGTATAGTCATAGGTTCCCCCCCGGCTATATATCAGGTAAACTTGACAAAGAGTTACAACAAAGCTAGCATAACTACCTGGTATAATATTTTAACTTCGTAAGTCGTTATCACCAAATCGAAAATTCAACTCCAATGCGAGGTAGATCTCCAGGTAGTATTCACGGAGGAGGAATGGGAACGTATTTTTTGAAACTCTTTCACAATGTCTAAATGCCTTAATCATACTGAAATGTTGGTAAAACTTCTGAATAGATTGTACGTGACCCCTGAGAAACTGCACAAAATTTGGCCCTCAGTACCCCCCGACATGTTGGCGTAATTGCACTGAGAGAGGGGATATATTCCATATCTTTTGGGCATGCCCAGTCCTACAACCCATGTGGTTAGAGGTTTTCCAGTTGTTGGTAAAGGTTTTTAGATATCCTACATCTCCTTCCCCAGAGCTTGCTTTGTTACATCATTATCCCCCCTCCGTTCCCTCCTGGGACAGGTACGCGATGGGCCAAGTGCTCATTGCAACCAGAGCTGCTATAGCTCAGGCCTGGAAACAACTGTCTCCCCCGTCTTTGGCTAAGGTGATATCTAAAGTGAACTTCAGCTTTGAGATGGAGACCCTAGGAGTTCCGTATTCTACGGCAGCTACTTCCCCATTAGTGAAATGGCGTAGCTGGCATAATTACGTCACAGACGGAGGTGGGGCCCCATCCCAGTCCCCCCATAGGCTGGATATCTCCGACTCAGTGTCTCCTGCCTTGATTTAAGAAATATTTGCTTTTGGGCCTAGGTACAAGGATGGAATGGACTAGTCTACGCATTGTAAAGTTAAAGTGACTTATATTTAGAGTGCCAATCTTTAGTTTTACTTGTCAACTGACTATAATTATATTTAAATACTACAAAGTGATACATGTCTAGATTGCTGGTGTTTTATGACATATTGTTGTGTTTCGTCCCCACTATGTACCCCTTTCCCCTTTATGTCCTACCCTTTCCCTATTTCTTTTTTTTTTTTTGTATCCTTTGCAATTATCTTAGAAAATTCAATAAACTTTATTTCAGTTAAAAAAAAAAAAAAAAAAAAAGGCATTTGGCATTATAAGCCTGATCATAGATGAGATATAGGAAATATTTTTGTATAGCAGTGTCCAGAGCATTTCAATAGAAGTGGTAGATAGCAGTATATGCGCTGAAATCCTTAGAGGTGCAAGATTTTTGCACCAGTGACGTTTTGCTTTACAAGAAAGTTTTTGTAGATATTACTTTAGTGTGCCACGGTTGACAACGAAGTCTGCGAAGAGTATGAACAGTCGTTGGAGCCACTTGATCAAGGGCAGCTACAAGGTAGTAGGGTTTGGTGAAAATGAGGAACTACCATATCAGGGAAGGAGAATGTAAAAATTGTGGAGAGAAGGTGTTGGAGAGAGGTGGAAAACCGTTGAAAAATCAATAGTTAACACCCCTGTGGCTATGAAGAGGCTAGGAAGTGTTTGACAGCAGGAAGGTTAAAGTACTGAGAGTGAGCAAGTAACTAATAAGGTGATGATCCGAAAGGGGGAAAGGAGTATTAAGGAAATTAGAAACTGAGCATAGTCTAGAGAAAGCAAAAACAAGACAGTGCCCATCTTGATGAGCAGCGGATTCAATCCACTGGGAGAGGTCAAGTGAGAAGGTTAGAAAGAGTAGTTTTGAAGCAGCATTGGAATGTGGATTAGCAATAGGGATGTTGAAATCAACCATGATGATGCTGGGGATGTCAGAAGATAAGTGAGAGAGCCACACAGAGATATGTTCAAGAAATTGTTGTTGAGGTCCATGGGGGCGAAAGATCACAGCAACATGGCTAAAGAATGGGTTAAAAATCTTAAAAGTATGTACTTCAAAAGATGTGAACGTGAGTGATGGGACATTTGGTAAAAATTTGAATGTGCACTGTGGGGAGAGAAGTAATCCAACCCCGCCTCCTTGTCTCCAGGTCTGGTGGTGTGGGTGAGATGTAGACCACCATGTAAAAGGACTGAATGTGAGATCATGAATCTGTTATTTCAAGAAGGTTGAGGTTATTTGAGAAGAAGAGGTAATGTATGGAGGTAAACAGAGCATGCATACCAAAGGGCACATTTAAAGGTCTTTGGAATAGAGGGGAGACAGGTCATGCTTTTGAGGTTTGCTTAATTTCAGTAGTGTTCACATATATGTGTGTGGGAGAAGTGAATGGGACCTGGATTCGGTGATATATCCCCAGGTAATAGTAGCGGGGAGGAAGAAAGATAGGAAAGATGAATGTAAGATGTGTGTCCTTTTAGTTTCTGTTGACAGGGTGAGTATTAACTAGAGGTGAGTGAAGAAATGAAGGGGCAATGTGGACAATGTGTGTTTTGCAGGAAAGGTGAAGGATGTTATAGTACTAAAGATAATGCAATGAAAGGAGATCAAGAAAAATTATTTGAGAAACATTGGGATTTAAGAGTAAAATATCAAAAAATTAGGGAAGTAAAAGAATCACCTTGTTGTAATGTCCTGTGCAATCAAAGAAGTAGCAGAGTAAGGCTGCAGCAGATGTAGATTATTACTAGATATCATTAATTGTTCAATGTTTGTTCAACTATCTTGTTTAATTGTATTTTCTAGCCACTTAGTGAAGAAAACACACGCCTGCCCCTTATTATGTCTACCTCAAGACTGAATGCAAAGATATAGTGAGGCCGATTTCAAAATAAGTTAATACTGTGCTAATCAGAGAGTTGATCAGAGAAGGTACAGGAGGGACTATTGGGATTACTCAGGTTGCATGAGTGCCAGGCCACAGTCATAAAAATGGTTCAATTAGCAGCTACTTAACAAAGGTTACAGCAAATAACAAAGCCCTACTACATACTCTTTTTTTAAAAAAAAATTCATGCACAGTTGCACAGATGAGAATAGAAGAGTATGAGATCATGAGTTTCAGTTCCTGTACATACTGGAAATGGAAAGTAGTTAGGACAGTAGAGATGAGGGATGAATGAGTAATAAAAACTGTTAGATTAGACAGTGACATTAGTCAGAAGTGGAGAGGGATTATATTACAATAGTCATAGTGGAAGGTGCACTGAGTTGGCTGTGTATGATCTGGGCAGGGGGGAGCTGGCGTGGCAGCTAAAGGTTCAGGGTAAGTGGAGAAGCAAGTGTTGTTTGAAGGTGGGAATACAAGCAACAGCATAAGCGAAACCAACAAGTCATAATAAAACTGCTGTAAAAATTAGGGTTGAGAAACAGTTGAGCAGGGAGTGTCCAGGCAGTGCACAATGTAGGTGCATGAGGTAAAGGATATCAGAGCTCACAGATGATTGGTGAATGTTTTCCTCATGAAGGAGTGTTTCCAGGTGGATTGTTTCCCTCCCGTTCTCCTCTTGGTAAATTTTTGTGTAACTCTTACTATGATATCTAAATTCATCAATACACTTGAACAAATCCACATTTAGAAGAAATCCTCACTTGCTAACTCAGTCTAACAGGCTTACACAGCCTGAGAGTGCTGGTTAAATAGAGTCAGAGATCCAAGCGATCAATTTCTTGAATTAACCCCCACAAATCGGACACACTACAAAGAAAGTAATAAACTTGTTAAACAAACAAATAGTTAGAAGGTAAGCATACCATATATCTAATAGATAATATTGCACATCTGACCCCTTTAAAGATAACTGGTGCAGTAAAATAGTTACCATATAGGGGCAGCATGGTGGCCTAGTGGTTAGCACTTCTGCCTCACAGCGCTGGGGTCATGAGTTCAATTCCCGACCATGGCCTTATCTGTGTGGAGTTTGTATGTTCTCCCTGTGTTTGCGTGGGTTTCCTCCGGGTGCTCCGGTTTCCTCCCACACTCCAAAAACATACTGGTAGGTTAATTGGCTGCTATCAAAAATTGACCCTAGTCTCGCTCTCTCTCTCTCTGTCTGTGTGTGTGTATGTTAGGGAATTTAGACTGTAAGCTCCAATGGGGCAGGGACTGATGTGAATGAGTTCTCTGTACAGCGCTGCGGAATCAATGGCGCTATATAAATAAATGATGATGATGATGATGAATTATTATAAAGTAGATTTAGCTCTCCAAGTCTTCTTATCCTCCAATATCTACAGACTCTCTTCTTGGGACAGGATTCATAGCATCAGAATATTAGACGAATAAGAGAAATTGCGTTAGCCTAAAAGTTTACACAGGAGAAAATGGATCTAATTAACAAGACCTGGATTCAAGTTTTGATTATTCAACCTTATCTCGCATTTAGGAATTAAAACGTCTATGCTCTTTTTAGCAAAACCAAAAAACATATGAATCTTCTAAAATTCACTTTGTGATGATTAACTCAAACTTTTGAAATTGCTGAAAAATTAACATTCTTCTATTTCTACCAGTAAACCCCAAATCTGATCCCCCACAACTGTTAACTAACTTTCAATCTCTGGAAGCTAGTAATGTCATAACCTCACTGTGAGTCTTGGACATGGAAACACTTCCTTATTGCTCTTGCTAGTGGCATTAAATCTATAGTCAAAATATTTTAAAATAAATTCCAGAGACACTTTGGTGCTTAGAAAGAGCATCTCAAGATGACAACCTATGCCCTTACTGTATTTGGTATAAGTTAGACCATTCCACCTCTCCAGTTGTAAGGGTGGGCAAGTGTCCACATGCCCTCATATACGTGTGCTCTCTTTGTGAGTATACTCAGTGCAATATTTTGTATTTTACATTATGTAAACAGGTGTATGTACTTCAGCATTAGGCTCATCTTTATTTTCAGGCGCTGTTTTAGCCAATTTCCCTTCCCTAATTATGTGTTATAGTGTGCTAGAAAATTTTGCTAGATATATGCAGATTTGCAGTGGTAAGGACAAGCACTGACAACAACTGTTTTGTATCCATATAGCGCATTTATATTGCCACGTAACTGGTACACTGTAAAGTGTGGGATCGGCCAAGCTAAGGCTTATTTTGTTTTGTTTTGTTTCCAAATAATGCCTAATGTTGTCTTAGCTGCTCTCCATCCACCCTTTATAATGCTTTTTTGTGTTGTTTGTGTGTGCAGCCAACCTCCATGCTTGATGGGTTAGTACATTTGATCAACAACAGTTCAGTTGTATTTAATGCATAGATGTCAGTGTAAAGCTTGCAGGAATAATGTGGGTTGCAAGCTTAATTTTAAATGTTTTGATCTAAATATGAGCTAACACCTCATACTTTCATTTGGTAACATTTATACATATTTTCAATAGTAAGGACAAGCATTGAGAATAATTAGAGTACAATAAATAATACAATAAAAATTTGATCTCCCAGCCCAAACTAAATGATACCAGCTCTGAGCTTCTTACTGCTTTTGTATAGCTTAGGACATCGCACCCATCACTATAGCTAATATGTGATGTCCAGGCTCACCTGTTGGGTTATGGGGACTGGGGACTGGTCTATCCACCTCTAGACCTATGTGTGACAATTTATAAAATAAATGCTAAAAACCCATAAAAAGCACTACATTTTTGTGGTATATGTAATGCACTTGTAACAGTTCTTATTAAAGTTAATTGAACCAATAAATACAGTTCCTATTAGATCCTGTTTATTTCAGTTCCAATGCTTGTTCCCTCACTGCTGTCTTCCTGTGACCAAAATATTAAAGCTCCCATCTGTCCTGCATTGAGCTCGGCATTCCTGAAAGCAGAGCTCTGCCAGTTTATCAGACATCCATAGTAAGAGATTGGGTCAGAGCATCCAGCAAAAAAAGTGCTGCAACAGCTTAATATTGATCAAGAAATATGAGTGGCACCAGGTGTCAGTGTGTCAACCTCTCCTAAAGCTGTGAATTGGCTTGGTCAAGTGATGCCAGTAGGTGTGGTCAATGACAGCTACTCGTGGAAACAGTAAAACTCCCAATAAAGCATGGGCAAAAATATCAGGACCATCCCAAAATTGTTTTACACAGCAAATCTTTTCTCTGTAGGATTTGTTATAAAGGTATATGGCTCTATTAACTTTTTTATTTCACTCAGATTTAATTTATTATTTTCTGTCATAGTGCAAAACAGCTACATAGAACAGTAAACTATTAATGATATTATAATACTGTCATGGGGGATACCTAAAACATACATATTCTCAGGAAATACTCGTTGCCAACTCAATAATTTCCAGCATAATAGGTAGCAAAATAAAATAGATAGATACAAGTGAGCAACAAAAATATATAGTACAATGTGGTTATTCGCACTCATGGTTTCAATCTGGAAGCATATCATTTAGTCCTATTGCAAATCTAGAGTGAATCCATCTAGCCTATATTTTCTCAAATGTTGTAGAAGAATTTCTGCTAGAGTACACAAGCATATCATGTAAAACAATCTCTTCTATTAAAATTTTCCAATCTCCTACATTAGAAGCACAATTGGCCATCCAAGTTGGAGCTATGCATACTTTAGCCAGCATTAATATATTTACTAAACGTTGCCTAGTAGTTCTATTGACAGTATTATTAAGAGATATACCAAACAGACAGACACCCTAATCAGTAAGTGGGATAGAGATACCAGTTTCAGCTTAAAACCTTTTTCTAGATCCTTTGTATCATAGGGCACTCCCAGGTAAGGTGCCAGAAAGAGTCTGGCACACACCAACATTTAGGACAGAATTAACTCGTCCTCCCCTCAACCTTAGGGTAAGGTATGCACTATGAATAATAGAAAATTGAGTTTCTAATAGATAAGGTAAAATCGCAGTTGCTGCATAGTAGAAAGCAAGTTGCATAGTTCTGCCTCCCACTTGAGGCCCACAAAATCATCCCTATTTAATACTACCAACAAACAAGAGTATAAAAAAGAAAATTGTTTCCTCAAGCCAAAAGGATAAAGGATTGTCTTTCTTTATAGCCAGAGGTTGAACTTTAAATTGAGCAACCAAGGCATTATGAAGTTGTAAATACCTTAAAAACATTGCATTAGGGACATTAATCTCCACTCTAAGCTCCTCAAATGACTTAAAAGTAGTACTAGTGTATTATGTATATTATTATTATCATTTTTACAAAATTCATTGTGTACAGTTTGCACTTGGGATACTCACTTACATACATTAAAAAAAAAGTTTCCATATCAACATATCTCAAGAGAGTTGTGCTGCAAATGTATGACCAAAAATTGTAAATGCAGTTTAATATCTTATGAAATCTATTACTGTTTTCGTATAATATTTATTTCTCCAATTTCAATTCAGGTAAGCT
Source organism: Mixophyes fleayi (assembly GCF_038048845.1). Lineage (NCBI taxonomy): Eukaryota > Metazoa > Chordata > Amphibia > Anura > Limnodynastidae > Mixophyes > Mixophyes fleayi. The sequence continues at coordinate 116,995,503 of NC_134403.1, read as the reverse complement.
TTCACCATCTTCTGTCCATAAGCTGGAGAATTGCATTTGCCATCCTCTTTTTCAAAAAATATCTGTATCATTCCTATCAAAATATATATATTTTACTGGTATTTATAGATAATATATTTCCCTGGGAAGATGTTTTATTGATAGCTTTCTGAATTTAATTATTATGTTCATTACCACTGGTTTGAATGTGTTGTGATCACACTGATGTTTTTTTTTCTATGAAGTATTTCCTTTTCTTGCTGTATGATTGACTGTAGAATTTGTATTACCTTTTCTTGGCAATGCACAAGCATTTACTCCCTTTCAGTTTAATCAAAAAATGTACACATTTAACATTAGTTGCATAGATCCTGAAGGATTGTGATTAAATAATCATCTCTTTCTTGATATTTTGAACACATTTGTCATTTTGCAAAGATAACAACGTAACGTGTGCCATTAATTTATCACTGAATAAAATATATATATTTTTTATCAGTGCTTCACCTTCTTCAATGGTCAGTTCTTGACTTCTGTTAACAATAAATGTCTCACCAGCACCATTACCATCTGTTGCCTGTTCACCATAAACATAAATAGAGCTTGAAGACGTAGGCATATGTGATTCCTGAATTGGAGGGCAATAGCTCATTGCTATGATAACCTTCATTGTCTACCACATATAGCTAAATGCTTGCTCTATCAGAACAATAGCAGGTAAATTGTTGTTAATGCTATCTCCTATAACCAGGGCCGGACTGGGACTAAAAATCAGCCCTGGCATTTAAAGCACACAGGCCCACGTGTTGTGGGCTCCATGCACTATATTGTTGCACACTGATGCTGGCGCAGTACAACATGATGTAGTATGAGTGTGTGTATGTGTGGGGGGGTATTTATTTCTCCTAATGACCCTCAACATTACATTATTAGCACCCCAATTACATCAATAAACACCATGACAATACATTATTAGTACCCAAATTACAGCAATAAATAACCCCCCACACACACTCATACTACATCAATCACCCCCACATTACAGCAACCGGCATCACCCCCCACATTACAGCATCCAGCATCACCCCCACATTACAGCGTCCAGCATCACCCCCCCCACATTACAGCGTCCAGCATCACCCCCCACATTACAGCGTCCAGCATCACCCCCCACATTACAGCAACCGGCATCACCCCCCACATTACAGCGTCCAGCGTCACCCCCCACATTATAGCATCCGGCATCACCCCCCACATTACAGCAACCGGCATCACCCCCCACATTACAACGTCCAGCGTCACCCCCCACATTATAGCAATACCCTCTCCTACTTATTAGCAATACTAAGCACCAAACACACTACAACATTGCCACCAGCACGCCACCCCATACTACAGCAATACCACCAATTATACAGACGCCACTGTAGGAAACAATGTTTTGCCTTTTTTTAAATCTCCCACAAAATAGCAACAACGAACAGAGTACTTTCACACACTCTCACCCCCTCTCCCAGCACCCCCTGGCTCTCATCCCCTTTCCCAGCACCCCCTTCGGCAAAATTGTGAGTGAGCTGAGACGCAACCCAACACATGAATGGTCTCAGGATGCTTTACTGTTGGCATGACACAGGCCTGATTGTAGCACTCACCTTTCCTTCTCTGGACAAGCATTTTTCCAGATGCCCCAAAAGATCTGAAAGGGAATATCTTCAGAGAAAATGACCTTACCCCAGTCCACAGGAGTCAAATCCCTGTACCTTTTGCAGAATATCAGTCTGTCCCTGATATTTTTCATGGAGAGAGGGGGCTTCTTTGCTGGCCTTCTTGACACCAGGCCATAATCCAAAAGTCTTCGCCTCACTGAGCTCACACCTACTTGCTGCCATTCCTGAGCAAACTCTGCACTGGTGGTGTCCTGATCCGGCAGCTGAATCAACTTTAGGAGACGGTCTTGGCACTTGCTGGCTATTCTTGGGCACCCTGAAGCCTTCTTTACAACTATTGAACCTCTCTCATTAAAGTTCTTGATGATCCGATAAAGGGTTGATTTAGGTGCAATCTAGCAGCAATATGTGCTGTGAAGTCCTTTTTGTGAAATGCAATGATGACTACATGTGTTTCCTTGCAGGTGACCATGGCTAACAGAGGAAGAACAATGATTTTAAGCACCACCCTCCTTTTAAAGCTTCCAGTCTGTTATTTAACTCAACAAGCAGGACAGAGTGATCTCCAGCCTTGTCCTTGTCAACACTCTCAACTGTGTTAAGGAGAAAATCACTGACCTGTTGTCAGCTGGTCCTTTTGTGGCAGGGCTGAAATGCAGTGCCCAGCACTCGTACTAAAAATTTCAAAGACTGGTACTATGCAATTCTTGATGTGCAGAGCATTCATTGTTAGCTAAGAGCAAAGCTACAAGTAAGGTAGATCTGTGCAATAATGCTGCCATTCTAAATAAAACATTGGGACTTGTGTATATTTATGGGGAGGGCTGAAGAAGGAGTCCCACAGGGGAAGCTTTGTCCAACCGCGGTGTAAAGGGGCCTGCCCAAGACTTGCAGTGGAGGTGGTTTCCAAGACCCATGTATATAAATGTGGAATATAAATATATATATATATATATATATATATATATATATATATATATATATAATTTATATATTCTATTAGTTAAGTGTAACAAATATGTAAAACAAACAGTACAGATAGGCCAATTGTTGCCCTTCCCACACATGTAAATATGTATAATACTCACATTGATGCAGGTTTGGTTGCCGAAGCATGTCTTAACAATGCAATTGAAAAGTCCACAGTCTGAGAAATTAAGAGGACATATTTTGGCTTTAATAAAGAATATATGTAGAGATGTAGATATGGTGGCTGACAATTTACACTAAGTGATGGAGTTAGAGAACCGTATATGCTGATTAATTATTTTTGTACTTGAATGGGAGAAAACAAATGCAAAGATGGTAAAACTTCAAAATCCTTTATTAAGTCAGATCACTGAAGAGTTTGGCCAGATTGGTGACAATTGGGACAGTTGTGAAGGGATCATTAGAAAATAGCCTGGAAATGGCTGGAAAAGAATGTTAATGCTATAAATAGTAAGCTGGGAGCTAACACAGCTCAAAACTACATTATTTTACCAATATACACAATTTTTAATTAACTCCAGATCTAAAGCCAAAAACAGAACTTTTTTTTGGGCAAAACAAGTTACAAAACCAAAACACAAACACATTTTAGATCCAAAACCAAAACATGGGGGTCAACACACATCTCTAAAAATTATTTTATTTAACTTATTCAAGTCATTTCAAGCCTCCGGCCTTTATCAGAAATAATCCAATCAGAACTCTTTACTTCCAATAGACAGAAAAAAGCAATCCACTGTTCCCTCAATCCAAGAGCAAGGCACAAACAAAGAAATTATCTTACATAGATTCTTCTCTGTTGCAAACGTATAACATATAAACAGTCAGTTTACCCCATGTAGACAGGGCCTGATCAACCACTAGGCTGACCAGGCTGCAGCCTGGGGCGCTGGGTCCCGGGGCGCTGCGTGTATTTGTTTTTTTTATTTTTTTTCAGTATTTTTTTTTTCTGGGGTGGGGGAGGTGGGGGTCTCTGGGGGGAGGGGGGGTCGCAGCAGGAAGGGGGGTGGAGGTGGCGACGATCAAAAGCATTGGTGGTCAGTGGTCAGCAACAGGCAGCCAATTGCTAGGCTGTCTGTTGCTGTGCAGCAGACAGGAAGCAGGAAGTCTTCACTTCCTGCCTGCTGATCTGAGGAGCGAGGAGCGACCCTGGCCAGCACAAGTCAACTATAGGTAAGTGCAGTGGGACTGCCATGCATATCTATAGGGAGGGAAAGGGGGGGACTGCCATACATATCTATAGGGATGGAGGGGGGACTGCCATGCATATCTATAGGGAGTGAAAGGGGGGGACTGCCATGCATATCTATAGGGAGGGAAAGGGGGGACTGCCATGCATATCTATAGGGAGGGAAAGGGGGGGACTGCCATGCATATCTATAGGGAGGGAGAGGGGGGAGGACTGCCATGCATATCTATAGGGAGGGAGAGGGTTGAACTGCCATGCATATCTATAGGGAGGGAGAGGGGTGGGGACTGCCATACATATCTATAGGGTGGGAGAGGGAGACTGTCATACAAATCTATAGGGGGGTTTGGGGTGGGGCTGCCATGAAAATCTATAGGGAGGGAGAGAGGTTTATATGTGTGAAGGAGGGCAGAGGAGGGGGGCTGATATATGTGACTGGGGGAGTTTTGATGTGATGGGGGGGATTGCTACAGAGTGGAGGTAAGGAAAATAGCTGCAGGGGGGGTTAAAGAAAATGGCTGCAGCAGGGGTTAAGGAAAATGGCTGCGGGGGGGTTAAGGAAAATGGCTTCAGGGTTTTTTAAAAAAATAGAGCAGCTTTGGGAGGGTATAATCTCATGATTGTGTGGTGGTTACTTGGATGCTCTCTGTGGTCTCAACAATCACTAGAATACTAAATATTAGTGAGATGGGGCTGGTAGAGGTTTGTATTTGATTGTCCACAAATATTCAGATATTGCTTATATATGCCTGTACAATGGGGTACTTTTAGCTGGCCATAATAGAGTGTTTTGTTTTAACTAAAGGGCCTAATCATTCAGGGTTTGTTAACATTTTGCATTATAATAAATTTTAGCATTTTCAAAACAGGACGCCAACTTTCCAGAAGCCAGCGGCAGGATAACAAAGTTGCAAGAGAGAAGAGCAAAAACAGGTAAGAGACAATGGCACAATCTGTCTAAATTTGAATGCTGGAAAATAGACCTGAACATTCATATTCAGGAGTGTTCCAACGTATTAGCCTAGGGCGGCCAGAACCCTTAATCAGGCCCTGCATGTAGATGTCAATTTAAAAATGTTTGCCTTAACTTCCCTTTTTCCCAGTGGGCTAGATTCACTAAGAGATGTAAAACAAACTTAAATTGCTTTTTTTAAAAAATACAGTCTCAGTCCCCTCCCCATTTTGAACATAAAATCGTAGGCTGTAGTAAGGGACCTATGCGCTCGAAGATTAATTAGATGTTGCTGTGTTCAATGGCGTATGGTTCGATTGTGGGCATGTGCATAGTGATTTTGTGCACAATATTGGCATTTATGTTCCTTAATGAATGAATCAGGCCCAGTATGTGAAGAGGTACTTTGTTTCTATTAACTACCCAGCTGTTTACATGTACTAAGTATTGAGGGGGGGGGAATAATGAGTGCCATGCCTTTTACTGTATCAGCTACTATTATATTTACCGTATAACCACTATTAAATCTACTGTATATCCATTACTGCATGGATACCAACTGCCCCTTAATCCCAGGGACATGATATCAAAGATTTGTTCCTGTAAAATTTTGTTCCAACAAATGTGTATATTATCATTACTGACTAATTGCATAACAAAAAAATCTCTTTTCCTGCCTGTTGATGAAATTCTTAACATCTATTCCTAATGTTTAGATTGAACAAATTAATATTTATTGTAATTAAGTATTTAAAAGACATCAAAATATATTGTTATCAAAATCAGTATAAATTACATAATATGGATTATAGTGTTACAAGTTATGCAAGACAGTATCATGCATCACCTCCATGGATGCGCAGCGTCAGCATCCCTGGAGGTGATGCATGATACTTTTCCTGCAACATATTTTAAAATGTTGGCAACCATGCTATCGTATCTGATATATAGCCACTATAACATTCATTGCACCACTACTATAACTATTCTACAGCATCTACATTTACAATAGTTTATAGGTATGCATTGTACGAACGGTACCACAGTTTGTATGCATCCACTATGTATATGTATATAGCCACTTTAAAACCGATTGTGAAGGATATATGTTTCAGAGAACAAACACTACTTTTTATATCTAAGCCATGATATTATTTTAAAGTTATTTATTTTTTAAATAAATTTGTTTGCAAAATGTATTTTTTGCTACTGTCAATTGGATTAGATATTGCCTTTAAAAACATTAACCTTGCACGAAATACAAATGACTTGGAATTCACTATTTACAGTTGTATGAAATCTTTAGTTATCTCTATGCTCAAGGACCATCATGAATTTAAAAATGATATTACAAATTACTTTAATAATGCCACTGATGATTTAACATAAAAGATTCTACATCTATGAGCATTGAAATCATAAAACATCTCCATAGCATTGACTATAAACATTACAATATTATTATTATTACTATATTTTATTTAGAAAGTGCTTACATTTATTACATAACGCTGTACATTGAGTGGGGTCATGATACAATCAGATGACATGCATTGATATGAAACAGAATGCAAAGATAACCCTGCCTAAATGTGCTTACAATCTAAGAGGTGTGGGGTACACTTGATATATAAGGTAGTAGAATATCGATAGTTTGTCACGGGCACTAGGAGTTTTACCCAGAATTCACCAGGTGTAGCTACACTTACCAGAAGTGCGGACCTCTGGGTAGTGTGGTGAATCAGTAGAACCATACAGTAGAATAAAGGAAAGGAATGTCAATAGTATAAATGCTGAGTCTTGGCACCGTGGAACTGTGATGGTACAGCAGTTTAGTGAACAGGATTAAATGAGGAAAGAGTCCAAGTGCCTTAGCACGCAGGTAGCATATAGCAGACCAGTACTTGATAACTGGATAACGTTAGGCAAAGACCAATCAACAATATAGAAGAGTCAGCGACTTGCAGCTACAATACAGAGGCACTTGTAGCCTTTAGTCCAGCTAATAAGTACCATACAGAGTAGTAGCTATATCACAAGAAAACATGAATGGTCTACAGCTGGTAATTTTCACCACGGATATGTAGAGAAGACTTGTCCAGCGCAGGTGTGTAACAGAATAGCGTGAGTGGTCTGCAATTGGCAAGTTGTACCACTGATGTGAAGGGAAGACTTGTCCAGGCGCAGGCATGGAACGGAGTAACGTGAGTGGTCTGCAATAGGCAAGTTTTACCACTGATGTGTAGAGAAGACTTGTCCAGGTGCAGGCGTGGAACGGAGTAATGTGAGTGGTCTGCAATAGGCAAGTTGTACCACTGATGTGAAGGGAAGACTTGTCCAGGTGCAGGCGTGGAACGGAGTAACGTGAGTGGTCTGCAATAGGCAAGTTGTACCACTGATGTGAAGGGAAGACTTATCCAGGTGCAGGCATATAACGGAGCAACGTGAGTGGTCTGCAATAGGCAAGTTGTACCACTGATGTGAAGGGTAGACTTGTCCAGGTGCAGGCGTGGAACGGAGTAACGTGAGTGGTCTGCAATAGGCAAGTTGTACCACTGATGTGAAGGGAAGACTTGTCCAGGTGCAGGCATGTAACGGAGCAACGTGAGTGGTCTGCAATAGGCAAGTTGTACCACTGATGTATAGAGGAGACTTGTCCAGGAGCAGGCAGGTAACGTAGGTAGCGAGAGTAGTCTGCAGCGGGTAAGTTCTACTACCGATGTGGAGAGGAGACTTGTCCAGAAGCAGGCAGGTAACGGAGGTAGCGAGAGTAGTCTGCAGCGGTAAGTTCTACTACCGATGTGGAGAGAAGACTTGTCCAGAAGCAGGCAGGTAACGGAGGTAGCGAGTGTAGTCTGCAGCAGGTAAGTTCTACTACCGATGAGGAGAGGAGACTTGTCCAGAGCAAACGGATAACACGAGCAGAAACAGGAAACACCTCAGAGTCTCAAGGAATGAGAACCAAGAACAGGCAAAGGTAATAGGGCAACAGGTGCCTTAAGTACTGAGAGGTGATTAATTAACCAATGAGACTAGAGGCGAGGTTTTAACAGTTCAGGGTTTCTTCACATGCGCAATCTTAGTCAAGATGGCAGACAGCCGCGGCTCAGGAGAGGCACCGGCAGGAGCGAGAGAGACCCATGTACCAACCTAGAGGCACTAGCAGTCCGGTGAGTGACATAGTTACTATTGGTGGGAGTACATTTTTATGAATAATACTTGATCCAGGCTCCAGGCAGATGATTGCAAGTACAGTGCTAGCTGTTGGCTCCATGTAGTTGATGATTACAGACACTATGATAGTTCCAGGCTCCAGACCTTTAGCAGAAACAAGTAATTTGCTATTTCCTGGCTCTCGACAGTTGATGATTACAGGCACTGTGCTGGTTCGTGCCTCAAGGCAGCTAATGATTAGCAGTACAGTGATAGTTGCTGGCATTGGACTGTTGATGATCACAGGCCCTGTGCTAGTTTAATAACACTCTTATGATAACACTTTCACAGCAATGTATGCGAAAAACTTTTATTATCCACTTTTATAGTAAAGAAATGTTCATTCTAATTTTACTATTATTTGAAGAGTTCCTCTATTATTGTCTATTATTGGGAAATAAAGCTGTACCATACTATCAGTGGGGGAAGGATGTTAATAACAATAACAGAAACCACATTGTAGGGACTTCATGAGTCTCCGTTAATATATGTGTAAAGGAATGTATGACTTCAAAGTACTGATTTTTTAATAACTAACATAATTAATTATTATATCTGGATCCCTGTTATATCTGGATCCCTGTTAAACCAATGTAATATCTTGTCATGCAGATTTGGCATTAGGGTAACATGAGCATGTGTAGATTTGTGAGCGCATAAACTGGAGTTTAGGAAAACAGAATCGCAGTTGAGGTGGAATGTTTTTTGTTTCATATCATTTTTTTTCTGCTGTGTTAACTTTCATAATATATTACCATTTTAATGAATGGTAGAATATGTGTATTTATTGCATTTATTATATTGAAGTCTAGATTAAATGACTGGAGCAGAGCTTGAATGCATTTGCATGTAAAACACGAACATAAAAAGTGTTAAAAAACATGCAATTACATGTATGCGACTCAGCAGAGAAAGGTGTATCTGTATCATTAAAACGTGATATGCTTTACGTGTATCATGATGCTTTTGAAAAGCCAATCATCATACTCATCAGCTAGATGATTAATGTAGCATTAAAATTACATTAATAAATAATTTTAAAAGAAAAAACGGTGGCCACCGTTTCCCTTCACCAAAGTGACCTATTCACCAGCTCTCATAGCCTGGGATGTTTGTGGCAATTGCAAGAGGGACGAACAGCATGGGGTCCCCCAGCAAAATCTGCAATTAGACCAAGCTATGACAGTCTTACTTTATGACACTGTAACAGGGAAATATTGTCATAATGTCACACAGTCCTAATCTTTTTAGTACAGACCTGAATTCACTAGGGTAATGGGGCCCACAAAAAAATGCAGGCTTCCCCTTTAGAAAACACCAAGCATGGCCCCTGCTGTGATCTTTTATGAGCAGAGAGGTGACCCGGGAAGCTATTGTTCCACCCCTTATGATCTCTAAGATTGTTGACAGTTTTTGGACTACTGAATTTCCTTCTGTTCCTGATCCTTTCCTTCTGCAATTTTGCATTTACTCCTCACTCCTAAAGTACATAAGATCATGATAGATTTCTCTCAAAGCTCTTTAACATCAGGCTTAGATATAATAATTTACAGCCTTTGATTTGTGTATTACTATCTGCAATCATTAGTATCTAAAATTCCTACTTGCTTGAAAGATGCAACTTTTTCATATCCCATAATAAAATTTATATATGAGGTTTCCACTAGTACTATTAATAATCAATATATAGCAGTTTAAATATAGAGTGGCAATATTTTTACAGATCTTAATGTAAAACCAGCATAGCATAATAATTTAAAATTCACAGTAAACATGTCATTAAAAGAATACCAAGGGAAATTTCAGAGAGTGTGGTGAAGGATTACATATTCCGAAGCACAAATATCAACGTGCATCAGATACACCGATGACTAAGTTTATGAAAAAGGTTGCAAAAAAACCAGCTTATATTTATTCAATGGAAGTATCATTTACAATATTGGGATGTGTTACTGATAAGTAATTCACCAAGAAGATTAATACACAGAAGAATACCTTTTGCCATGAAGCACTGTAAGCACAGCAAAGCTTGATATTCAAAATGAAAAGAGAGTTGGCATATTCTTTTGTGATTCACACCTGTTTTCTTTTAAGTAGAGTAAATTCCTGAGGGATATTCTGAGAAGATATGATTTGACACATAGATATGTGTAAACTAAAAAGAAAGGTACATTTGCCTATATGAAATGCAATTGCCATAAATCCATCATTAAATGGGAATTTGTCACACACCCCACTAAGGGGAATTTGAAGTTACAAAGGTATAGTGCCTAGTACACTGCTAGACTAAATTTATTCTTCAACATATCCTTGTCAAAATAAAGCCTGCAAATGAGCAAATCAAGAGAACACTGAACCTACTGCCTGCAGTTTAGGCTGGAAGACAGTGCTAGTGTCTTAAAAAAAAGTACTCACCTAGCTATGAGTGGCACATAATAACATGCAGATCACTACTGTTGAAGTTTAATAATTTCACAAAGGTGGTAATCAATAACTTCTATACATTACAATCATTTGCGATGTGATTAATATGCAACCTAATCATTATCTTAGCAACATGTAAATAAGTTTAATGTATTTTTAACATTTAATATAAAATATAATGATGTGAAAAAGCTAATTAATGTTTCCAACATATTAATTGCACTGAGTTTGGTTCTCATTCTGTTCGCATTGAAACAATTCCAGTATAATTTATGTAGTGCCCGCACATTGTAAGCGCTAGTTATAACTAATATTACTTTTCATACACCAAAAAGCAACTCCAGAGATGTCATAAAAGAACTAGTTTATACAGGTCTAGAGGCAGGTGCCTGAGTAAAGGACACCTGGCCACACATGAATAGATTAAACACACCTCAAGGAACAATGACCAGAGGAATCAGCCAATGGTGCGTCGAGTTCTTAGGAGGTCATGACCCATCAACTTATGAATGTGGACCATAGTACTGTAACTGTGTAACTTTGTGATGTCATTGCTTTTTTGAGTGTATAAATTGGTCACCTCTGACTTTGGAAACCAGAGCGTTCTGGTAAAAAGAAAAATCAAGTTTGCCTTTTAAAGCCATCGCCACTTTAAATTACCCCTGTAAAGTCGCCGATTTCCGGCGACTTGCAAAAACTAATGTTTCATACATTTACCCCTGGGACTCACAGACCTGAATATTTTGGTTTGTCAACAAAGAGCTGGCTTGCTTCATCATCCAACTTGAGTAAAATATGATAAGACAAGCATGATACAGAGAGAAAGACCTTTATTGTAAATAATGTTGGTTAGTTGCCCTTTGGCTTTGGAACCACACAGTGTGAAGCATGTATTCAGGTAGCTGCACCTTTCAACTACACTGCTGTTGTTTTGGGAAGAAGCACTTAATATTGGTCCTTTCCACTTGGAGTAAGTGCAGTCTTTCTTCAGTAAATCTTTACCATCACAAAGTCTCTGGCTGTAAATTGTGTAGGTCACCTGCCTTTGAACACAGACCTAACCTGTTGATAAAGAAAAAAATATTTTATAAAGCATCTTGCAATAATCAAGTATGATTCGATCATATCATATCAATAAACTCTTTATCTCCTTATCTGCAGAAATTGCTAATCCACCACCAGAAGGTGCCTTAGATGGAGATAGATCATATTTCAGTCCCAATCTAGCATCTGGAAGAAAAGAGCCTCCAGTCAGGAGCCAGAAGAGCGAATGCCTGCCCTGTACTAAGAGATAGTGATTGGGCGAAACACAACAGGAATCAAAGGCAGTGACATTGTGAAAACTGGAAGAAAGGGCAGACTATGGGTTTGTGTCCTACTGGACTGATCAAGGTATTGAACTTATAGTGAAGGACTGCAAACTTGTTCCTTGCATGTCTTTCTGGAAAGCTGGGTGACACTGAAGCAGGACTGCTACCTTGCTGGCAGTGATGGGAGAGTAGCCATGCTAATACTGGATTGAACATGCACATACACAAATATAATAGTTAATAACAAATTATTAACAAATTAACAAAACAAAATATTTTTAGCTGGTGGAAGATGTCATGTAGTAGTGCCTGCTATTAACCCACATTGACCTTCTGTTTTAGGCTTTTACTCAAGCTGGTGGACAACCAAAAACAATGACATGCCACTGGTAGCCATGAGTGTGCTCCAGTACTGAAAACAATGCTCATTAGTTGGTTGACTGAAGTTAAATGTCATATAGCACCAGGTACAAAATATACTTATTAGGTAAAAAATTACTTGTAGTAGAATAGTTAAAATCCCATCAAAATGACAGTAAAATAAGAGTGTTTTTTGAATGTTCATGTTATAGTTCATTAAGTGCTCAATAACAGAGGCAGACCTTATTGCACCCAATTTGACTTTACCCTTGTGGCAGCATTGCTCGAATAGTTTGTCAGATGGCTGCTAAGCCACAAAATGCTTTGCGTGGCAAAATTTGCAAATAGTGTTCATGGGATAACAGTTATGAGCATTAAAATTTATTCCATCAAACTTATCGACATCAATAATGGCGTGGCATCTTGCTCACTGACTTTGTTGGCATTAATGCGATATTACCTCTGACCTGTTCACTCTTCGATTGTTTTCTCTGGGACTGGCAATTTCCTGAAGAGTCATATTTGCATGGTGATGATGATCATGTTCGCGTTCCCTTTGGTCATCAGTGATAGTTTGTCACTTGGCTTTAACCCGCTCCGCCCTTCTTATTTTTGCTGCTTCTTGCTGTGCAGTTACTCCTACAACAGACATTTGCCTTTCAGGTGGCATTGCAGTTACACTTTGTTGCTTAGATTAATAAGTATATTCCTAGTAATTTAACACTAAGTGCAAATAAAACAAATGAATAGAAAATCAAGTCAATTTGAAATAGCAAAAGTCATTATAAATGGTAACTGCCCCCCAAACAACCTAAATAAACTAACCAAAAAAAACCCACGAAATTAGGAAAATCTAATCAGTAGGAACAGTCAAGTACACAAAAGAGTCATTTGCAATGATTTTACAAAAATGTTTTGTGTGTGTATTTATAAAGGTAAGGAGCAGCATTAGCCAGATAGAGAGATAGATAGATAGATAGATAGATAGATAGATAGATAGATAGATAGATAGATAGATAGATAGATAGATAAATAGATAGATAGATAGATAGATAGATAGATAGATAGATAAATAGATAGATATTTGGGATCATGTCACTTTTTATACTGTTATTAGTTCTACAAAGATTAACTGCTATTTGTCAATCCCTAAAGTGAAACAATTGCTTGTTTCACTCAGAATCCAGTAAATAGATTCTATTTTCTCATTTCTATCTACTGTTCTTGGCTGTTAGCAAGAATCTAAACAATTGTTTGAATTTAAACCCTTTGATGCTGTCATTAAAATCTTGAGCTATGCTCTAAACAAGTGAGATATTTACTTTAGGTGGAGCATGTCTGGAAGCAAGATACATATAGATCATTTTGTCTCCTTGCGGCTCAGCCACGAAACCTGACACAAATCTCTGACTTCTCAATTAAGTTTACTGAATTTCCCTTTCCTTGCATTGCTCTGTGCTCATTTATCTTACTTGCTGCTTATGATATACCAGCTGATGCCAGTTCCCCTTTCATTTTTCCTTTTCGATTCTCCTGGATTTTGACATTTGGAGAAAGTTTGATGCTGATTTTATGTAAGTGACCCCTGATCCTTTGTTACATCTAAGGATACAACATTAAGGGAGGAAAAATCATATTGATTCTTTTTTTCAGGACCATTGTATGTTTGCGTAAACGTGTCTGTGTGTGTGTGTGTGTGTATGTATTTCTATCATCATCATCATCACCATTTATTTATATAGCGTCACTGATTCCGCAGCGCTGCACAGAGAACTCACTCACATCAGTCCCTGCCCCATTGGAGCTTACAGTCTAAATTCCCTAACATATACACACACACAGACAGACAGAGAAACACTAGGGTCAATTTTTGATAGCAGCCAATTAACCTACTAGTATGTTTTTGGAGTGTGGGAGGAAACTGGAGCACCCGGAGGAAACCCACGCAAACACGGGGAGAACAAACAAACTCCACACAGATAAGGCCATGGATGGGAATTGAACTCATGACCCTAGTGCTGTAAGGCAGATGTGCTAACCACTTAGCCACCGTGATGCCCATGTATATATTTCTATGTATATATTTATAGAGCTTTCATACTGTTCAAGTATACAAACATAAAAAAAACTATGCTTGGTAATTCACATGTACTTTCTTTATTATTGTAATTCGTTCTTCACATTTCTGACTACAGGTCAGTCTTCTGACTACTTTCATTTCTAATTGCTTATGGGCAAGTCTACCATCTGAAGAATAGGGAAAAACACCTGTTCAATAATTTGAAATATAATGAAGTGTTTGGCAATGCCTGTAGCAACTGTAAGTATATGACAGGAATTCAGTGACACGTTAGCTATCCAGCCCAACAACAGCCCACACCTTCTGTTTTTTGCTCCTCTCCACACATTAGATTAAACGCTCTCATATATTCATATATATATATATATATATATATATATATATATATATATATGTATATATATATATATATATATATATATATATATATATATATATGTGAGAGCGTTTAATCTAATGTGTCTTTATATATATATATATATATATATATATATATATATATATATATATATGAATTACCAAATTAGTGACTCCTTGCACTGGTCTTATTTACAAATTGTTAATTTCATCATAACAACTCTGTAGCACAATCGGCAAATATTCCATGGCTTCCTGACACTAGCTAAGCCCACCAGCCCTAGCTATTGTCCAGCTGCTACTCAGTGTCGGTGGCCCCACCAACCAGATCTCGCAATTCTTTTGTTCACAACAACACACCTCCGTAATCACACCCAAGTAGTGCACCCATGTGTCTGTGTGCTGTAGGAAAAACTGAGTGGGAATTTAACCCTGTCTGCAGTCTGTACCTTGAGATTTACCTATCCCTATGCAGGAGTGGTGTAGCAAACAATTCTATCTCTCACTATATAGATAGATAAATAGATAGATAGATAGATAGATAGATAGATAGATAGATAGATAGATAAACAGATTGGGCAAAGTTGAAATTTAGAAGTGGCGGTATGGAAATTTAGAAGTGAGGCTATAAAAAGTGTAATGGTAATGGAATTTAAAACTTTTACAATGAAGGCAGAATGAGGAGTCGCAAACCGTCGTTTACACCTCCACTTTGACCACTATATATATATATATATATATATATATATATATATATATATATATATATATATATATGACGAGCAGTTCGCATTTGAAGAAATCTGACAGAACCAAGATTTGGAGTTTCCGAGAAGATACAAAACATGATGCGATTCTTTGTGGTAAATCTGATCTGAAACTAGCCAAAAAATGTCCCTTCCAGAAAAATATGTAACCAAAACATTTGCTATACAGGAAGTGCATCATTGTACTTCTGGTTATTGCATTCAAAACTGGAAGGCATACTGCTGGAGTATGCATAAGATAGTTGAGATGCGCTGTTGCACCTCCTTGGTACTTGGTACTCATGAGGAATATAGACCTGCTATCCATGTGACTCACCTAAGAATCGCTGTTTTTGGATGTTATAGGGAAAACCAGTTTGTGTGAGTCCTGCTCTGGCACTTCCTGTTTGGCACTTCTGGTTATGTGTTCCAGGGTGGAATGCATATTGTTTGGAGTGGCTCATAGAGAATGCAAGGGAGCCATTGCCTCATATATTTTGCAAAGATATGCAGATTATAACCTTTTGATAAATTGTGAGCTACAGCTGAAGATAATCTGTGTTTGCATAAGAAGTCAGGTAACACCATGTTTTTTTTTTTTAATCAGTGGTAGTCATATTTTATAAGAAAGACAGACACTTATCCTGCCAACATGGAAATGCCGACAGGCTAAATGCTGGTATATACATTTCCCAGACACAGGTAAAATACAAACATTATTATTGCCAGCAGTGTAAGTGCTGACAGTCACAATGCCGACATTACAATGGCAATGCCATTGGGTGCACCTACTATACAGCTGCTGGACTCACCGGCAGTGAACTGTGCTAAAAATAAATTCTTGTAACACCCCTCACTCCCCAGTCATATTAATCCAAGTGCTGCCAGTCTAGTGCTAGTCGGAGGAAATTCGGGGGGACAAACAGAGTGGGGTCCCCCTATTCTCTTTCAATCAGCCTTAGGCTTAGCTGGCTGGGGCTGGTGGCACCATAGCAGGTGAACCAACAGCAGGGGATCCCCCGGAAATGATGTCAACCAGCACCAGGCTGGTCAGCATTTGGCTGGATTCCTTTGCGAGTTGGGGTCTGCAAAAAAAGTCTGGGGAGGGAGAGGCACATATTTTTTTACATGTATTTATTTATTTTTAATACTGTTTACTGCCGGTGGACCCACTGGCATTGCCGTTTTAATATCGGCATTGTGAGAATTGGCATTTTCACTGTCAGCAATCACAATGGGTCTGATTCATTATTGATCTTATCTGCTGTTTTTTATGGATCTTACAAAAATATTCTCTGCACATGCCCAGAAAAGGGAGATAAGAAGGAAAATCCATTACGTAAGTTAAGATTTTCTTATGTTAAAATGAAAATCCTTCTTAACTGTACTTAAGAAGTTCTCCGAACACTAAAGAAAAAAGGGTTGGGAAAGGGTGGGAAATGGGTAGATATTGGGACGGAGATCGTACTGACTTAAGAAAAGTAGGCGTTTGCCTCTGGATCTATCAAATAGATAAGAAAAATTGTTTAGAGTTTTTCTTAACTTCTTGCTTAAATTTAAGGAAGCTCAGGGTCATGTTTAAGTCCAAAACAACTATAGCAGCAGTGCTGAATAACAGCGCTAAACTGTTCAAAAAGCATAGTTCATTTAAAACACTCACAACTAAATATGCACAACATACATCTTAATACACTTCACTCAAAAAAAAAATTTTAATTTTATTTTATATTAATATCAAACATTAAACAATGTATGTGCACTCTTTTTTCAAAATACATATCTCTAGCAGCCTATGCCTTTTTTGATATTTTAAAAGACGGCTACTAATAATATGAAAGACATAACAGGTTAATTTATACGAACTTAAACCAAGCATACTCTTCTATAAGGGACACATAGGAAATCCACACAAACATGGGAAAGATTTATAAACTCTACAGAGATAAGGCTGTGAGTCCCCACTGTTGAAAGGGGGATTGTCTAACCACTAAGCCAGTATGCAAGTGGGAAGAATATGTGCATGATATAGACTAGAAAGAAAAGCTGAACATGAACTTCTCTCATAACAAACTTTTTTTCTTTTATAATTTTTTATTAATGTCAATAATTATACTATGAAATATTATAGTCCTTAATCCTTGGTAGATGCACACTTTAAATAATTTGCTATGGAAATTCATTGGTGTATAATATAATAATAATAATAATAATAATAATAATAATAATAATAATAATAATTGGATTTAAAATTGATTGTCATTGTTTTCCTTCTGCTTTTTCTTGGCACTTAGGTGTTTTTTACTTTTATCTGTGGATATTTTATATTTGGACTAAATTTATTTTGTAACAGTTGCTTGTCGGTGTTGTAGGTCCACACAAATTTCAACATGCAATATAGGCATATTCCACAAAATGGGTCAGGAATCGAATTTCTGACCCCACTGATGAAAAGTGGATTGTCTAACCACTAAGGCAACATTCTGATTGAGCATTTCATACATTATATAGACTTGAATGACAAGCACCATGTTTGAAAGTCCTATTAGGTTTAAATAAGTGTGAGTACATAAACAATAAATCAAGCTTAGAGCGCTCCTAAAAAATATCCTCCTCCTCGTCCCGCTTTCTAAAAATAAAAACAAACCAGATGCTTACATTTTTTTTAAAAAAAACTATAGGTTTCCTATTTTAATTAATGCCAATTGTAATGCATCCATTTAGATGATTATGACTATAGGGACTGTAGCAAAAACATGCATTGGTATTCCAACATAACACCCAGGAAAATTAATTTTATTTTTGGTTTTTAATTATCAAAGAACCATAATTATGTTTATGGCTAGATTTAAACAACAGATTTACACATTTGAGAATCAGTGTGTAAGTAAGAGTCAGTATGATATGCTGCATGAACTAAGTATTATTGGTAAGATAGCATTAAGCCACATACTGATAGAGGCGCCACATGTTCCTAAACACAGCATAAACATTAGCAGACACAAGTAGTATATAGTCCAAATTTACCTAGGGGAGATAATGGTTGTGTTAGGGGTGGGTCGCAGCCGGTATCAATTCGGCCCACTCCAACCAGAAACTCCTTTGAAATGCTGACACTAGCTTGCTCCTCCAGTGGGGTTAATTGTAGATCTTGTGGTGGGCCACCACCGGTTCTTTGAGCATGCCTCCTTCCCTCAATGATTTTTATTTTAACTTTTGTTTATTGTCAGACCAGATGTACAAAAAAAACATAGAACATAACATTGTTGACTTTCAATTTACACACATATATCACACTCACACACACACACACACACACACACACACACACACACACACACACACACACACTGCTAAATGTGTGTGCCTTGCCCTGGGTGGATAATTGTAAGAAAGTAACATGTAAATTTTTATGACTACACTTGGACACCACAATGGACATTTCCTAGGTAGAAATCTGGCCTTCAAATATAAATGACACACACAGGTAAAAAATGTGTCAATGTAACAATCAGCTGACTTATACTATGTTTACACTAAACCAAATTTTTGGGGGGATTTGAAAAGATAATAATATTTCCATTTCTGCACTTCATGGGACATCCTCCGGCATGGAGCGATGGCGTTCACTTGCACTGTGATTCCTTCCCAGTGTTGTATTTTTCTGAAGTGGACAGGTGCAAGGGTGCCCAGAGGGGGGGGGGGGGCAGGTACAAATTCCACGGGCCCTGGCCGGTCTTGTGGGGCCTGGGGCCACACTGAAGATCTATAGTTGAAAAAAAAATACTTTTTTTTTTGCTCGTGGGTGTCGCGCAGGCGCACCCGCTAGTGCAGAGGGGGATTGGTATTGTAGTCGCTAAATTCCCTTCAGCTTAGGTACCATCACACATCACTATGACATCACAGTGTCATCTGACAGCAGTGGTCACATGGTACACAGTGTAGACAGGCTGGGCAGAGGTGGGGCTTGTGTGGCTAAATTTGCTGGGCAGAGATAGGGGCATGTGTGATTAAAGCTGCTGGGCAGAGAGGGGCATGTGTTATTAAAGCTGCTGAGCAGAGAGGGGCATGTGTGACTATAGCTGCTGGGCAGTGAGGGGCATGTGTGATTAAAGCTGCTGGGCAGAGAGGAGCATGTGTGACTATAGCTGCTGGGCTGAGAGGTGGCATGTGTGACAAGAGCTGCTGGGCAGAGAGGGGGCATGTGTGACTAGACCTGGGGGGAATGTGTGATTAAATCATATGGGCAGAGAGGTGAATGTGTGATTAAAGAACTGGGCAGAAGGGGGGCAAGTGTGATTACAGCATGTGAGCAGAGAGGTGCATTTATGATTAAAGCAAGTGGGCAGAGAAGTGCATGTGTGATTAAAGCAGGTGGGCAGAGGGAGGCACATGTGATTAAAGCATGTGGGCAGAGTGAGGCACATGTGATTAAAGTATGTGGGCAGAGGGAGGCACATGTGATTAAAGCATGTGGGCAGAGGGGACATGTGTGAGTAATGCATTTTTCTGTAGGAGGGTGGCATAGTGCTTTTCACCTGCTAGACACGCTCTCAATGATGCACAGCAACACCCCCAATTATATGGCCACACCCCCTTTGGCGCCCTTTCACCCCCATGACTTTACATGCTAATCACCTATAGGGGGCCCCATGAAGATGCTGTACCGGAGCCCAAAATTCCCCTGGACAGGCGACTGGTTGCTCCATCGAATTTTTCAATTTCCATTTCCAAAATAAATGCAATCTCTCAGTCAGAAAAACTATGGTGCCGCCTTCTTGTTTCCACAATAGCTGTTGGAGTACTTGGCCCTGCATCAGACATATTTATCTATAATATAAAGAGAGTGGAAAAAATGGCTTATCTTATGTCAGAGAGAATCACCTTTTTACAAGTACCACAAAAAATCATTTTGACCTATATTACATTGTACTGACCCCAATAATGTTTTTAAAATCAAAACTTATATAAAACTTATATAGAGAGCTATGAAAAAGTCCTCACATAGGGGATGAAACGCGTCGCTATTTGAACATTGGCCCAAAAGCTATAAGTGTTTCTATATCGATGATCCAAACCGCTTATTAAGACCACTTAACTATCGTGAGTCATTTTATATGGCCAAAGCGGAACTTTTCTCTGATACCAACAGTACTACATGGACAACTGAGAGGTGCGCACCTTACTCCGATCGGGACATCTGACTGCAGAGACGCTGAAATTGAGGAACTTTTCTCCTCTACATGTGGACACTTCAAAAGGCAAGTAACTTGCTTAATATCCACAGTGTGGCAAATGTATTAATTGCAGTGTATGTACTCAGAAGATGAGTTTGGACTTTCACTTTACCCGGCAGTTCAAAGTGCTATAACCATTGGAGAATTACGGGACATTCAATCATCGGATAGTTGCAAGGGGTCAAATCATCGGACATGTTGACTTAATTAGGTCTGAGAGGTTTTTGGAATTAGAAAAAAGCAAATCCATCTCGCTCTAAGGTTAGGATTTCCTCATCATATGTACCTAAGAATTATTTATAATTATGTAGGAAATACATAATGAGGGGGTGCTCTCACAACCGAGGTTAATATCAAGAGAAAAATGGTGAAAAGAATCACCTAGGAGAGATTGTTAACTGAGGCACTTCAGTCCCTTGAAAAATTATTTAAAAACAAATTTTATTGAAAATTATCTATAAAATGGAATATACCAGATAACATCAAAGTCGGCGAATATTAAAATAAAGAAGTGATGAAAAATAAAGATAAGTGATAGAAATGGTTAAAAATACCCTTCCGAGAAGCCGGTGGTCACAAAATTGTGACACTTATAATTAACTGGGAATAATACCCATAATTATGGACATTGTATCAATGACATTCAAAATAACACAGTTTATTGAGATTTAATTACTTTCCCTATATTCATCGATACATAGTGTGTCACATATAGCCAGCAAGTGTGTCCACTCTAAATTGAATAACCGTAGTGTAAGAATGCACTTGTAGGGGTTATAATTATCAAAACCACTCAGGTGTGATAGTCTGACATAAACATACAAAGGAACTTAAATAAGTGTATGTATAGTTCCAAAAAATCAGGATTGGTACTCTAACGCAGCACCCTCTCATGCAATGTGTGAAAGAGAGGGGTTAACTTTATCATAACCACAGAGGATTTCCTTCTAACACATATCTGCTGTATTAGGGATTGAGTCAGTTCTGCCTTTAATCATACTGATAGTAAAGATCTGACTAGCGATATTAAGGGACCTCTAGTCACCTCCTGTTTGTCAGGCAGTATTGCCCTGGTGTTAAAACCCTAAACAAAGCGCACTGCAAAATTCAAAATTAATTACAACATTAGATAGAGTGTGACACGATCGCGGCTAACTCCGCTGACCGGCTTCACACTTCCGGGTGTGTGACGTCACGCATCACACGTGACCCGACGTACGTTTTGCCGTGATCGGCTTAGTCATGGGAAATTACCCATCTGAGATAGGGCTATCTCTTTATACTGTAGGCGTCCAATGGTATTGGATAATTGTTGATTGATGGCTTTTCAAGCCAGTTGTGTATTGGATCACAGGGATCCCATTATACTAAGGACATATACATACGTTCTTCAAAGGGAAATAGTAGCTGACTTAAGGGTAAAACGATTATTGATAGGATTATGTACAAATACATTAGAGAACCACTTTTATTGAATGATTATATAGATAAAAAGATAATATTATGAAGTGTGGATAAGGATATAATGTAAATACCACGTGAAAAGAAAAATACATATTGAAATTATACTAAAGTGAAATATGAATAATAAAGGGACTGTGTTTATAATGACAAATGAAGTGAAAAATAAACATAAAAATGAAACCAAACCCTAAGACTCTGAAAAGAGAGAGAAATAAGTGATGTGCAAAATGAATCCCCAGAATATAAGGTAAGTAATTCAGATAAGTGATTAAAATCTAGTGGGTATTAATTATCTATTTTAATATCTATTCTTCATTTGTTATTTCTTGTTTATTTATTTCTCTTTTATTCATTAACCATTTTATTATTTATTACTTATAATTTTATTCTCTATTTACCATTCATTATGTTTTTATTAATTTTCGTTTTATTGATGGTTTATTATTCGTTTTGTTTTTTGAATTATTATTTATTATTTATTATTTATTATTTTTATGAATGTTTTTTTATTATTTTATTTTTAACCTTTTTGTTTTTTAGTTGTTTATTTGTGTATTTTGTTATATATCATTTTATTATTTATTTGTTATTTTCAATTTTTGTTTTTTTGTTATTTTCAATTTTTTGTTTTTTATTTTTTTTATTTATGTTTTATTCTTTATTAGATGTTTATTATTTATTTTTATTTTTATATTATTTGTGCATATATTCTTATAATATTATGTGTATATTCTTATAGTATGTTTTATGATTTTTAATCTTTATTGAATTCAAATATTATTAAAGTGAAATATAAATTATAAATTGTAATACATGTGATATATGTTCGTATTATTATGTTAGCTTATTCAAAATGAATAAACTAAATTTTATTAAAAATTATAAAGTGAGTGCCTTCTATTTTATATTCTTTGTTATTTATTTTTTATTTATTTTTTATTTTTATATTTTTTTAATGTTTTATATCTTTTATTTTTTATTTTTTATTTTTTATGATTTGTAGTTACTTATTGTGACCTAAATAATTATAAATATACATCTAATATTAAATAATACACCTAAGAACATAAGGTTAACTAAATAAATCCAAACGTGATCTATGATATAACATGTATCTTATATGGGTATAAATAGAATAGAATGATAAAAATAACAATAATAAATCCACAAAAAATAATTAGGATAAAATGAAAATATACATAATCCTATTCACCCATCCTTTCTAATATGTAGTGAAGAAAAATATCCTTAGTATACTGTAATCATGCAACAGTATATAGATACACATATGTATATCCCTATTGCAAATCTATGGACACGTATTTCTACAAAAGTATAGAGAATGGTTCTCATTCCTTTCAAGGAAAATATTCTTTTCTCTTTGAGATCTCCAGAGAATGTTTCTACAGAAAGCAATAATAATTTATATTCTCATTGAGTCCATACGGCATAAGGGAGTGAAGTAAAAATATCCACCTGCTTTCTCTTTTCAGCAGTTCCTTCATAATGTCTCCTCCTCTTATCCCTATTGATACTTTTTCTATGCCAAATGCACATAAATGTTCAGTTTTTCCTTCATGTACTTGTAAAAAATGGCGTGCTACCGTGGTGAGTGGTTTGAAACGTTGTTGGTCCAGGTGAGCATGTCTGATATTCCCTATATGCTCTAAGATCCAAAGGGGATGAAACGCGTCGCTATTTGAACATTGGCCCAAAAGCTATAAGTGTTTCTATATCGATGATCCATACCGCTTATTAAGACCACTTAACTATCGTGAGTCATTTTATATTGCGAAAGCGGAACTTTTCTCTGTTACCAACAGTACTACACGGACAGCTGAGAGGTGTGCACCTCACTCCGATCGGGACATCTGACTGCAGAGACGCTGAAATTGAGGAACTTTTCTCCTCTACATGTGGACACTTCAAAAGGCAAGTAACTTGCTTAATATCCACAGTGTGGCAAATGTATTAATTGCAGTGTATGTACTCAGAGGATGAGTTTGGACTTTAACTTTACCCGGCAGTTCAAAGTGCTATAACCATTGGAGAATTACGGGACATTCAATCATCAGATAGTTGCAAGGGGTCAAATCATTGGACATGTTGATTTAATTAGGTCTGAAAGGTTTTTGGAATTATCTGAACATACAGAAACACTTATATGGTCCTTGAGTTTCTACCCCATTGATGCAATTGGGAAGTATATTACTAAATCACAAGTAGATTGTTCTCAAGTTTGAGATTTTATGGTATCATTTGGTATTATTTATATTTATATTAAAACAGATTGGTTTTTAAATGTATTGTTTCTGTGTTTTGCAGTCGTTGTGAAGTGTATCGAACTCCACTGTTCATTAGTATCCCAATTGAGAACATTAACCCGTGGAGCCCTCTGTTTCGCGCTGTCATGTTTTATCTAACAAAACTTATATATTGCCAAATCCAACAGCACAAAACAGGAAAGGAGTGAATAAACTATACAGCATCAGTAAAAAACTCCACGCAAGAAAGTTTAAAATTGTTACAGATAGAGGTGTCTGAAATTGCGAATAGCGGTAAACACTTCTCATACATCTGTAACACCCCTCACCCTCCTTCTGAGGACCAGATTAATGAAAGTCAATCTGACATTTTCCATTCCCTTGGAGGCCTGAATCATTAAGGAAGATATATGCCAAATGCCAAACCAAATGAACACCTTCCCAAAACTATCTTGCATTGAAGGGGGAAGTAAATGTTAAATATGAGGTCAGATTAAAATTTGAAAAAGAGCATCACGTACATCAACTAAGAATGTCAGAGTAAACCCACGCAAACATGGAAGAGAACATACAAACTCCACAAAGATAAGGCTATGATTGGCATTTGAACTCATGACCCCAGTGTTGTAAATGAGAAGTGCGAGTGACTAAACCACCGTGCTGCTTCACTGTGGTCTGCATTTTTGGTAAAGCTGAGTACATAACATAACATAACATACAAGCTATAGATGGCGAAAAAGCAAGGTTTCAAGACAATATTGCATTTTACTCCAAGGAGCCTGTCCCCTCAAATTCAATCCACCCCCCTCAGAATCTTAGGCCATTCATAGTATTAGATGTCAGCATGCACATAATAATGTGAATGTGACCTGTGGGCCACAATCCTTTTTCAAATTAAAAATGTACCTTGCCCTATCAAAGTTGCATTTGAGGGGGAGATACATCTAAAATATGGGGACAGATTTATCATTGTGGTAGTAAGATCACATTTGAACGACAGAGTAAAAATTAAGCTATGAAGTGTTTGTGTGTTACATGAAAACAAGCCATTACTTTTCATATTAGCTAAATACTAGCTCTTGCAAAAAAAACATAGGCTGGTTTTTGCAAAGTTCTTCTTGTGTTCCTTTCATTAATGAATAAGGCCCACAAGCTGCACACAGATGCTATGGCCTTGCTTAGTATTCAAACTCATGATGCCACTGTTATGAGAGAGAAGTGCTAATCCAAAGGTACCTGTGCAGAGCTTAACTGAAGTATATTTTTGGGTAATAAGGAAGAGTGGGTGTGTTGTGTTGTCTTTTTTCTTGAAGTACTGTTATCTAGCTCTAACATCTGTTGCACACATGCTGCATTGCTGTGCTTCTCACTCTAGTCGATAAAATGTATTTTTATTTCCAATTGAACATTGCCTTAGTGGTTAGCCAATCCACCTTCCAACAATGGAGTCATGAGTTTGATTCCTGTCTCATGACCTTTATCTGTGCGGAGGTTGTATGTACTATATTATGTATCTATTTTGAAACTTTCATGATATATATTTTTATAATACACAAATTTTAATATGCATGTATATTTATGCTAGCGAATTATTATGCAATGAACTTGCATCCACATTCTTAGATCTTCTTTGATTCTTTGATTTGAACTAAGAAGGTCTGTTGATTTAGTTCATTAAAAACTCTTCAAAGTGATTTGTCTCAGGTTCTATAAAAACATGTAAGTGTTAAAATGAATAATGAGTTTACAATTGTCCTGCATAAAACACTCCAATTGTGTTTTAACATTTTAGCACCTCCCACATTTGCCCTTATGTAACACTTTCTTATCTTTAAGAAGAAAGCGGATCTTAAGAAGCAGATCTTAAAGTGAACTAACTACTTAAGATCCATTGCATCTTACTTTCCTTTGCGCAAAAGACCTAAGATGGGCGTGTCTTTGAACTTTCTTCTCCTTGTTGAATTGCGAATTTCTTATCTTTCCATTTGTTCTTAAAATAGTCATCGCAACTTATGCACAAGATAACATCAGCAATGAATCAGACCCATTGTCAGTATTTTATCTGTGTCTGGGAAAATGAGATACCGCCATTTAGCCTGTTGGCATTTTTATTTTGGCAGGATATGCTTTATTTAATAACAGTCTTTTCTGTTGTTCTATATCAGTGTTGGCTAACCTGTGACACTCCAGGTGTTGTGAAACTACAAGTCCCAGCATGCTTTGCCAATATATATACCAGCTTGTTGCTGGAAGGGTATGCTGGGACTTGTAGTTTCACAATACCTGGAGTGTCACAGGTTAGCCAACACTGTTCTATATGGTTGTCTTGACAAAGGTCCTAATGTAGGACCAAAACATTGACTTGAATGTAAGATATGGAACTGAATTAAAAGAAAATTAAATCAGAAATGGTGATTTTATCTTTTCGTAAACTGCCATGTATTTTTACTGCTACTTTGTCATTATTTTTAGCCTGCCTGATCATTGCAGCCTTTGACAGAAAATTTGTGAAAAATTTGGACAGCTGTGAAGAGATCAATATCAAATAGACTGTAAATAACTGTATATGAATGTTAATTCAAGAAATACTAATACAGGGACAAAAGCAGCTCAATAATGTTTTAGGACCAAAAGAGGAGTCAGCACACATTATATATATATATATATATATATATATATATATATATATATATATATATATATATATTAGAGATGTTCACTGACTCCCATGTTTTGGTTTTGGTTTTGGAACTGGATTAACTTCGTATTTTGGTTTGGTTTCGGTGGCGTTACAAGTTAAGACTGCTATATAAGACTGTACACATCCACATATTGGGTTAGATGCCACTATATATTGATATATATATATATTGTGGCAAGAGCCCGCTACTGCAGAAGCACACGCGTACAACTTCTTCCTTTTTATGGTTCTTTATCGTCAGGATGGTAATAATGTTTTGACACCGTATACTTGCACAGCAATTATGGAGACCCTCAACGCTTACTATACATAGTCCAGCTCTCTGTCCAGATCAGCCAGCTAGCCCAGCGTTGATCTCTCTGAACAATGAAACAAGCAGGGTTTTATACCTGACACTCCTCCCACAGGCCTAGCTTAATGGACAGGTGACACACCCACCTTCTCTTTAAAAGGAAACGCCCATCCCTGGCTCTGTTGAGACTATCAGACCCACCCTGTCCGTTTGCTGAGAGGAAGCAGCTTTTAAATCATGTAAGTAAACCAATTTTAAACTACACATATGTTTTTACCTGGTTTAATCTCCACCTAGGTACATAACTGTGCCAATGTTTTACTCTACTTCCCTGCTTTCTCTGCATATTGCCAGCTAAATGCCTCCTTTTATTACACTATATATATATATATATATATATATATATATATATATATATATCTACTGTATATCATATTAGTAAATAATAAATAATGTTTGCTCACTTTTCACTAATTGTACTAAGTAGCTATATAAATATTAAGTAAAAGTTTGTCGATTTATAAAAACAGGAACATAATGGTAATAATATATCCCCAGTCAAAATTAGAGCACTAAAAATAAAAATTCCATTGAATTACCATTCAAATGTAAAAAGGCAAAATGAAAACAACACAATTTTAATAATAACACAATGAAAACAATACAGAAACAAATTAAACCATACAAATAAGTAACTGAAACATTAACAAAAAGGTTAACTTTTTTAATTAATATAAAAACTCCTTGAATCATTCTCATTTTTCACTTTAATATAATTATTCTTTTTTTCTTTCTATTATTTTGTTGTAATCGGAATGTAAGTATTGTAGATAAAATATATTTAGAATAAAAACTTATTAAACAATACGACTGCTTGCTATAAGCATTCAGCCATAACCCGATGACATGCAAATGAAACAATTAAAAAATGAGAGACTTTATTTTTGTACATGGTCCATAATTTATATAAAATAGCATATACCATATAGTACATTAGCACTTACTTTCTCATGGGTTTCATATAGCCATTAATGGAGAGGCCTGTATAAAAAGTAATGTTAGTATTAAATTTGCTCTTCTTAGTCACTCTACTCATTTCAAGTCATGTTTTCTACAGTGTCTACTGCAGAGCTTTATACTTTATGTTCACATGGTCACTCTAAAATTATCTTTCACCCCATGGTACAAAGAGTGCTGGGACTATACGCGCTAGCTTGCCAAAATGCAACCATCTCCTTAATATTCAGTGTCCTCAAAAGCAATATTAGATCTGTGTCAATAGCAATGGCAATACGAATGATTTAACAGAAGTAATATACACTATACTGTAAAAAAAAATACACTTAACTTACCCTATTAACAATTGATCATCAATTGGTACATTTATGAATATTTAAGAAGTGCTGTAAAGATTATTGTTGATAACATTGATAGGAAATAAATGGCCACATCAAAACGAATGGCTGCATTATCTAATAGAAGCTGTGGTCACTTGAGGTAACAATACATAACTACCGCCCAATCTCTCTTCTCCCATATGCCTCCAAATTACTTGAGCGGATTGTCTGCAGCCGCCTCACTAGACACCTCTCTGACAACTCCCTCCTTGACCCTCTCCAATCCGGCTACCACCCCCTCCACTCTACCGAAACAGCCCTGGCT